>NW_022631178.1:1831650-1864321 GCF_010015895.1 Lontra canadensis
TCTCTCTCTCTCTCTCTCTCTCTGTGAAATAAATAAATAAAAATCTTTAAAAAATATTTTTAAAAAAGCCTCTGTCTTCAGCTCAGGTCATGATCCCAGGGTCCTGGGACCAAGCCCCACATCGGGCTCTCTGCTCAGCGGGGAGCCTGCTTCCTCCTCTCTCTGCCTGCCTCTCTGCCTACTTGTGATCTCTGTCAAATAAATAAAATCTAAATAATTTTTTTAAAGATTTTATTTATTTATTTGTCAGAGAGAGAGGAGCTAGAGCGAGCACAGGCAGACAAGAGTGGCAGGCAGAGGCAGAGGGAGAAGCAGGCTCCCTGCCAAGCAAGGAGCCCGATGTGGGACTCGATCCCAGGACGCTGGGATCATGACCTGAGCCGAAGGCAGCTGCTTAACCCACTGAGCCACCCAGGCGTCCCAGTAAATAAAATCTTAAAAAAAAAAAGGATTCTCCATTCTTATTTTTTATTTTATTTTTAAAATGTTTGATAGTAGGGGCGCCTGGGTGGCTCAGTGGGTTAAGCCGCTGCCTTCGGCTCAGGTCATGATCTCGGAGTCCTGGGATCGAGCCCCGCATCGGGCTCTCTGCTCGGCAAGGAGCCTGCTTCCTCCTCTCTCTTTGCCTGCCTCTCTGCCTGCTTGTGATCTCTGTCTGTCAAATAAATAAATAAAATCTTTAAAAAAAAATGTTTGATAGTAGGCTCTACGCCCAATGTGGGGCTCGGGCGCATAGCCCTGAGGTCCAGAGTGTCGGGCCGCAGTGGCGGAGCCCGCGGCCGGCCTGTGGGTAGTCGGCCTCTTCTGGGGGACGCCTCGGACATCTCTTCCTGCCGGGCTCTGAGACTGACCGCTCTTCCCCCCAGGGTCTTCTGCCCGGAGCGTGTAACGGGAAGTCCTTCTTGCAGTCGAGGTGGAATGGGCTCCCCCTTTTGGACGGCCAACTCCATCTGATTTTCTTTTTTCCTTTTTGGGTTTTTCTTCTTTCTTTTTTTCATTCATTATTATTATCTTTTCTTCCAACTCCGTGTTAGTGAGGCTTACCTTTATTCATTTTCACAGGATTACATTTTTTTAAAAAAGATTTTGTTTATTTATTTAACAGAGATCACAAATAGGCAGAGAGGCAGGTGGGAGGGTGGGGTAAGCAGGCTCCCCACGGAGCAGAGAGCCCGATGCGGGGCTCGATCCCAGGACGCTGGGATCATGACCTGAGCCGAAGGCAGAGGCTTTAACCCACTGAGCCACCCAGGCGCCCCTCACAGGATTAAATCTTAAAACCACAGGGAAAAGTGGTTGCCAAATAAAAAGAAAAAGTGTTAAGAAGCAAAATACAGGAGCACGGTGTTGGTGGGGGGTTTCTGTCAGTTGAACATCAGACTCTTGGTTTCAGCTCAGGTCATGATCTCAGGGTCGTGGGATTGAGTCCTGTGTCAGGCTCTGTGCTCAGTGTGGAGTGTGCTTGGAATTCTCTCTCTCCATCCCCTTTGAGTGCTGTCCCTCTGTCTCTAAAATAAATAAGTAAATAAATAAGTGGTTTTTTAAAAAAGCAAAAATATAACATATAGATTTCTCTTTATGTGAAGTTAAATAATGTACATAAAGTTTTAAAAACCCTGCAAAACATTGAAAATCTAACACAGGACAACTTCCTGCCAGCATATCCTGGCCTGTGCCAGCCCTATCCCAGCCACCCTCAGACAACTAGTTTTAATAATTTCTTGTGCATTTTTTTTAAAAGAATTTATTTATTTATTTGACAGAGAGAAATCACAAGTAGTCAGAGAGGCAGGCAGAGAGAGGAGGAAGCGGGCTCCCACTGAGCAGAGAGCCCAATGTGGGGCTCGATCCCAGGACCCTGAGATCATGACCTGAGCCGAAGGCAGAGGCTTTAACCCACTAAGCCACCCAGGCACCCCAATTTCTTGTGCATTTTTATCAGTGTTTCTTTCTGCAAAATGAAACAGAAGTGCAAACGTTTTTCTTTTGTTATAGGAAAGTAATATGATGAACAAGAGGCAACGTACTTTTGCTCATGTGATGGTCCTGCAGACCTTTTCATATAATGTCAGATGTCTTTGGTTTTCAAGTTTAAGCAACTGGTTTTCTCTAATTAGGCATTCGATCTGCACTAAATATTCTTCTGCCCAGGTTTGTTAATCAGGACTAACTTATTCATATTACATGGTAAGCAAACATACAAGTGTTATTTTCCAACCTTGATTAATGCTTTAACTTTTATGGTGAAATCTGCCGTATTTAGAGTGCATATCCAGGTGTCTGGGACATCCAAACACCAGCCACAGTGTGAACCTCTGTGAATTCGCCACCTGGATTCCTAAATGGGCCGTGGGTAGCTGCAAGTCTCCCGACATGACCCTCCCCGAACGCACCACCGTCTTGTCCCACCGATGACCACTGATTGTTTCTTTGCTTGATCTTCATACCTTTACCTTTTGTGATTTTTTTTACTAAGCAGTGTTCTGCTTCATTTTACTTCTTTGGGAAACTAACAGAATTGCACCAAAAAGGCTTTCCTATGGTTCTGTGCCTCGGTCTGTTTCCTGCGTGCCTCTCTCCGAAAGCCGTATTCTTTCAATTTGTTCTTCGTTCCAGTGCTTGCGGGGCTTGGGTTTTTCAAGTTTGTCTTTGGCTTTTGTGAAAAATGCCACTTCTGTGGAGTCTTGTTTCAGTGCCCAAGGTCAAATGCCCCATACTGGAGGAAAATCTCTGCATTGTAGATCATGGCCAAGCTCAAATTTATGCGACATCCAATTAAGTGTATCAGTTGATTCTGCAAACACACATGCGTAACTGCTTACTTCTTCCGTGTGACCTTCAGCACCTGAGATTATCCAGTTTCGTGATTTCTGCCCTTCTTGGCTTGAAATGGGATCTGTTTGAGATTTTATTTTGCTCATTACCAATGAGGTTGACTCTTTTTTTTTTTAAAAGATTTTATTTTTTTATTTGACAGACGGAGATCACAAGCAGGCAGAGAGGCAGGCAGAGAAAAAGGGGGAAGCAGGCTCCCCACGGAGCAGAGAGCCCGATGCGGGGCTCGATCCCAGGACCCTGAGATCATGACCTGAGCCGAAGGCAGAGGCTTAACCCACTGAGTCACCCGGGTTCCCCGACTCTTTTTTCATATATGGTCTTCCATCTTTTGTGGTACATGTTTTAGTCATTTTCCTATTTTTTATTCATTTGTTTGACCCTTCATTTTTACTCTGCACACATTTTTATATTTGTATATGTTGTAAATATCTTTATCTCAAATTGTGGTTTGCCTTTTCAGTTTCTTAATTTTATTTTTTTAAAGATCTATTATTTGAGGGGCATCTGGGTGGCTCAGTGAGTTAAGCATCTGACTCTTGGTTTTGGCTGGGGTCATGATCGCAGGGTCCTGGGGTCAAGCCCCCTGTCAGTCTCCCTATCCAATGGAGAGTCTGCTTCTCCTTCTGCCCCTCCCTCTGCTTGTGCTCTCTCTCTCAAATAAATTAGTGAAATCTTTTAAAAAATATTTATTCCTTTATTTGAGAGAGAGAGAGAGAGTAGAGGTAGGATCACAGGGAGAGGGAGAGAGAGAATCTCAAGCAGACTCCCTGCTGACCACAGAGCCTGACCCTGGCTCCATCTCACAACCTGAGATCATGACCCATGCTGGAACCAAGAGTTGGGCACTTAACAAACTGCACCACCCGATGCTCCTGTCTTTCCCATTTAACTATAGAACGAAGTGGTCATTGTTCACGGACTACATAGGAATAGTGCTGTTTTCCCAGCTGGATACCAGTTTCTCCCTGCCCCATTTGTGACAGTGTACATCATTTCGGCCACTGCTCTATGAATCTTGCTCTGTCATTTATCAAATTTCCATATACATGTGGGTCCCTTCCAGATGCTTTTCCTTTCCCTGAATCTATTTATCCGCATGCTAATAATGTATCGCCCAGTCTACTGCAGTTTCGAACTCCTTAAAGTATTTGCAGAGCCTGTACTTTGTTCTTAAGAAAATTTTGTCTTTTTTGCACATTTGATCTTTCTATTAGGTTTGAAGAAGTTGTTTTTATGAAGTCGTGGAAAATCATTTCTGAGGATTTGCTGGAATTTTATAAAGACTATAGGTTTCTTTTTGGGGAGCTGACATCTTGGTGACATTGAATTCTTTCTAAGAACATGTCCCAAATTTCTATTTATTTAATTCTACTTTGATATTACCCAATAAAGTTGAGGTTTTGGCCCATTAGAATCTTTTTATACCCTTCAGTAGAATTCTTTATTATGTGTTAGCTTTATTTTTTTAAGGTTTTATTTTTTAACTTATTTGACACAGAGAGAGAGACAGACAGCAAGAGAAGGAACACAAGTAGGGGGAGTGGGAGAAGGAGAAGCAGGTTTCCCGCTGAGCAGGGAACCTGATGCGGGGCTCGATCCCAGGACCCTGAGATCATGACCTGATCCTAAGGCAGAGGCTTGAGTGACTGAGCCACCCAGGAGCCCCATTATGTGCTAGCTTTAAAAACAAGCTTTATTGAGATATAATTCACATATTGTACAATTTACCAATTTAGGATGTACAGTTCAGTGTGTCTGTTTCTTCACAGAAAGAAGCAGCCATCACCATGTTCAATTTTAGTTTATTTTTATCGCCTCAAGAGAAATCTCATGCCCTTTATTTATCACCCTCCATACTGCTCCCAGCCATAAATAACCACTAATGCACTTTCTGCCTCTTGAGAATTTCTTATTCTAGACAGTTCATGAGGATGGAGTAACGTACTTTGTAGTTCTTTCTCCTGCAAGTTGAAATCAGTGGTTGAGTCCCTCTAGGGACTTGATTCAGTTACTGTGCTTTTCGACTCCAGAATTTTCCTGTGGAAAATTTCCTCCAGAATAATTTCTGTCTCTTTATTGATATTATTTGGTGCATCACTGTCATTATCTCTTCCTCTGCATCTTTAATCATGATTTCCTTTAGTTCTTTGAACACATTTGTAAGTCCCTTTGACGCCTTCTTCTGTTAAATCCAATATCTGTTTGCTCCCAGTTTCGGTTGCCTGCTTATTTGTCTGCTATAAGGGTCACAATGTCCTTTTTTTTGCATGCCTTGTAATTTTTTGTTGGAAACTGGACACTACAGGTAATACATTATAGCAATTTTGGGTACTAGCCTCTGTCCTCTGGGGCCATGACTGTGCCTGCTTGGTGACCGGCTGGATTATTTTAGTCAAATCTATTTCACTCCCATCCCAACCCCTTCAGTGTTAAGCCTCTGGTATTCCTCCTCAGTCACCCTGGGATGGCAGTAGTCTGGACGGGGTTTCTTCTTTTCTTTTCTTTCCTTGACTATTAAGCTATTAAGCTCCACTGATTGTTGGCTGACGGCTTGACTGTTTTGAAACTGCCATGGTGCATACTTTCCTCTATGCGCTAATCAGTCGAATTTGGACTCCTGTGAAGGAATAGTTCACAGATCAATGTTTGTTGGTTGTTCAGATCCTTGGAAGGGTCCCCCAGCTTCCTCTTTCCTTGTTTCTTCCCTGCAAACAAGGTGGAGGACGATTTTGCCTGTATCTTGAATCTCTTCCCTGTTGCCTTTCACTGCAACTCGCATTGTTTCTGAGAGCGCCCTTAGGCTTAAGATGCTCCATCTCCTGTTGTAAATGAAGTCCGTTCTTCGGGAAGAGGCTGGGGCGATCTGTTTTAGAGCCTGCTTTTCCCCCTTGTCAGTATCTCAGAGCCAGGGAACTGCGGTGAGATGGGGATGGAGGCACCCTTCTTCCTGAGCGACGCCCCACTTAGAGCTGAAGGGCAGTTGCCTGATGCCTTCTCAGCTTGCCTCTCTCGGATGTGGAACCTCTGCCTTATGAGGCAGAACAAGAGCAGTTAGGTGTCCAGTATTCTCATCAGCCCTGTGCCCACTGTAGAGCCCACACGTGGGGGCTGGTGGAAGTGGAGAGCCCCCACCTGTCAATTGCCCTTGCTTGGAGCTTGAACTCAGTCACAGCTAACGGGGGCAGGATGAGAAATGCTGACATCCTTCTTCTCCAGTTAGGAGCCCGTGTTTTTGGCTGCAGTCTGAAAAAGAAGTCTAGGGAAAGGGAGAGTGGTCTTGGTTCAAATACCAGACTGTTAACTTTTCTTACTGAATTCGTATCGAGTTTCATGAATACCTGTTTCCTCAGCTCCCTGCCTTCAGGACTATGCCCAGAGGCTTGAAATGATGGTTTTAAAAGTGATTTCACAGTTTCGCTGGGGAGCAGTTCCACAGGGTACCTCATATTGCCACACAGTCATGCTCACTTTTTAACACGAGTTTTCCAACATAGTGTCATTATTGAATGGAAAGGTGATGACTTTTATTTTCATCTTGTGTTTTTGATCTAGAATCATGCTAAAAGTCTTATCCTTTGGTTCTTTGTTCTGTTGGGGTCCTATGCATATGCTTGTTCATGCTAACGGTAACAATGATCTTCTATTCTTTTATAATTCTGCATATTTGTTTATTTCCAGGTGGCACTGGATTGGATCTCTAGTATAGTGTTGACTAGGAGTGAGGCAGTGGAAATCTGTTTTGTACTTTTTTGGATAGAAAATAATGAACTTCACTCCATTTGTATGTTCCTTTTAAAATAACCTTTATTATTTTATTTTTTAAAGATTTATTTATTTATTTAACAGAGATCACAAGTAGGCAGAGAGGCAGGCAGAGAGAGGGGGCGGGAAGCAGGCTCCCCGCTGAGCAGAGCGCCTGATTCGGGGCTCGATCCCAGGACCCTGATATCATGACCTGAGCTGAAGGCCAAGGCTCAACCCACTGAGCCACCCAGGTGTCCTTGGATATCTTATTCTTATCCCCATTAAGGTGAATTGCTCTTCCTCAAGTTCCCCAAGAACTTAATCCACATAAGGTCTCCTACATCTCGATTGATGGAAACTCCACCATTCCAGTTTGTACTGTGAGAATTGACCAGAGTCATTAAATCTCATTCTGTCTTGCCCCGACTTCAGTCCACTGGGAATCAGTAGCTCTTATCTATGTTTTCCATACACATTCCACTGCGAGTGCCCAGGGTGACCCACCTTCTTCTCACCTGGCTCTGGCTTTATTTTCTCATCAGCTGTTCTGGTCTCTACATCCATCGCCTGCGGTCAAGTCTCAACACAAGTGATGGGTCATTAGAGCTATCGGAGGACGTCACTGCTCTGTGCAAAGTGCTGAATAGTCCACATTTCTCACAGAGTCAGATCTGACTCGTTCCCCACAAGATGATGTGCTCCACCTCCCATCACTGTCCACCATCTTGACCGTTACTCCGCATCTCAATTTGCTCCAGTCTCTGGCAATGTGTCTTAGCCCACTTGGGCTGCTGCAATAAAATACCGAAGAGTGGCCTGTAAACCACAGAGATGTATTTCTCACAGATATGGAGGCTGGGAAGTCCAAGATCAAGGCACCAGCATGCCTTGGATGGAATGAGCTGTTCTGGCATCTTGTAACCTCAGTGTGTATTTGTGTGTCCGCAATATTAATGCACACCAACACCAAGGTTCATGAATGTGGATGTTACGGAAAGGCCTAAGTTCTCATGTCTTCTTCTCTCCTTCTGAATTCTCACGTCTCCCTCTTTCCTCCTCTTTCTCAATACCTCTCCTGTCCCAAATTAAGGGGACATAAGGAAGGAGGAGTAACAATTGATTCTGTGATAAATAATGTATTAAATAATACACATAGAAATTAAAATGAGCACTTCTGCAGAAGTCTTCCTGCACCCAGCTGGACTTGCAAATTTCGAATGGGGAACATCAAGACACAGGGTCAGTTGGACCACATTGTAAGTTTGGTTTCTACCTTAGGCCTCTCACTGCTGTTGAGAGGAAATGAAGGAAAAGTTCCCTCAGTGTGTTTTTATTTATCAGAATCTCATCAAGATTTGAACTGGTGGCTTATGCAGTGCTAGGAGTTGTGGTGGGCAATAAGGAAAGAAAGGAAATCATTTTTTCACAAGGAATTGATAGTCATAAAATAGCAATATTTGTTTCATTTGTATAGCATTTCTCTAATTTCTCCAGTATTTTTTGGACTATTCTAGACTCTGTGAAAAGGCAGAGATCACACAGGAAGGCCACAGTAAAAATGGAGAGAGAGAGAAGTTCAATGTGTTAATGGTGTGTTAAGACGATGATACAGAAGGGGGCGCCTAGGGGACTCAGTCGTTAAGTGTCTGTTTTTGGCTCAGGTCGTGATTCCAGAGTCCTGGGATGGAGCCCCACATCAGGCTCAATCAGCGGGAAGCCTGCTTCTCCCTCTCCCACTCCCCCTGGTTGTGTTCCTTCTCTTGCTGTGTCTTTCTCTGTCAAATAAATAAATAAAATCTTAAAAAAAGAAAAGAAAAGAGTATGATACAGAGGGCACCTGGGTGGCTCAGGCCAGTTAAGTGTCTGCCTTTGGCTCAGGTCATGATCTCGGGGTCCTGGGATTAAGTACTATGTTGGGCTCCCTGCTAGCTGGGAGTCTGCTTCTGTCTTTCCCTCTGCTGCTCCCCCCAATGTGCCGCCCCGCTCATGCTCTCTTGCATGCACACACACTCTCTCTCTCAAATAAGTAAATAAATAAAATCTTTAAAAAGAAAAGATTATGATACTGAAAATGAGTGTGGGCATAGATTAGATGTGGGGAGACCAGTGAATCTTGCTTGAACTTCCGGTGAATTTGAGTCCACTTTCCCTGTGTTGTCCATGTCACCTGCTCTCCTACGATTATGTGGTTTGTTGTAGGACTCAGTGGTTTTCGAGGATGTGGTTGTGGACTTCACCCAAGAGGAGTGGGCTATGCTGAATCCTTCTCAGAGGAAGCTCTACAGAGATGTAATGCTGGAGACCTTCAGGAACCTGGTCTCAGTAGGTAAGGAGGCATTCATCCTTCACTTGGTTATTTAGAGACTAAGTATGTATTCATTAAGCCTATTTCAAGATTTGGACTAAAGAAGGAGTACACATTGATAAACAAAACAGGCATGATCACAGCTATCATGGATCTAGAATCTAACAGTTTCTCTGTGACAGTAAAAATCTACATATAAACCTGTATTTTTCTATCTATCTTCTTTGAAATACTTAGGGTCCTTCAGTGTCATCAGTCTGGGTATATATCCATGAGTCACTCTGTGGGCGTGGGGAAGTTGATTGTTTGAAATCTTGTGGTTTTTCTGTGCATATTAAGTTGTCTCCAGGGGCCCCCCCGGGCGGCTCACTGGGTTATGAGTCTGCCTTCGCCTCAGGTCATGATATGGCCCTGGGATCAAGCCCTGCCTCAGGCTCTCTGATCTGCAGGAGCCCACTTCTCTCTTTTCCTCTACCTGCTGCTCCCCCTGCTTGTGCATGTGCGCTTTCTCTGTCAAATAAATAAAAATCTCTTAAAAAATTAAGATATAAATTGCCTCCATTTTGACCTCTAGTGCCTCATTTTTTTTAAAGACTTTATTTATTTGACAGAGAGAGAGATCGTAAGTAGGCAGAGAGGCAGGCAGAGAGAGAGGGGGAAGCAGGCTCCTTGCTGAGCAGAGAGCCTGATATGGGGCTCGATCCCAGGACCCTGGGATCATGACCTGAGCCGAAGGCAGAGGCTTAACGCACTGAGCCAGCCAGGTGCCCCCCTCTTATGCCTCTTAATAATGAAGTTTTGAAACAGCTAAACTGAATGTATTTCTTTGCTCACAGGTGCCTTCCTGATAAGATTTGTTCACTGTTTTGTTTTAGATGATGAGACTCAATTTAAAACCATTGGGTCCATTTCTCAGCAGGATAGTTTTGGAGAAAAATTATCCAATGAACAGAAAATACCAAGATTCACAAAAAATGATTTCTGGACCTCCCTTTTTGGAGAAAATTGGGAAGACCAGTACATTGAAGATAAACACAACAATGAGGGAAGATATTTGAGGTGAGTTGCACTTTGGAGAAAACACAATAGTCCAGTAGAGAATCTTACTATTTCATGAAATTAAAAAAACAAAAACAAAAAACTGATAAACCTTGATCCAGATTTGTTTATTCACAAATCATTCCTTCCTTTTTTTTCTTCATGTGACTCAGACATTGAGCATTGGAAAGATAATTCAGTGGGAAACAATGATCAGGGAACCGTATGTGAGAAACACTTGTAGTAGTAGGCTGTGCTTAATCCCATTCCCAAAGCAGCTAGTTTTTTCCACTTTGAAATAATTCAAACAGGACAGAGGACCTGTATTTATGGGGCACCTGGGTGGCTCAGTGGGTTAAGCATCTGCCTTCAGCTCAGATCATAATCCCAGGGTCCTGGGATCGAGTCTTGCATCAGGCTCCCTGCTCAGTGGGGAGTCTCCTTCTCCTTTTCTCTCTGCCCCTCCCTACTACGGTACTCTCTTTCTCTCTCTCTCTCTCAAATAAGCCAATAAACTCTTAAAAAAAAGAAAGCCTACATATATATAGAAAATGGGAGAAATATAATCCTAGCACTCATTAACAAATATTAATAAATTATGAATACACAAACCATTAACAATGTGACCCCCCATTTTTTTTTAGCAGAAGTCATATAGTGGAGAGACTCTGTGAAAGTAGCAAAGGTGATACATGTGGAGAAATTGTCAGCCATATTCCAAATATTAAGCTGTACAAGAAAACTTCCAGTGGAGTAAAACTGTATGAATGCAGTCAGTGTGGAAAAGTCTTCAGGCATCGTTCATCCCTTAAGAGGCACAAAAGGAGTCACACTGGACGCAAACTTTATCAATGTGAGGAATGTGGGAAAGCCTTCAGTTGTTCTTCATACCTAAGGAATCATGTGAAAACTCACAGTGGAGAGAAACCCTATGCATGTCCGCTTTGTGGGAAAACATTTATTCGTTCCCATTCCCTCACTGGACATATAAGGAGTCACACTGGAGAGAAACCCTATGAGTGTAAGCAATGTGGAAAAGCCTTCAGTTGCCCTAAATCCTTTTGAGTACATGTGATGATGCATAATGGTGGGAAACCCTATGAATGTAAGCAGTGTGGGAAAGGCTTTAGCTGTCCCAAATCCTTTCGAGTACATATGATAATGCACACTGGAGAGAAACCCTATGAATGTAAGCAGTGTGGGAAAGGCTACTGTTGGCTCACATCCTTTCAGAGACATGTGAGAATTCACAATGGAGAGAAACCCTATAAATGTGAAAAATGTGGGAAAGCATTTGGTTGGCCCTCATCCTTACACAAACATGTCAGAGTGCACACTGAAGACAAACCTGTAAATGCAAACAACGTGGGCAGGCCTTCAGTTGGCCCCCATCCTCCCAAAAATGTAAGAATGCAGACTGGAGAGAAACCCTATAGGTGTGAAGAGTGTGGGAAAGCATTTGGTTGGTCCTCATCTTTACACAAACATGTCAAAAAACACAGTGGAGAGAAGCCTGTAATCGTAAGCAATGCGGAAAAGCCTGCAAATGGCCCTCATCCTTCTAAAACAGTAAGGATGCAGACTAGAGAGAGACCTCATACCTGTGAAAAATGTGGGAAAACTTTCAGTTGCCCCAAATCCTTTCATAGTCATGTGAGAACTCACAGTCAACAAAAGAAAACTTGTAAGTAATGTGAGAAAACCTGATGCAAATTAACTCATCTAAAACAGTTTGGAAAATCCACACCAGAAGAAAAATCGTGCAAAAGTTACAAAGATGGTATTCCTCAGTATCTCATCCTTAATGGGACCTCTAATTTTATATTATTTTTTTAAATTGTTCTGTAAGTGTGGGGCCGTTAGACTAATGTAACATTGATATTTGTTTAGCTTTTCTTACTGGCTCAGTGTGTTCCAAATTGGGTATCACTTTCCCATTACATATATTCCATCATGTTCTCTTCCTGAGAGAAACTATGACTTTGAAAGTTGGCACTCCTTTGCTTACATAAGGTATGTATTCTCAACACCTTTTTTTTTTTTTGCCAGAGTTTCATTATTCCATTTTGCTTGGTTCCAATTTTGTAATTATGTAAATTGGCAGAAATTTGTAGGTACACAGTGGTCTTGAAAGAATATAGTTTCATATGAACTATTATTTCCATCTGTTGCTATATGCTCTTTGTCCCGGCTTCTGGTTAGGAAGTGGACAATATGTTTCAGTTAAGAGGAGAATGAAATCTAGAGGTGTAGATGGTTCTGCTGGATTGTGTTCTATCAACATAGGTAAGGCTGGGAACTACATTTCCCAAGAGGCCTTCTCTATATGGTTCCATGATAGAATTCTGGAAGAGCCCAGCTTGCGTGAGATTTGGAAGAAGCAATTTTCAGTTTATTGAGCCACCACCACATAAGAAGATAGAGAGATGCATGGAGACATGGTGGGCACCATGAATTCATGGTGGGCATGCATGAATTCCATTTTGTCAGAGGGGTGGCCTTTCAAAGACACCCTACCAGCTTTCCCATCACAGAGGTACCTCTGTGGTTCGATGTCCACAGCTTATATTTTCCCAAAAGCCCTATCCTGTCCACCAGGCCACTGATTAGGACATCATGGCTGTTGATACTGTCTAATGTTCTGACCTCTTTTCTCTAGATCTTAACATATTCGAATAACACCTGATTTATATGGTGAACACCTCATTCTCTTATTATTTCTTATGCTTCTGTGTTCCTGATTCCATCTAGATCAGATGCAGTGGAGCACCCATAACAACATACGGGAGGTGTTTCCCTGCAGCGTCCTCGAGCAGCTACACTTACCCAGTGTTTCTGTGAAATAAATAAGCACTACTGACATACGGGGCAGACTGTGTGGGTTTTCTGTTACTCAGCACTGGATGCAACCCCTCAGGATGTGTTGTTATTAAGATTGAGTATGTGTGGTTGGACATGATGTATACTTTTTTGGTTGAACAAATGCTGTGTTTCTGAGAAATTGTCTATTAAGTGTTTTCATATGAGTTATGTACTTTATAAAATGTATAAAATGTTTCTGAAAAATATCCTATTAACTGTGTTTTCAAATGTATACTAATTTACTTTACTCTTTACAGAAAGTTGGGGTGCCTGGGTGGCTCAGTAGGTTAAGCCACTGCCTTTGGCTCAGGTCATGATCTCAGCGTCCTGGGATTGAGCCCTGCATCTGGCTCTCTGCTCAGCGGGGAGCCCACTTCCCCTCTCTCTCTGCCTGCCTCTCTCCCTACTTGTGATCTCTGTTTGTCAAATAAATAAATAAAATCTTTTAAAAAGTTATGGAAAATTATTAAAACATTACAACTATCACCTGTCAAATCAACTTTGTAGCTGTGAATTTAGGAATTATACATTCTGAGTCAATATTACCAGGTGCATTGAAATCTAGACATTTTTCATGCTAGAAAATTTTATTTTGTATACTGCTGCAGTTTTGTCAATATAATTTCTTATTCATAATAGTAAAAACTCAATAGTTTAAGCAATTAAGTAGTAAATAAGTCTAGCAAATGATATAAAAATATTCTGATGAGACAGTATTTTAAAAAGTCCATTAGATAATATAAAAGTGGAGTGAAGTAAAATATAAACCATGACAAGGTAGATAAAAGGGATAAGAATGAAGGATAGAGGCCTCAGTGAATGGGAATATCATCAATTCATGTATACTTACCCCACCTAATATGCCTTCGATCCTTTCTGGAACTGTTCAAAAGTGTTCATAAATAGTGGGTGGCAATATAGAAATAATTCCCCACTTGTGGAATTAATAGTAATTATTTCCCATAAAAGTGAAGATACAGTTTAGCCACAAACTTTGCAATGGTTAAAGATTTTAGGCATGTCATATATGTTTACGAGACTGGACATGGGTATTTGGGATCAGACAGTTCCTATGAATTGGAAGCACAGTGTATAGATGTTTGTATTTAACATCCTTGTGAAATATTTTGAAATGGCCTCATATATTTGGTACTATCATTTTGGGGCTGCTACACATTGACTGACATTTGTTCTGCAGAAAATCAGAGTTCCTCATAGTTTAAGGAAACTTATGGTTGTCCACACAGTTCTAAACCCTCAATGAGCAGAGCGATCTCTATGCAGGTCCACTGTGATTTCCTAACAGAAGCAAGGAGAAGACGTATGGGTGGTAAAAGGGAAAACTACCCAAAGAATAAGAGAAGTAAGCTGCAGACTAGGGGTATCCTTTTGAGTGACATCCCAAGTTATTAGACAACCTCACATAGGGAAATTTTTAAAGGATTTTATTTATTTGAGAAAGAGAGCAAAAGCACTAGCGTGCATGCAAAAGCAGGGAGAGGAGGAAGCAGACGCCCTGCTGAGCAGGGAGCCCAACTCAGAGCTCGATTCTAGGATGCTGGGATCAAGATCTGAGCCGAAGGCAGACACTTAACCAACTGATCCACCCAGGCGCCCCTAGGGAAGTTTTAATAACCATCTATAGCAGGAGAACTTGTAAGCTTTTGTTTTAATAATCCACAAAGCCGGGGCGCCTGGGTGGCTCAGTGGGTTAAAGCCTCTGCCTTCAGCTCAGGTCATGATCCCAGGGTCCTGGGATCGAGCCCCGCATCGGGTTCTCTGCTCAGCAGGGAGCCTGCTTCCTCCTCTCTCTCTACCTGCCTCTCTGCCTGCTTGTGATCTCTGTCTGTCAAATAAATAAATAAAATCTTAAAAAAAAATAATCCACAAAGCCCAAAATGTCCATTTTGCTTGTTACCGGTATTCTTTCCACATGCTTATACTTCCAATACGTATTAGGAAAGAAAAATGTAACAGCACTGCATTTAATTAAAAGGCAAATGAAGTCCAGTCTTCATCCGTTTCTCATGTTAACTCTTGTTTTCACAGCACAGCAGAGATTAGTGTTATTGCATGATCCTTATTACCTCATTTGGTCACTTCTCCCAACGTCCTTCCAGTAGTACAAGTGACAGAAGTCAGGCATGTAAGCAGGGTCCTGTGTAAGCTTATGCACCCAATAATGGTGCACAATGATAATGGAGCCTCTCTATTCTTTAGGCCTAATGTGTGCTATCACCTGTACTGGGCACTGTTGGAAATTTGAAATCTCCCAATTCTGGAGGACAAGTACACAATTTTCAAAATGTAACATTAAATTTTAAACACAGGATTGAAGGGGCACCCGGATGGCTCAGTTGGTTAAGTATCTGCCTTCAGCTCAGGTCATAATTCCAGGGTCCTGGATAGATCCCCACCTTGGACTCCCTACTCAGTGAGGAGTCTTTTCTGCCCTCCTTCTGCCCCTCCCACTGCTCCTTCTCTCTCTCTCTCAAAATAAATACATAAAATCTTTTCTAAATGAATACAGTATTCAAAAGACTACATTTTTATGACATTCTGGAAAAAGTAAAGGTATAAGGAACTAGCATAGATCAGAGGATTAAGAGTGGGGGAAAGTTTGTCTACAAATGGGCACTAAAGTTCTTTTTGTGGGAGAATGGAGTGTTCTGTATTTTGACTATGGTAGTAGAAGTATGAATTTATGAAAACCCACAGAACTATACTTAAAATGGCCAGTTTTATTTTTTTAAATAAATTATTAGAAAACAAAGAAGCAAAAATATCTTATTAACTAAAGGAAAATTTAAACCCACCCACATCTTTATTTTCCGGTGAGTAATAACAGTGCTTTCCACCTCCTAGAGACTTGTGACCCATCAGGCCTTTCTTGGGAGTCGCCTGAAGTTAGAACACACTGCAGGGTCACACTGTCCGCACCTGAGTCACATTACCTGAGGGAAGTGAGAGGGAACCAGCAATGTCTCTCTGGGTTCACACCATGCTCCGGGGGCCAAAACTCAGGGAATGCTGTGGTTTAAGATTAAAAAGTAATTCCAGGGCATTCTCACGGATCCTCAGGGGGTGCAGGGGCGGAGGCAGTCGGCCTGGTAGTGGGCATACACATTCAGTCCTGTCCTGAAGCCATCTGCAACTCAGTTCAGAGCACCTGACATCTAAGGGTCAAACCCGACCCTGATCCGCTCTGCTGCAAATTTTCGCTCCTGATGTACACTGGAGGTGCTCCCCTGTTCATCCCCGCAGAAACTCCACATGGCTGCAACGAGAGTCCAAGGAAAGCGCGTGACGCGGTGACTCATCTTCTTTCTCCGGAGCAACGGCTGCCCAATGAACTCAGCACCCTACCGCCAGCCTGGCATCCTCGCCTTCGAACTGGTCAGAGCCTCAACGCCTAGCACGTGCGCACCATACCCAGGAGGACGCCACGCCCACAGCCATGAGCATGCGCACGCCCTCAAGCCCACTGTCCCGCTATCTCCCGCCTGTTCTCAGGTACTAGCCGGGCACGTCGCGCATGCGCCGTGAACGCCACGGGTTTCTTGGGCTCCAAACCCCTCAACAGCTCCAGGCGGAATCTGCAGAACCTTCCCGCTGCAGACGGTATTCGCTTCCTGACCGCGAGCCACGGCGGATCCCACATCCTCGGGGGAAATGTAGTACAGAGTAAGAGCCTCCTCAGAGTTCCCGACATGCAGCGCGGAAGCCGGCGCATTGGGGCCGCGGAGACACCTGGTAGTTCCGGGTTGGCTGCAGTACGCAGGCGCAGGCTCCCGCCGCGGAGAACCTCGCCTGTGGCGGAGCTGAGACCAGCCTTCGGGCTTTGGAGAGGCGGAGAATGCGCAGTCGATGTCTGGGTGGGCGGGGGTGCGGGAGGAGCCCGCCCGTGAGTTCCGCCCCCTCGCTACCAGCTTCCGGTTGGCTCCCGGGTCCCAGAAGACGTCGCGCATAGCCCGGAAACCGGAATGCCCGAGATGGAGGGACCTTGGCTTTCAGCGGCGGGATGCGGTGAGTGCGGGGGGGGGGGGGTGTGTGCGAACGCGGGCGGGAGAGGACGCAAGATCGGCGTCGGAAGTCCACCTAGGGGCCTGGCAGAGAACCCTACGACTGAGTGGGAGTGCAGGAGCAGCCCTTTGCCGCCGGCTTCCGGTGGAAATTGGGGGAACCATGCAGGACCCCCCCCCCAAGTGTGAGGGGGCGAGGAGCCCTCTCCCGGCAGAAACCTACTGCACAGCGTGGCCACGGACACTGCCGGCTTGGCTATTGGGTCACAGGCTCTTGGGTACCAGAGGGTCATGGACCCGAGCTCAGGTGGGTGCAGGCAGGCCCGCGCACGTCAGGGTTCTGCAGTGTGATCACTTCTTTTCAGCAGGTCTGCCCGAGGCTCCTTGGGAATTCCTTATGGGGGCAGCGGCGGAACCCTGGGCTGCTTGGCGTGGGCACTTGACCCTTTCTGGGGCAGGTCAAATGCGTGTGAGCCCTGAGTGCTGGGATTGAAAGGTCCCCCAATAATGGGTCTGTGATTAAAGGAGCAAGACTGATACAAAGCAAAGGTCAAGCAAAGCTTTATTTTGAGCCAAGCATCGAGAATCAAACTGGCCGTTCGGGGCATCTCTTGCAAAGGGACGACTCCTCTCTGCCCTACAGACTAGCTTTTAAGGGCAAAGGCCATGTGGTTGGGCCTGGCCATGCACAGCTGGCCAATGAGATTGTAACACAGAGAAAGCTGCACAGTCCTGCTAGGTTACACATAAATGACCAATTGAATTACAATTTACCCTATAGTAGATATTTGAACCAGCCCATCACCTTGGTCAGAATGGGCTCCCAAAAGGCCTCCAAAGAGTGGGGCCCATAGTCCTTGGGAGCTAGGGAGACAGTATGTGGGCCCCACTGATTGGATACCTCCACCTGGCCTGATCCACTCTTGTATTCGGGCTTTGTTACCTGGGACTGGTTTCCGGGACTTGTTTTTAAGTAAGTTCCCTGAGCGGGGGCAGGGTCAGTTTAAGTTTTACTGCATCAACAACAAAATCACTGTTTAACCAGATGGAATGGGTCTGGCTAAGCAGGCCCTTACGTCCCCTCTTTTCTTCCGAGATTCGTCAAGTCCTTGACTTTTCAGCCAGTTCTATGTCCTCTTTTTAACTGCTGCCAGACTGTTTTTAATGACTCCAGTGTAATTTGCCCAGAAACATCATTCCTCTCCTAGGGCTACGCAGAGCCCCCTCTTTCTAGAAATAGTATGTCAAGCCCTAATTGTCTATATTTCCCACCTATACTTTAATAACAGGAGCAACAATGAACTCAGTGAACTCATTGTTCTGAGTCTTAGCTTTAGTCCACTCTTGGCGGGGTCCGTCAGCAGCGGTATCCATTTCCGGGGGGTGTCCTTGTCTTTGGCTCGTTTGACCTGACCTGTGCGAATCCAGGCCCCAATGCCCTCAACTTCCACCACCGTGGGGTGGTCAGGATGACAGCAAAGGGTCCCTTCCAGCGAGGCTCCAAGTTTCCCACTTGGTCTCGACATATCCAAACCAAGACCCTGGGTTGGTAAGGATGTGGTTCCACCTCCATCTCCTTCTCAGTGTGGGCAGTTCGGATCCCTGCGTGGGTTCTTTTTAAGACAGACTGTAGTGCCTGCAGTGACTGGAGTACAGACTGATCAGTCATTTCTGCTAGAGCAGCCTCTTGTAGCCGAGGGCAGAGTGGGGGAGTGGCGCCTCCTGAACATTATTTCAAATGGGGTCACCTTGTTTAAGCAGGGTGTACATCGTGCCCCAAGGAGGGTGAAAGGAAGGAGATCCACCCATCCATCGCCAGTCTCCAGAATTAGCTCTGCCAAGGTCTCTTTGAGAGTCCAGTTCATTCTACTTGCCCGGAGCTCTGGGGCCAGTAGGCACAATGTAGTTTCCAGTTAGTGCCCATGGCCTTGGCCAATGCCCGTGAGACTGAACTCACAAATGCGGGGCTGTTATCTGACCCAATCACGAGAGGTAACCCAAACCTCGAGTAGCTTTTTGGCTACCATTCCTGCCATCTCATGTTTGGCAGAAAAAGCCTCTACCCAGCCTACCGTCCGTATAGATGTTGGCTATCTTACCCTTGGACATCTGCAGTGCCTTGGTGAGTGCAATCAGCTCTGCTTTTTTGCGCCGAGGTTCCGTGTGGCAGGGCTGTCGTCCAGAGTTCCTGCTCAGGAGAAACCACCACAGCCCCTGCATACCTCTTTCAATCGACCATGTAGCTACTCCCGTCTGTGAACAGAGTCATCTCCGCATCTGGGAGGGGAGTGTCTCTGAGATCCGGCCTTATTCCTGCGACCTGGGTTAGGTCCTCCCCGCAGTTGTGTGGGTGGTCAGCCAGCTCCTCTGGCAGCAGTGTGGCTGGATTTAGCACCACCGGGGGCCGGAAAGTCACTTTCAGTTAGTTGAGGAGAAGGGCCTAATACCCCGTCACTCGGGCGTTCATCATCCATCGGTCTGGTGGAGTCCAGAGAAGGCCCTCGATAGAGTGGGTGGTGGTCAAGATGAGATTTTGACCCAAAGTCAATATACTTGCATCCTTGACCAGGAGGGCCGTTGCAGCAATTATGCGGAGGCACGGGGGAACCAGCCGCTACTGGATCTAGTTTCTTGCTAAGACAGGCTACTGGCCTTTGCCAAGGCCCCAGAGTCTAAGTCAAAACTCCTTTGGCCACCCCTGCTTTTTCATTCACATACAAGAGGAAGGGCTTGGTAACATCTGGGATGGCCAGTGCTGGGCATTCAGTAAGGCTGTTTGTAATTCCCAAATGCTCCCTCTGCCTCAGCTGTCCACTCTATCATAGTGAGTCCTCCCTTAGTTCGTAGAGAGGCCAGGCACTCTCCGTGAACCGTGGTATCCACGGCCTGCAGTAGCCCACCATCCCAAAAACTCGCTCACTTGTCGGGGCGTGGTGGGGCGGGGGTATCAGGTGATCACCTCTTTCATGGACTCAGACAGTGAACGCACTCTTTCATGGAGATCGAAGCCTAAATAAGTTGCGTGGCTCTGACAGAGCTGTGCTTTCTTTGCTGACACCCCATACCCTTTTCCCTGCAGAGTCTGTAAGAGAGCTCTTGTCGACTGCAAGCATGACTCATAGTCCTCAGTGGCTATTTCTGCTATTCCCACCAACTCAGTCAGATTCTGCCCTTCAAATCCTTCAACTTTCTGAAGTTTCCTCCTTATATTGGGCTGACTGACTGGCAAAGGCACGATCGTCTAAAGGAGCTATTGTGCAGCTTCTCTGAAGTTTACCTCAAGTTGTCTAGCTTAGGTAAACAAACATTTAAAGACAACCAAATCTAGAATTTAACATCCATAAAGGTGTGTTATTAAAACATAATTTTTCCCTCTCAGATAACCCTCGTTTCCAAAGATAGCCAAATCAGGACTAATTTATTTGAAAAACAAGTCTAGTTTTAACAAATTTGGCCTAATTATTTACACAAGCTCAGCAAGAACAGTGAAGATTTGCTTTTAAGTAAGTTCCCCTGGGTGGGGGGCAAGGTCTACAGCATCAACAACAAAATCACTGTTTAACCAGATGGAATCACTCTGGCTAAACAGGCCGTCACAGTCCCTAACTTAGTTTTCCGAGGTCACGGGGCCCGCCGATCGCGGGGAGTAGACCCCAGCTACAAAACATACTCTTCTCTAACCTGAGCACACCTGCTTCCCAGAGGAGCCCCGGACAGAGCCCCGGGGAAACCCACCGCCTCCTGCTCTACCCTGGGACCCCCATCCACACCCGCCCCTCCCCTCCCATGGACGCAGCTGCAGTCCCGTCACCCCAGAAAGGGCCTGGCCCAGGTGGACAGGAGCTTGGGCCGACATTTCTCGAGATGCCTGGCCCCTCTCCACCCTTGCAGAATGAATCAACTCTTCCGTGTTCTCTCCTCCAGACAATTGCCACCCATGGTGACCGCCCACCTAACAGGGATAGCATACTTTTATACTTAAAAGTCTTTTAGGGACATGTTCAAAAGGCGATCTAAAATAAGTTTCTTTCCAGTATAAAATGACCACTTGAAAGCCTTAAGTAAATCTCATGATGGCGATTGTCCAAAGACTTCCTGCTCCTGGGCCTGGGTACTGCTAAAAATAAGACAAGATCAAAATGGAGTCACTCACTCAGCTCCCTGTCCCCAAACCACGACTTCATTGCCATTTTGGCCTCTCCCGGAAATGGAATCTTAAATCCATCCACCAGGAATGAGCTCGTCTTATCCAGCTGCTAGATCCCTGCCATCCCAGAAAGGAAGGTGACCTGCCGCGACCCATTCGCTCCACCCCCCACCCCCGGCTTTTTAAAATATTTTATTTATTTGTCAGAGACAGTGATAGAGCACAAGCAGGTGGAGCAGCAGGCAGGAGAAGCAGGCTCCTTGCCGAGCAAGGAGCCTGTTGTGGGGCTCCATCCCAGGACCCTGGGATCGTGACCTGAGCTGAAGGCAGACGCTTAACCAACTGAGCCACCCAGGCGCCCCGAATTTTGCTTCTTAAATAGTTCCAACTCCCATGAGCACCAAGCTCTCCAGAAGCAGTGGGTTCCTGATGTAAAATGCATTTCTGTCTAATAGCAAACAGATCTGGATTTGGTATAAGGAGAAACTTGACTCAAGTAACAATAAACTGATCCAAGAGGTACAAGCATCTCAAGTCAGACAGGAAGGGGCTTTTCTCTTCCACCTAAGAAGGGGAAGTCGGACTGATGGGGGTGCCCAGAGGACTACAGGGCCAGCGTGGCTGGACCGGACAGGACCTCCTGTGGTCAAGGTGTTCTCATTCTCGGGAGAAATGGACTGATGTGGGAAACAAAGGCAGAAGAGAAATCATTACATTTCTTTACTACTTACAGCCCGGTGACAGGTCCCTGAAACAGGCGGCGTGACATTCCTCTAGGGACTCAATGGATTTGATGTTGATACTATGCTAAGGGCAGAAGGCAATCCTAGTCTGACCCCCAGGGTCCTGTAAGTCTATTTTAAGGTATAAAAATTCCTTTGGAAACTTCCTTTCTTTCTATTCCCCAAGATACATGTTGGCAATCATCCCCCAAGCATATGACCAACCAACCTACCGACCAACCCACTGATACACATTTGAAGGGTTTCATGACTCATGGTTTACAAAACAGTAATGAGGGACCTTTCCCAACAACAGCTACACCCTCAAGATCCTGGAAACCTTGCTTCCAGAATTCCTTCCAGACATAACTCTCCCTAACACCCGACCAACTTGCACGGAGGTAATGGGCCACTCCTCATGGCCCCAGTGCAGCTCCTTCTGCCCAAGGGTCCTGTTCCCTGTACTTTCATAAAACCACCTTTTTGCACCAAAGACATCTCAAGAATTCTTTCTTGGCTGTCGGCTTCGAAACCTAACATCTTTCCTACATCACAGACCCAGAGCTGGGTCCCAGTCCTAGTGTTTCCTCGGTGTTGGAGGGGACCCAAACTTCAGGACTCCTGGGTGGAGAGAGCCTGATAACTGTGCGGTAAGAAATGGGTTGCAGGGAAAACTTGGTCAAGCTCCAGAGGTGCAGGGGGGTGGGGCCAGGCCTCAATGTATCAAAGGTCACAAGTCAAAACAGCCGGGCCCTGCCTTGCATGCGGTGACGTCACCACTGAATGTCTCTCTTCTTAGAGGAAGGACACAGCCATGAGGACCTCATTCCCACACTGACTCCCAACACCAGAAGTCCCCAGGCCCTCCTGTCCCATTCAGACCTGTCCCCTCTGTCCCAGCTCTGGACAAGGGGGAGCTCCATGGGGAAACTGAGTTAGGATATCCCAGTCTGGGAGGAGGGACCCAGCTCCAGTGCTCGATGGCCGCCCCATCAGGAGATGTGAGGTTGCAGTCTGGAGCTCTGTCAGGTCATAGGTTCTAGCAGGGGAGAGCAGATCCATCAGGGTGCAGGGGCCCAGGGCACCATCCAAGAGGGAGCGCTCCCAGGCTCCTCTCTGTGGCTTTGGATGGGCCTCGCCTTTGTGTGCACCTGCCCTTGGGACCCTCCTGGGGGAAGGCAGTGAGATGGTGAGTGCATGGTTGGGGGTGGGCGTTGCCTGGGAGGGGCTGGTTCCCACCTGAACGGGTTGTATACTGGGTCTCCCAATATCCTTAGGGGCCCCCAACCCAGCTCCCACCCTTGGCTGTGAAGTTGGGGTCCCGGTATCCAGACAGGTCCCCACTTTCCCCATGGGGCCGCACCCTAATCCTTGGCCAGATGGCATCCGAGGGACCAGAGGGCCACCAGCTCTGCAGCCAGGGTTGGGGGGGCGGTCTTGGAAGGACCCACTGTACCTGAGCAAGAGGTAAGGGAGGGACACCCAGAAGACAAGTTGACCAACGTAAAGCCATTTTGGTTTTAGGCTAACCCTTAATATAACAGTCATCAGGTCATGAAAAGAGTCACGAGATCAGACTCAAGGAGAACAACTGGACCCCACTCTCTACAGCAGTGAAAGCCAGAAAGCCTGCACATGCTCAAAGTCGTTCCCTGTAGGTATGTCCCCAACTCTAAGACAAAGGAAAAACTCACTTCAATGTAAATGATGAACGCAAAGTTAAAGGGGAAGCTCCTCCCTGTAGGGTTAGCTCATTGAAACAAAACAAAACAAAAAAACAACAGGGGCACCTGGGTGGCTCAGGTCATGATCTCAGGGTCTTCGGCTAGAGCCCCATGGGGGCCTCTGCAATCAGCGGGGATTCTGCTTGAGAGTCTCTCTTCCTGTCCCTCTCCCCCTCCCCCAATAAATAAATAAATCTTAAAACAACAACAACAACAACAACATTTATAAAGCCTTTGGTTAAAGGTTCCCTTTCCCCCTGCGAAGAGAGACCACTTCCTTTCTTACCGGAATACTTGGTAAATCCTTGTCCCTTTCTCTAAATGGCTTGCCCTTGAATTTTTTTTTTTAAGATTTTATTTATTTGACAGAGAGTTAGAGAGGGAACAGAAGCATAGGGAGGGGGAGAGGGAGAAGCAGGCTCCCCGCGGAGCAAGGGGCCCGATGCGGGGCTCAATCCCAGGACCCCGGGATCATGACCTGAGCTGAAGGCAGACGCTTAACAACTGAGCCACCCAGGCACCCTTGCCCTTGAATTTCTTGCACAAAGGCAAGAACCCTCTTGGTGAGAGACCTGAGGCCCGCCCTCTCAGGGCCTTGCGCCTCTGGCATCGTAACTGAACCCATGTCCTTCTCCCCACTGGCAGCAAGGCCACCTACCCAGTCTCTGAGCGCGCAGCAAGGACAGGAGTTGGTAAGGAGGTAGCCAGGCGACCGGAGAGGAGGTGGCCTGACGTCTGCCTGTCATGAGTGACAGTAGAATGAATCCGTTTCCATCCAAGGACATTACCTGGGAGGGATAAGACTCCCAGAGAAGGGGGGGACATGTTTGTAAATCACACAGACGGTGAGATTGTGTTCACCGGAACACACAAGCAGCCCCTGGATCGGAGAGCAAGACCCGACAAGGCCCGGCTGAAGGCGCCGACCCCACCGGACATTACAGCTGTCCGCTAACGCACGCGATGATGCTCGGCGTCACGAACGACCGCGACGCGAGCCAAAACCACGACGAGATGCCCCTTCCCCGCCGGGGTGGCTGGAATCCAGACGCGGGAACCGGCGCGGGCCGAGACCCCGGAGGCCTGACACCGCCCACCCCCCGTGATGGCACCGGCTCCCGCGCTGCGCTCCAGCACGCGGGACAGGTGCTCCGTCCCCTCGCCCAGGCGGGGACCACGGACAGCTCCGTTCCGCCGCGTCCAGATCCGGCGCCGCACGAGGGAGGCTCCGCGGGGAGACTGCGTCGGATTCCGGGGGCGTAAGGAGGGCGCAGGCGGGTCGGCGGGGCCGGAGTCCTCCGAGTTGGGAGCCGACTTCCGGCAGGCAGGTGAGACACGTGTGGAGCGCCGGCCTGTCAGTCAGGATGCGGGAGGCGGGGCCTGGGAGCCTTGCGGGGTCTGGGACCCCAGGGGCGGTGCCTGGAGTTCCGCCCAATCAGGACATGAAGGGCCGCAGGCTGTCCTATCACGGCGTGACGAGCTCGGGTCCCGGAGGAATGTCCAGTCAGGGTCGGGGGGAGGTAACTCCGAATTCTCGTGCAATCAGATCGCAGGACCTGAAGTACCGCCCAATCGGAGCGCGGGGCCTCTAGCCCGTCCAGTCAGGCCTGAGCGAGGGCCCCGGTCCTGGTAGGTGTGGCGTCCGCCGGCGCATTTGTCCGTCGCGCGGCATGACGGGACGCGGGGAGGTTCCGGAGCAGGACGCCGAGATGGTGAGCGCGGGGGCCGCAGGCTGGGTCCAGCCGGCCAGAGCGAAGCAGGAGCGGCCACAGCGGGGCGCTCCCCTCCCGGTCGGGCCGCACCTGCGGGCTCCGCGGGTGGAGCCGGAGCGAGGCCGGCGCGGGGCGGGCGGGCCTGGCGCTCCGGACGGTGTGCGGCCCCGCGGGGTGACGGTGGACGCCGACCGGGGCAGCGAGCCCTCAGAGGACACCTGCGGCCGGGACTTCCGTGCGCCCCGGGGTGGGGGTGGGGGTCTCTCACTCAGGCCGGGACGAGCGCTCGCGGGGCTGCGCCGCCCCGGACGGCCGCGGTGGGTTTCGCTTCCTGCGGTGCCTGCGCTTCTCGGTCCGGTCACTTCGGGGACGGACGAGGCCCGACGAAGGGTGTGCAGCCGCCGAGAGGACGGGGGACCGGAGCGCGGTGCTGCGCGGTGGTACCGTTAGGGGGTTTTAGGGACTTTGGCTGCATTTAGGGGCCCGGGGATCCCGCGGGTCCGTCGGAACGGGGTGCGCCGAGCGGTGCCCTGGGGCCGCGGCCGCGCATCCGGCCACGGTTCGGTCCGTGTTCGGGGCTGACACCCGTGGGCTTGTGTCTAAACCGCCGCTTTGCCGAGACAGTGACAGACGCGCTGCAGTTCATTGCGTGATTTGGGGACGTTTTGCTGAAATCCCTTCGGCAGAGGCGGTGACACCCGGTGCCCCTGTGTCCCGCCGGAGCCGCACATGCGGTGTGAGTGTGGTTTTGGCTTCGCCGTCCGGGCCCCTCACTTCTTGCTGGGGACCCGGCTCGGACCGCTTGTCGGCTCCGGACACCAACTCCCAGCGCAGGCCGCGGGAGGTGGCCCAGAGCAGTTCGAACGTGTTCCTGGAAAACCTGCGTCCAGGTGACGGTGACGGAGCCAGGGCTTCCCTGCGGCCGGGGGCGGAGCCGCGAACACGGTAACGCCGCCAAGGTCGCTGCTGGGAGCGGCGAGGGGGCGAAGGGCCTAATCTGAGAGCCGGTGCGCCCTGCAGGGGTCCTGGGGCTGGGACCTGGGGACGGAACGCGGGCCTTTCGGTATTTTCCAAGATGCAATGAGAGATTTACTGTCTGTGATAGCCTTTGGATGTATCCAGGCCTGGGGGACACTGTTGGTCTCTGTGTTCCCTTTGTGCTCCTAAAACTTTTAAGGAAGGAGGTATTTTGTTGCTGTTGTTCTGGTTTGTTTGTTTTCCATATCTTTGTATTTCGGACAGACTTGGAGGTGGCGCAAGAGTAGTTGGAGGCAGCGTGGCTTGGAGGTGAGAAAGTAGCCGGGGGCCTAAAAGGACCTCTTTCTGGCCGCCCCCGAGCCTCTGAGCTCACAGGGGTCCCGCGGTGGACCTGTAACCTGTTAGGGTCCGTGATCAAAGGAGCGAGACTGATACAAAGCAAAGGTCAAGCAAAGCTTTATTTTGCGCCAAGCATCGAGATTCAAACTGACCCGTCAGGGCCGTCTCTTGCAAAGAGGCGACCCCTTCCTGCTTCACAGACTAAATTCTATAGAGGTACTTTCGCCGGGCTATACACAGGTGGCCAATGAGATTGCAATATGCCGCTGCCCCTCGAACAATTTGTTACTTAAACTGTAACCCCTGGAGGATTTTACTAGTTGCCAAGCACATTTAGATATGGCCTTAAGAAATACATGTACTGGCAACGGGTCTTTGGGGGAGAAGGACGATATCCGACCGTGAAGCTGGGCAGCTGGGGATGCCCAGCCCGGCCAGGGCGGAAGGCCGCCTGCTTCAGGGAAGCCGAGCACTGGGGAACGCCGGGTCAGCTCAGGGTGGAACGAAAACCGCCTGCTTCACTTTTCTGTTATCGCTCCTTTCTCATCCCAGAAACACCCGTTGTTAGTTAGGTGTGTCCTTTGAATATGCTTGGTTAACTATAAACTTTACTCTCCTCCTCGCTTGTCTGCAAGACGTGACTGATGTTTGACCTTCATCGGTCCTTCTGTTGGCTGTTGTTTCTATCCAGTAAAAGTGAGACTGTGGAGTTGCTCGGGGCAGCAGTCCTTTTCGACTGTTGTCCCCAGCTCCCAGTCTCTTGCACCTGACTTGTTTGTGCCTAATTCTTCTCCCGTCGCTGACTGGAAGCGGCACAATACACGGAGAAAACTGCACCGTCACGTTAGGTCACACACCAGCGGCCAATTGAATTACAATTCACCCTGGTAGATATATGCGCGCCCCACTGATTGGCTGTCTCTACCTGGCTGACCCGCCCTTGTATCTGGGCTTTGCAAGTAAGTTCCTCTGGGAGGGGCGGGGTCAATCTAAGTTTACTGCGTAAACAACGAAGCGGCTTCCTCCGATTAAGTAGGTCCTTACAAACCTATCCAAGCTGGTGTCATTCTTTGGTGAGTCAGAAAGGGCACCAGGTTGAGATGTCCCCCCAAGAAAACTATGGATTGGCAGAGGCAAGGTCTCAGGGAAGGGCTTCCAAAGCGTCCACTCTGGGAGGCAGGGTGGATGGATCTCTCCCTGGGGACAGCCTTGTCCTCCTCTGCAGAGGGCTGGCTGAGGTGGGTTTCCGGTGCCTCGTGGGGGCAGCAGCCCCTGCTCTGAGCCGCTCACCCGTGCTGCTCCTCCCGAGTGTGTCCTGGGGAGGCTCTTGCTGCCCAGTGAGGCCAGCGTGGGTGACACGACTTCTGTCCTGCCCTGTGTGCAGTGGGCTTTTCCATTCTCGAGTGTGGGCGAGACGGGGCCTTGGGGGGCGGGCAGTCCCCACGTTCATCCCGGGTGGTGTGGGCACCGCGGCTGCAGTCAGTCTGACTAAGCTTAAACACGGGGGTGGGGGGGTGGCGGTGTTGGTGGCAGGACGTTAAAATTGACCAGTGAATACGGCTGCCGCGTGTCGGTCAACCATCTGGGCGGATGCCTGTCACCCGACCCCGGGAGCTCTTTGGCTTGGCTCTGTCCAGCTCGGGAAGGACCAGGGATCTGCTGGGCATCACTCGGAAGTAGCTCTGATCCGTGCTGGGGTGGACACTGTCATCCTGGGGTTCCCCTTCCAGGGCAGCTGTGACCTGTCACCCCCGCGTCTGCTTCCTTCACGCTCTGTGGACATCCGTGCAGTCTCATTTCCATGTGTTGCTTGTGTTCTGTCCAGCTCAGGGGTTCGCGTGTCTCTCTGTGTCCGCGTGGATGGGCCCCTCTCGTGTTCAGTACACTTGCGTGTCCCCGTTCCCCTGGCGCAGACCACCCTCCTGCGCCGGGAGAAACCCCTTGCGTTGCTGCGGTCCCACACACCCCTGCGGGTGTTTCCCTGCGGACGTGGAAGCCGCAGGACCGGGCTCTGGTCCGTGCACGTGTCAAGGGAAACCATCCCTTGTTCCCCCGCACATAAGCAGTTTTCAATGCCCGGCCGCCCCCGCCAGGCCCCGGCCCCACCCCACCTGCCGCCCCTTCCCCTAACCTGGGGCCTGTTCCTGCGTTGCGCTGCTTTCCGACAGGCCATGTGTCAGTCCTCTGTCAGTGCCAACGGTTCTGATCACTCATTAAAAACAAAGCTTTCGATTACGTTTCCCCCAAACTGGATTTACTCTGCAACTGGGGGAATTGCACTTGGGAGCGTGTTCGGTCGGGAAACCACAGGCCGTTTGGAGGGCAGAGAGGTGGAGGGCTTGGCTGTGGAAACATAGAGATCTGGGAGGAAACTGCAGATTTAACGATCAGTAAGACAAGTTTGGGAGACTGAGTTCGGGAAGTTCCCCATAAAAGCCTTTGCAGCTCCCTCTTACTTTCTCTCTCCCTTCCTTCCTTTTTTTCTTCCTTCCTTTCCTTTCTTTTCTTTTTAAAAATGTATTTATTATTTGTGAGAGCAGTGGATCAAGGAGGGGCAGAGGTGAGAATCCACAAGCTTGCCACCTGCTGAGCGCAGAGCGCAGGGAGATGCTGGGTCTCAGGACCCATGAGGACGTGATCTGAGCTAAAACCAAGAGTAGGACACTTAACAGATGGGCCACCCAAACACCCTAAGGCCATTTTAGTTCTGAATTTCATTTGGTTCACTTGGTTCATTTTGTTAGAAATGCATGTGTGGAGGGACTGTGGGGCTTTTTTTTGTATTTACTTGTTGGTTTGTTTGTTTGTTTTAAAGATTTTATTTGTTTATTTGACAGAGATCACAAGAAGGCAGAGAGGCAGGCAGGGTGTGGGGGGGGGGGAAGCAGGCTCCCTGCTGAGCAGAGAGCCCAATGCGGGGCTCGATCCCAGGACCCTGGGATAATGACCTGAGCTGAAGGCAGAGGCTTAACCCACTGAGCCACCCCAGCACACCTGGGGGAATGGTGGTGTTGAAAACAAACTGGCCAGGGTCCCCTTTAGTTGCCCTGTCATGGTGCTTTGATGACTGGAATCCATTTCCTGGTCGTTTTCTCTAGACTAAGGAATTTCTAAACATGGTTTCTACGTAGGAGTAGGCTTGTTACAGAAGAAATCAGACGGAAGGCCAGCCCGTTTTCATCGGCCACTGATCCAAGAGGAAGAGCCCAGTTCTGAAAAGGAGCGAGAACAAAAGCCAAATGAGTCTTCTGAGAACGAACAAGCCCCCGGCACAGGTCCCCAGCAGACCCTGCCCGGCGCAGACAGGGCGCGGGGCTCTGATCCCAGGACAAAACTGACCCTCCAGCCTCCGGCCCAGGGTCCGAGAGGAAGCAGCACCGTGGGCTCTGTGGGACCCACACTTGCGTGCTCTCAGTGGTTGGTGTCTTCTTGGGGTCCATTTGTGATCAGCAAGTCACACTGACATTAAAAATAAAACCGTCACTTCTTTTTACAGGAAAAATTGTGTTATGGGGTGGGGGGAAGTAGGTGGTTCAGTGGCTTAAGTGTCCGACTCTTGATTTTGGCTCAGGTCATGATCCTGATGTCTTGAAATTGAGCCTTGTTCTGTGCTTAGTACACGGTCTGCTTGAGATTCCTTCTGCGCTCATAGATACATAGGTAAGAAATAATGATAAATAAATGTATAAATAAATACGAATATTCATTTTTCAAGGAGCGGGGGCACAGGGAGGGGCCCGCCACACAGAGCATCCACTGGAGCAACGTGGACGGTCCATGTGTTGTGGCTTCTCATTGGCTGAGCCGTGAGTATCTCTCATTGGCTGAGCTGGGTCTTATTGGCTGAGCCGTGAGCGTCTCTCATTGGCTGAGCTGTGAGTGTCTCTCATTGGTTGGCCTGTGACTCTTTCTCATTGGCTGGACCGTTGCCACACGGAGAAACAGTCTTCCTCCCTCCGGTGCAGTAGGGACTTGTTGCGCTCATCTCTCCCCGTTACTCCGCACCTGGCCCTGAGGGAGGGTTCGGGTGCTTTCTCTGCGGACTCCTGACTCCATCTTAGTCGTGTCTCCTTCACTGGTTTCCGGAGAGTGGACGGGCTTCGGCGCGGGTTTCCCTGCTGGCTGTGGGGTCGGCTGCTGAGCACGTGCACGCGCGATCTGGCGTTGGCGCGCCCTCCCTTGTCGTGGACAGATGTCGCTGTCGTGCGCGGTGACTTGACGTTCATCATTTTGGCTCTACCCAGGTGGCCGCACCGTTGGGCGTTCCCAGCGGCAGAGATGCGTGACAGCTCCCCCTTCCTCGCCTCCTCCCCGGCTCGCGCCTGCATGACCTCGTAGCTATTCTGGTGGGTCTGAAGGGGTGTCTGCTTGCAGGGCCACGTCCATTCCCCTGATGGCTACCGTCCCGCATCTCCTGAACCTGTCGGCCGCTGGCAGATCTTCCTCGGAGCCTGGCTGCTCAGTTGTTAGGTGTGGGCTTTTCCCTGCTGCCCCTTAGCAGGGTGAGGCCGTTCCCCTTTGTTCCTGGTTGGTTGAGTTCTCTTGTTAAGACAGGGTCGTGGGTTTCGTCAGATGGCTTTCCTGTGTCCGTCGAAGTGATCATGGGGTTTGGTTTTCATTCTGTTCTTAAGGCTTATGACTGCAATTGTGCCCCCTGAAGCAGCCGATTTATTTCCTATAATGGGATAGATCTGCTGCAGATTCCCAGAGGCCTGTCCCACCAAGGCGGGGTTGCAGCAGATGGCGGTAGTAAGCCCTGCTGCATCGTTTCCCGCAGTAGCCAGAGCCACACACCAGGGGGCCCGACCGGGTCATACAAGGAGAGGACTCACCATTGGGACACATAGGAACGTGTTTGGCTATAGATCAAGATGGCGGCTGAACATAAGGGAAGGAAGAAATTGAGGGGTTGGTCTCAAAGAAGCGAGGCTGCTGAGAGCAGGTATCAGAAGAGGGTCTGGGAGAGTACATTCCCCATGCGGGGTCACTTTGCATGAGCTGCTGTTGCCCACTGCGCCACATGTTGGGAGTGGAGGGCTCAGGTGATGTAGTGGGAGAGAATAGGAAAGGGGTCCTTTGCCCACACCGTCAAGCACAGCCCAAGACGTTCTGTTGTCTGTGGAGTACTAGGGTTAGACCAGCTGAAGGACTAAAAAGAGAAAGAAGGAGGAAAGGGGTAAGAGGGGAAATCCCTCACCCGTTTGGGCAACGTCAGTCCGTAGGGCTCCCCATGGACCTCTGGATGTTCTCAAGGAACAGTCCCAGCTGGAGATCGTCACCAAGGGAAACTCCCACAAAATTCTTAAAGACTCTGGGGATACAGTGTCAGAGCAAAGTGGCGCCCATTAAGGACGGGAAGCATAGGGCGGCCTGATCCCGTGGAGCTGGTGGCATGGGTGGGGAAAGAATTCACCCAAGACAGACCAAGGAGATAGAAGTTTATTGAAGACACCACAGGAGAGCAGCACGCAGGACAGCGGAGGAGAGTGTCTGCCACGAGGTGGTGCCGGGGGGCAAGAATCAGGGGGGACTGTGAGGGAGTATGTGATCCTACGGACTTTTCCCTGTTTTGGTAACTGTGCCTGGTTGGAAGAAGTCTGCTGCTTGCATAGGGCCTCTGGCCATTTCCAGGTAGTCACTTCATGAGCCGGTTAGCATTCAACTGTGGTCACTGTGGCCATTTGCTTTGATGCTTGTCTTCCCATTGCTCAAGCTTATTGCTGGAAAGCGGCCCCTACATTATGGTCCCCCCCCTTACTGTTAAAGTCACCCTAGGCTCTGTTACCATCAGTCCCTCAGGGGCTCCTCCCTCTGGCGCCCTTCTGCTTGCATCCTGGGCACTGGGGTACATGGTTGAGGCCCTGCTGATTTCCGTGACTCTTCAGGAGCTGGAGCTCCTCTTATGCACTACGTGTGCCAGGCCCCTGGGGCCTGTGTCCCTGCTCACTGTCCACCGAACCCAGGGACAGGGTGGTGTGTGCCTCTGCCGGGATAGAGGGGACTGCGCTAGGCTCCTTGACCTTGTTGTCTTCCAGCGAGAGCAGCACTGGAATCCGTGTTCACAACATCCTGACATCTGGTTCCAGTTCTTGGGGCTGACAAGGCAGTAATCGTCCCTGAGCAAGTCAGAGATGTGCCGTCCAATTTCAGTGTGGTCTGAACGAGTATTTCATTTTTCATTCTTTACCATACAAGTGCCCTCAGTGACGCGAAGGGCTGGGACCCCGAAGCAGAGGGCGA
>NW_022631179.1:0-359914 GCF_010015895.1 Lontra canadensis
TGGGAGAACAAATTAGACAGAACAGGGAAGTAGAGATCTTGAAGGCCGCACTCAACATACAGAAAGGAAAACACAGCAACAATAACCAGACTTGACAGGGGACTTTAAAGGGGCAGGGAATAATTACAAATTAATAGGATAGAGAGAGTGATGAGAGTCTTAAAAAATGTAACAGAGAAAACCAGACTAATGCCCCCAGAGGGAGCACAAATCCAGGAGATAACTGAGTACCTGCAAGTGCCCTTGGAGATTTTCCCTTGAAGAGCAGGAGAGCTAGTCAGAGTGGTTACAAAAAATCTGAACAGATTTTTAAGTCTAGAACAAGGACAATTAAAGTAGACCCTTTCACGTATTATTAAGTCAGTCTCGAAGTGATAAAGTTATTTAGGTAAAGATTTTTGTATCTCCTGGGTCCTAGGGGACCAAGAATTTCTTGAGTTAAATCTTCTCCAAAGAGAAGCACAGGAAAGAGGAGCAGTACTACAAGGAACTAGGAGGGACCAAATCGATTTACCTGGGCCCAATGGCTACTGGGAGAGCATGAAATTTTCCAATGGAGGCAAAGGTGGGCAAGATTCGGTAAACCATGGGTGGTTTTGATCATTCAGTAACTCCTTGGCTTTATATTTTTGTCCTGTGGGAACCTTCCTAAAACAAAAATAGAAGACTATGTTAACAAAGCAATGTCTGAGCCCTAAACCAAGGGGAAATAATGAAGGGAGAACGCTCAGTCCCACCAAACAGGGCTGCTGACAGGTTTTTGATAAGGAAAGGGATCACTGTGAGGGGCAGGATAAGATTTGTAAAATTAAGGGAACCTTCTTAAAAGAGTAGGGAAATGTATCCTGGAAGAGCTTGGTCATGGATCTCTACCACAGAAAACAATGTGAGAAAGGGAAGATCTTCTGCAGCCCATTGAAGTCAAGTAACTTCTTAAGACTATAGAAAATCCAAAAGCCGATTAAGGTTAGTTTTTTGGGGAAGAGACCATGGCAGAAGTATTGAACCTCATTATAGGCCCTGAGGGGCATAGGCTTCAGGAGCATGAAGAACATATTCTGTTCAGGAATCTGCTGAGAATGATTCTACAGCTGAAGTGGATGTGGGGACCCCAGTGGAAAGTGACCCTAAGACACAAGTTCTAGGGCCCACATAAATTCTGCTCAAACAGGACTAGACAGAATACACTCTCAATCCAGGAGTATGTGGTCTACACGGGCAGTGGAAATGAAGCTGTTTTGGATATTTTTCAAGGAATTCTGGCATCCCAGTTAAAAGTATGGACTTTGAGGCTGATGCGCTTGGGTTCACTGCCCAGCTCAACCTCTCACTACCCGTGTGATTTGGGCAAGTTACTTAACCTCTCTCTGTCACATTTTCCATTTGTCAAATGGAGAAGATAATACCTTGCTATCAGGGTTCTTAGGATTAAATTATTTAAAACATGTGAAATTATTTAAAACACATGAAATTCAATAAGGGCTATTGTTAGAAATATTTTCATCATTGAGTGGGACTTCTTGTTTGTTTTAGTTTTATACCTTTATGGAGGTAAGGAAAGTTTGCTATAAAGTATTTTTTTCATGAATGAGTTAAATTTTCATCAAATCATGTGTGTTAATCTATTGGGAAGAATGTAGGGAGTCTCTCCTTCAATGCATGTGGCAAATGGTATTATTATTGTTTTTTAATCTTGAAAAAATGCTTGAAAACCCTAAATGTCAGAATATAATGCAGTTTCATTTTATTAAAGTTTATATAGCATTACTACATTCATGTTGAGGTGAGATTGGCCTCTAATTTTATTTTATTGTCCAATTTGGGTAACAGTGTTATACGAGTCTTATAAGAATAGATTTCTTTCTATTCTCTGCAAAAGTTTATATGAGACAGAAGTAACCTGCCCCCCCCTTTTTCTTTATTTTATTTTTCCATCATGGTAAGTGTACTCTTTAATACCCATCACCAGTTTCACCCATCTCCCCCCCCACCTCCCCTCTGGTTATCATCAGTTTGTTCTCAGAGTTAAGACTCTGTTTCTAGGGGCGCCTGGGTGGCTTAGTCATTAAGCGTCTGCCTTCAGCTCAGGTCATGATCCCAGGGTCCTGGAATTGAGCCCCGCATGGGGATGGAAGTCTGCTTTTCCCTCTCCCACTCTCCCTGCTTGTGTTCCCTCTCTCGCTGTGTCTGTCTGTCAAATAAATAAAATCTTAAAAAAAAAAAAAAGAAACCCTCTGTTTCCTGGTTTCTTTCTCTCTTGCTCTTTTTTTCCCTTTGCTGGTTTTTGTTTCTTAAATTCCACATATGAGTGAGATGGCATGGTATTTGTCTTTCTCTGATGGTCTTCTTTGACTTTGCTTACCATTAGACTCTCTAGCTCCATCCATGCCATTGCAAATGGCAAGATTTCATTCCTTTTTATAACTGAATAATATTCCATTATGTGTGTGTGTGTGTGTGTGTGTGTGTGTGTGTGCGCGCGCGCGTGTATGTGTGTCTGTGTATCATTTCTTTACCCATTCATCTGTTGATAAACATTGGGCTGGTTCTTTACTTGGTTATTGTAAATGATGCTGCAACAAGCAGGAGGGATGCATGTGTCCTTCTGAATCAGTGTTTTTGTATTTTGGGAGAAATACCCAGTAATACAGTTACCGGATCATAGGGTAGTTCTATTGTTAATTTTTTTTGAGGCACCTCCATGCTCTTTTGCATGGTGGCTGCACCAGTTTGCATTCCCACCAACAGTGCAAGAGGTTCCTTTTTATCCACATCCTTCTTAACACTTGTTTCTTGCGTTTTTGATTTTAGCCATTCTGACAAATATGAGGTGACATCTCATTGTGGTTTGATTTGCATTTCCCTGATGATACATGATAATGAGCATCTTTCATGTGTCTGTCTGCCCTCTGGATGCCTTCTTTAGAGAAATGTCTGTTAATGTCCTCTGCCCATTTTTTAATCAGATTATTTGTTTTTTGGGTATGGACTTGTATCTTTATATATTTTTATATTTATATATATTTATATTTTCATATTTATATATCTTTTGTATTTATATGTTTATCTTTATATTTATATATCTTTATATTTTATCTTTATATATCTTTGATATTTATATCTTTATATATATATAAAGATATTAATGTATCTTTATATATTTCACATACTAACCCTTTATCAGATAGGTCATTTGCAAATATCTTCTCCCATTCTGTAGGTTATCTTTACAGTAAAGATTATTTCCTTTACTGTACAGAAGCTTTTTATTTTGATGTTGTCCCAATAGTTTACTTTTACTCTTATTTCCCTTGCATCAGGAGACATACCTAGAAAAGTGTTGCTACAGCCAATGTCAGAGAAGTTACTACCTGTGCTCTCTTCAAGGATTTTTATGGTCTCAGGTCTCACATTTAGGTCTTTAATCCATTTTGAGTTTATTTTTATGGATGGTGAAAAGAAGTAATCCACTTTCATTTTTTTGTATGTAACTGTCTAGTTTTCCCAGCACCATTTATTGAAGATATTCTATTTCTTCCACTGTATATTCATTTCTCCATTATTGAAGATTAATTCATCATATAATTATGGATTTATTTCTGAGTTTCCTACTCTATTCCATTGACCTATCTGTCTATTTTTATGCCAGTACCATACTGTTTTAATTACTACCACTTTATAATGTAACTTGGAATCTGAAATTGTCGTGCCTCAAGTTTTGTTTTCCTTTTTCAAGATTGCTTTGATTATTCAAGGTCTTTTGTGGTTCCATACAGATTTGAGGATTGTTTGTTCTAGTTTTGTGAAAAATGCTATTGATATTTTGGTAGAGATTGCATTAAATCTGTAGATTGCTTTGGGTAGTATAGACACTATAATAATATTTTTTCTTCCAATCCATGAGCATGGAATGCCTTTCTATTTCTTTGCATCATCTTACATTTCTTTCATCAGTTGTTTGGTGTTTTTTTGTTGTTGTTGTTGTTTTTTATAATTTTCAGAGGTCTTTCACCTCTTTGGTTAAGTTTATTCTTAGAATGTGAATGGGATTGTTTTCTTAAGTTCTCTTTGAGCTGCTTCACTCTTGACTTACAGAAATGCAGCAGATTTCTGCACATTGATTTTATATCCTGCAACTTTACTGAATTCATGTATCAGTTCTTGTAGTTTTTTGGTGGAGTCTTTAGGATTTTCTACATATCACATAAGCCATTATAGTGAGTTTATGTTCCTGTAGACCTACTCTATAGGGAGTTTTTATCATGCATGGATGTAGTACTCTGTTGTGTGGTTTTTCTGCATCTATTAAAATGATCATATGGTTTTCATCCTTTCTCTCAATGATATGACATATCATGTTGATTGTTTTGGGACTATCGAACCACCTTGCAACCTGGGAATAAATCCCACTCGATTGTGCATGTGATTTTTTTTTTTATTAATGTACTGTTGGATTCAGTTTGTTAATATTTTGTTAAGGGCTTTCGCATCTATGTTCATGAGAGATCCTGGCCTGTGTTTCTCTTTTTTGTAGTGTCTTTATCTGGTTTTGGTATCAGGGTGATACCGGCTTCATTAAAATGAATTTAGAAGTTTTCCTTCCCTTCTATTTTTTTAAATAGTTTGAGAAGAATAGGTATTAACTCTGCTTTAAATGTCTGGTAGAATTTGCCTGTGAAGCTGTCTGGTCCTTTTGTTTTTTGGAAATTTTTTGATTATTGATTCAATTTCACTGCTGGTAATTGGTCTGATCAAATTATCTATTTCTTCTTGTTTCAGTTTTGATTATTTATATGCTTCTAGGAATTTATCCATTTCTTCTAGATTGTTGAATTTGTTAGCATATAGGTTTTCATAATACTCTGTTAAAATTCTTTGTATTTCTGTGGTGTTCATTGTTATTTCTTTCGTTAGTGATTTTATTTGGTTTCTTTCTCTCTCTCTCTCTCTCTCTTTCTTTCTTTTTTTTTTTTTTTTTGATGAGTCTGGCTAGAAGTTTATTACTTTTGTTGACCTTTTCAAAGAATCAGCTGCTGGTTTAATTGATCTGTTCTTTTGTTCCTTTTAGTTTCTATATATTTATTTCTGTTCTGATCTTTATTATTTCCTTCCTTTTGCTGGGTTTGAATGTTGTTTTGTCTTTTTTCTAGATCCTTTAGGTACAAGTTAGATTGTTTATTTGGGATTTTTTTCCTGCTCATTGAGTCAGGCCTCTATTGCTATGAACTTCCTTCTTAAAACCACTTTTGCTGCACCCCAAAGATTTTGGATCATTGTGTTTTGATTTTCATTTTTTTCTATGTAATTTTTTATTTCTTCTTTTATTTCTTCATTGACCCATTCATTGTTTAGTAGCATGTAATTTGACCTCCATGTATTTGTGCTCTTTCCAAATTTTTTCTTGTGGTTGATTTCTAGTTTCATAGCATTGTGGTCAGAAACGACACATGGTATGACATATTTTTTTGAATTTGTCGAGACTTATTTTGTGGCCTTATGTGTGATCTGTTCTGGAGAATGTTCTATGTACACTAGAAAAGAATGTGGTATTCTGCTGTTTTAGGATGGAATGTTCTGAATGTCTGTTAAATCCATCTGCTCCAGCGTGTCGTTCAAAGCCACTGTTTCCTTGTTGATTTTCTGCTTGGATTATCCACCCATCGATGCATGTAGGGTGTTAAAGTCCCCTACTATTATTGTATTACTACCAATTATTTCCTTTATGTTTTTATTAATGGATTTATGTACTTGAGTGCATAAATATTTACAATTGTTATATCCTCTTGTTGGATTGTCCCCTTTATTATACGGTGTCCTTCTTTGTCTGTTACAATCTCTATTTTAAAGTCTGTTTTGTCTGAAAAAATAAAAATAAAAAAATAAAGTCTGTTTTGTCTGATTTAACTATTACTACTCTGGCTTTCTTTTGACATCCATTTGTATGATAAATGTTTCTCCATCTCCTCACTTTAAATCTGCAGGTGTTTTTGGTCTGAATTGAGTCTGTTGTAGGCAGCATACAGCTGGGTCTCTGTCACCATATGTCATTTGGTTGGAGCCTTTAGTTCGTTTTTATTCAAAGGAAGTATTGATAGTTACATATCGATTGCCATTTTGTTGCTTGTTTTATGGTTGCTTCTATAGATTTTCTTTGATGTTTTCCTCTCTTGCTGTCTTTCATGATTTGTTGGCTTTCTTTAGTGATATTCTTGGATTCCTTTCTCTTTATTTTTTCATATCGATTAGTGGTTTTTGATTTGTGATTACCATTACATTTATATATAACATCTTCTACATCTAGCAGATTTTTTTTTAAGATTTTATTTGACAGAGATCACAAGGAGAGAGAGAGAGAGAGAGAGGAGGAAGCAGGCTCCTTGCCTAGCAGAGAGCCCGATGTAGGACTCGATCCCAGGACCCTGAGATCATGACCCAAGCTGAAGGCAGAGGCTCAACCCACTGAGCCACCCAAGCAGCCCTACATCTAGCAGATTTGATGGTTGCTTAAGTTAAAACACATTCTTTTCTCCTCTCCCTCCACATTTTAGGTATGTGGGGTCATATTCTACATCCTTTTATTTTATGAATTTCTTGACTGATTTTTACAAATATACTTATTTTTACTGCTTTTGTGTTTTTACTTTTCATATTCTCTCTTATGGTCTTTCCTTCTCATTCAAAGAGTCCCAGATAGTATTTCTTGCAGGGCTGGTTTAGTGGTCATGAACTCCTTTAGTTTTTGTTTGCCTGGGAAATTTTTTTTTTTTTTTTTTAAGGCTCCACACCCAGTGTGGAGTCCAGTGAGGGGCTTGAACTCATAACCATGAGATCAAGACCTGAGCTGAGATCAAGAGTTGGAAGCTTAGCCGACCAAGCCACCCAGGTGCCCCTGTCTGGAAAACTCTTTGTCTCTCCTTCTGTTCTGAATGATAGTCTTGCTGGACAGAATTTTTCTTAACTGCATTCTTTTTCCCTCTCAGCACTTTGAATATATCATGTCACTCCCTCTGGCCTGCAAAGTTTCTGCTGATAGCCTTATGGAGTCTTTTTAAGGATGGGGACTCTGCTTTCCTGGACCCTTTGGGCTCTCTTAGAGCCGAGCCTGCCAGTTTTTAAGATTCCAGGCTTTTACTCATGAAATTCGGCCTCTCTCTCTTTCAAAGGCAAATGTTTTGGGGATTTGTCATCCCCATTTGTGGCTCCCCAATGTGAAAGTCTGTTTTTTTATGCTTCTCTGCATTGCCAGCTCCCTCTCCACCAAGCATGTCCACAGTCCATTTAGCTCCTACACTTTGTCTGCTGTAACTTCACCCTTCCTAACTTTCTTCAATGTGACATCTTCTCTTTCTTCTCTAAGTCTTAGGTCGTTTTCTGGGTGATTTGCACTGCTGTGAGTGTTATCTAGTTGCATCCGTGAGAAGAGACAAGCTTAGGACCCTCCTACTCTGCCTTCTTCCCCACAGACCAGAAATAACCTCTTTCTTAGAAGATTGTTAAATCTTTCCTCTGACTTATCTGGGTCTCGTGCATTTAAGAGATGGAAATTTTTACCAACCAATTCAATTTCTTTGACAGTATTGGGTGAATCAGGTGTTAAATTTCTTCTTCAGCCAACTTGATAATGTTTCTAAAAACGTGTTTGTTATTAATTTTTAAATTGTCATAACATTTTCAAACATTTTTAAAAATTAAAAAAATAAAGCTATTCTTATCTGTACTTCTGAACCTTTTTCCATTCTTAATATTAATCTGTGTCTACTCTCTTTTTTCCTTAGGAAGGCTTTTAAAGCTTTTTAAATTTACTACTCTTTTAAGAAAAGCATGTTTCAATTTTGTAGTTTAACTCTATTTTAAAATTCTTTGATCATCATTTCTTTAATTTCTACCCTTGCTTTTATTTCCTCCTTCCAACTTTTTAAATTCTTTTTCAGATTTAAGTTGACTGCTTCTTGTATTATAATAAGTACATATAAAACTATGACTTTTCACTTACATGCCAGATTAATGACCCTATAGGTTTTGATGGGTAGTGTTCTAAAGATAAATTTTCAAAAATTTATTAATTTCCTTAGAATTTGTCCTACCTTATGTCATCTTTTTACCAAGCTTTTATCCCTACTTGCTTTTTCTACTTTTATTCTTGCTCCTTTTGTTGGAGTAGTACATTTTTCTTAATTCTCATGGTTTGTTTTAAAAGTTACTCTTAAATTTTCAACACGTATCTTAGTTTTATATTTCTCCAATAAGTTCTTTCTTTTTATTTTAAGATTTTGTTTATTTGGTGGGGGAGAGAGCATGCATACAGGGGGAGGGGCAGCAGGAGAGAAGCAGACTCCTCGCTAAGTAGGGAGTTTGACTCTAGGGCTCAAGCTGATGATCCTGAGATCGTGACCTGAGCTAAAACCAAGAGTTGGGCTCTTAACCAACTAAGCCACCCAAGTGCCCCTCTCCAACAAGTTCCAAGGTTAATTACTAACTGTTCTCTTCCAAAAGCAGTGAAAATATTTGTAATTTTTTATTTCAAGTTGAAACACCCTGCTCTCAGCTTTCCTAGTATTGTTATCTAGAATTTTCCTATTTTTAAACACATCCATGAAAATTACTGTTATTTTTTTTCCTTTTAAGATTTATTTATTTTTATTTTAGAGAGAGAGAGAGAAAATCAGGTGGGGGGAAGAGGCAGAGGGAGAGACGTAATCGTCCAGCAGGCTCCCTGCTGAGTGTGGCACCTGATCCCAGGACCCTGAGATCATGACCTGAGCCAAAATCAAGAGTTAGATGCTTAATAAACTGAGTTACCCAGGCACCCCATACTGTGGTGTTTTTTTTTTTTTTTCACACACAGTACTTCATTTGGCCTAGCCAAATGAACTTACTCACCATTGAATTTCCTCCTTCATTCTTTGAATCAGTTTTATGGCTGATGCATAGTCTTCAGCAGTTCCTTTACAAATGTCAGTGAGGAGTAAACTCATTTTTTCGTACTTGAATATATATTGAAATATCTTCCTTCTTCAGTCATTGATTATGTATAGAATTCTAGGTTATGAGTTCTTTACTTTAGGTATGTGAAAGATAGTTTCCTGCTATCTTTTGGCATTTATTTTTGCCGATGAGAGCTTTGCTATCAACCTGATATTTTGTTGTTGCTGTTGCTGTTGTTCTTGTAGGTCATCTGTCATTTAAAAAAAGGACATGGGGTGCCTGGCTGGCTCAGTCAGTGGAGCATGGGACTCTTGATCTTGGGGTTGTGAATTCAAGCCCCATGTGGAGATTGCTTAAAAATAAAATCTTGGGGGCACCTGGGATTCTTTTTTTTTTTTTTTAAGATTTATTTATTTGAGAGAGACGGGGGAGAGAGGGAGCAGTGGGGAGAGGCAGAGGGAAAGGGAGAGAGAGAATCTCAGGCAGACTCTGTGTTGAGTGTGGAGCCGAGGCAGGGCTTGATCTCAAGACTGTGAGGTCATGACCTGAGAGGAAACCAAGATGCTTAACCAACGGAGCCACCCAGGCGCCCCTCTCAAACCTCAACTTTTATGTCATATTTCCCACCCATTCATTGTGTTGCGCTACCTTTAGGGCTGGGTGATCAGCTTATTAACTTCTCTTCCCTTGTGTCCATTCTATCATTCAGTAGATATATTGAGTTTTACTGTAATAATAAAACTTTTTTTCTATTTTTAAGATCTAAAGTTACATTTTTATAATACCTATTCGTTTTTCAGAATGATGATGTTCTCCTGTGGATCATAGTTTCACTTCTATTAAAGCCTCATTTTGTTTGCTCTATTAATAATTTTTCCCCCCAGTATTCGTTGTGATAATGAAGTTTGGTACGTGATACTCATATATGCTGATTTCCCTCCTGTGTTTGGCAGTTTTGGGTTTGGGTGCTATACTTGTCGAGGTCTGTCTCCCATGATGGGGAGAAGGAACAGGACGGGTTGCTGGATGAAACATGCTAGGCAAGCATACCCTTGGAGGGGACCACTTTGCTCGGCCTGAGTGACACCAGTTGCAAGGGGCAACTTAGCTATCTATGCTCACTTCTCCAGCCTGGAGCGGATGCCTCTGCGACTTGCTCCTCGACAATGGGGAAGAGGGTCTCTGCAGCAGGAGGGAGGGTCCGTGCATCCAGCATCCACCTTGCAAGCATCTTCTCTGTTTGGAAATTGCAGAGCATTCCGTTTCACAGCAGTTCTTTCCTGTGTGTTTTTGCCATGGCTTTTCCCTCAGCCAGTCCTACCTATCTGTCTCTCAGAAATGCCTCAGAACTTTTTCTACTCTCTTGCTTTCCAGCACTGCTCGAGATTTTAATTATTTCCCCCCTGTCATTTATAGGGATTTGGGGTCAGGGAGAAGGTGGAAGAGTGTTTGTCTCTTCCGGTGCAGAGATAAAAGCTCTTTATATTGCCATGAAAAAATGGGAGGATTCAAGTTAATTTGCCAATAACTTTGGAAAAAACCCATACCTTTGCCTGAAATAATAATAGTAATGATAACTTGAGAATTAAAATAAATGACTTGATTAATAATCTAGAAATTAAAAAAAATAAAATAAACTTTGCAATACCCTATTCCCCTGGGATGTCTGGGTGGCTCAGTCAGTTAAGTGTCTGACTTTGGCTCAGTTCATGATCCCAGGGTCCTGGTTTTGAGTCTGGAGTTGGGCATTCTGTTCAGCAGAAAGCCTGCTTCTCCCTCTCCCTTTGCTTCTCCCCCTGCTTGTGCTCTTTCTCTCTCTCTGATAAATAAATAAATAAAATCTTTAAAAATATATCCTATTCCCTTTCTGTCAATTAAGTTCACACATCATGCCATTGAATTTGCGGAAAGTTACAAAGAAAGAAAATCGTGTGTCCTGTTGTTATGGACAATGTGATAAGAAGAAATTAAAAATTTGCAGGTTCAGAGGCTGAGAGAAAATCCAAGGAAGAACAAGATGTGTGTTCATGTATATGTTTTTATATGCTTTTATTAGGATGCCTAATTTAAAGAAACACAGTTTCTGGAGAGGTGATTAAGAATGCAAAATGACCATGAGAGCAGATGGAGTTTAAAATTTCAAAACATTTATCAGTGTGAAATTGAGTGAAATCTGGGAATTATGAAAATAGCTGGTAGATTTCTGCTGTGATTTCCATTGATAATAGGGGCTGTATTCAAAGATTGTGGATGCGCACTGGGCTTAAATTCTTAAAAGAAGATGCATGATTGTGTTTTCTTGGTCAGGAGAGCCCTAATTCAAATGTCTGTTTCTACAATAAGGATAAAAGTAATTCTTTGTCTGGGCACCTGGGTGGCTCAGTGGGTTAAACCCTCTGCCTTCGGCTCAGGTCATGATCTCGGGGTCCTGGGATCGAGCCCCACGTCGGGCTCTCTGCTCAGCGAGGGAGCCTGCTTCCCTCTCTCTCTGCCTGCCTCTCTGTCTACCTGTGATCTCTGTCTGTCAAATAAATAAATAAAATCTTTTAAAAAAAAGGTAATTCTTTGTCTATTTTATCATGAGCATCAATGGACTCTTGGCCCAAGATTTAATTGTCTCTGGGTTCCTGTTGATGCTCTGGCTGTTTTTCCTATCAGCCACTTTTGTTTGTGGATTAGACTCCCCTCCTGACCCTCTGTTGTCTTTGCTTTTGGGTTAAGACTGACATTTCTACTATACACGATCACTATGCTAACGACTTACTTGATTTGCTAGGCATTTGGCTTCACTCTACCTGAAGCTTGAGCTTGGTGTTGTTGGGTTAACAGTATAGGAAAGAAACATAAGTCTTGGATTGTTCATCAATGTCATTTTAATGCCCTAAGAATGTTTCTGGACATCTGGAATAAGTGTCCAAAGCAAGATCATCAATGATTTTCAGGGATAGATCGTAAGTATTTCTATGTATAATTCTATCTCTTTTTATGCTGATGCTCAACAAATATTAAATGCATATTTGGGACCAAATATTGTAGTCCAGTTTGGAAAAAAAAAAAAGTTCCTTTCATAGACTGCCATAGAGTTCCTTTCTTTTGCAAAAGAAGGAGGAAACTCCTTCCATCCATTATCAAGATTAAAGCACACTTGGGACATCTCTGTGGCTCAGCTGGTTGATTTCGGCTCAGGGCATGATCTCAGGGTCTTGAGATGGAGACCCTAGTTGGGTTTCGTGCTCAGCTGGCGTTCGCTTGAGATTCTGTCTCCTTCTCCCTCAGCTCCCGCCCCCAACTCATGTGAGCATTCTCTCTCCCAGATAAATAAGTAAATCTAAAGCAAAACAAAACAAGAGCAAGCACAACAATTACTGGATACCACATGAATGTCATTGATCTTACTGGAGTGCATGGACTGGTCTAGACTCAAACACTTCAATTGTATAGTGATAATATAAAAAGACCATGAATCCTGTTTCTGTTTCCTGCAACTCAAAGGATGGAATCCTTACATTTGTTAACTCCTAGAACAGATTAAATTCCTTGGGGTGCCCAGATATCTCTGTCAGTTAGGAGTCGGACTCTAGATTTTGGCTTAGGTCATGGTTCAGGGTCATGAGATTGAGTCCTACCTAGGGCTCAGAGCTCAGTGCTGAGTCTGCTTAAAATTCTCTCCCTCTAACCCGGCCCCGACCCTTCCCCTTGCTTGTACGCCCATGCCTGCATGTGCAGACTCTATCTCTCTCACAAAAAAAAAAAAGAAAAGAAAAGAAAAAGAGACAGAGAAAAAAAGATTAAATTCCTAACTCTCTGTAACAAAAATCAGTAAAAGCACATGTTGTACGATTCAAAAGCAGTTCCCTTATTACACTGTAGATGACGTGCACTCATCTTGTTGATACTTGCTGCATAAAGAGAAGAGATACCAGGATTGGGTAAGATCATTTTATCTTTGCTGTAATGTGTTTGTATAGTAAGGGGAATATGTGCTGTGGGTAAGCTTTAGTTTTCTCTCATTGGTTACATTCTACATCAGTTCTCTTCCTTCTCACATTCCCTGCTCCATGCTACACAATGGGATGGAGGATTCAGGACATTCATAGCTGAATTTCTAAAATATGCTATTTTTCAGCACTAAATACACCCCAGGTGCTTTTTATCAAAGATGTCAAGTGATTGCATTTTATCATCAGCATATACAGTTGAAGGTTTTAATTCCTGTTGTGACAATGCACTTGAACTCAAATGTGGAAGCTAAAGAGGGATAATCTCTGAGATGGGAATTCAGTGCTGTGACCCTTGTAAGGAGATATTGTAAACACAACAGAACTGTGTGCTCTTGTCCCTTTGGGAGTAAGTGAAGGAAAGATTACTCAGAGACCCGGCCCACGTATTGATGAAACAGCCAACACTGTATCAACTTAATGTTGCTTCCTCTTTTAACATAGTAGTTCATTGTAAACCTGATGGCAAACATTTTCGGTTTTTCTCTAACTTGGCTTTTGAGTAGATCACAGTACCAAGTTATTACACTACCATGAAAAATATATCACAGGCATGGTTTTCTTTTATGGATTAACATTTTTCCTAGGTAAGAAAGTAATGTGGGAAGTCAGCTTCACATTTTAAGAGATTTTAGTGCAGTAGGTCTTCATGTTTTAGGATATCTGATAAAGGCCATGTGACCTCTTCTCAGGGAAAATGTGTACATGCACCTATGTTCACAGTTTTGTCTGTCTTCGGGAGCTCCTGACTCCATGGGGTTCCTTCCTTTCTTTCGTTCTTTCTTTCTTTTTTTTAAGATTTTATTTATTTGACAGAGAGAGAGATCACAAGTAGGCAGGGAGAGAGAGGGAAGCAAGCTCCCTGCCGAACAGAGAGCCCAACATGGGGCTCGATCCCAAGACCCCAAGATCATGACCCGAGTCGAAGGCAGAGACTTAACCCACTGAGCCACCCAGATGCCCCTCGTGGGGTTCATTTCTGACTTAGCAGTTTGAGAGCAGAGCAGATTCTTTTTTTTTTTTTCCCCAGAACAGATTCTTTGATACTCACTTTGCCAGTACTGCAAATGGTACAGCTATGTGATTTAATTCCTATTTTAAAAAAATTTTATTGTGTGGAATTTGCACATGCAATATTAATTGTGATACAGCAGAATCTATAAACATTAATATAAGACAAAAAAAAATAGGGGCGCCTGGGTGGCTCAGTCGGTTGAGCATCTGCCTTCGGCTCAGGTCATGATCCCAGGGTCCTGGGATTGAGTCCCACATCGGGGTCCCTGCTCAGTGGGGAGCCTGTTTCTCCCTCTGCCCTTCCCCCAGCTCATGCTTTCTCTCTCTTTCTCAAATAAAATTAAAAAGGAAAAAAAGGAAGAAGAAAAAGAGAAAAAAAAAAGACTAAAAATAGGTCAGGCTAAAAAGCTGCTTAGTTAAACCCCTCATAATATAAGCTAGGGCAAGAAGACAGGAAGTCATGTTTGTGTCGTTTTTACCAATAAATCTAGCCCCTCACATTCATTTATTCAGAGGTAGCATCGTGCACGGGTCAGTGGCATGAGCTCTACAGTGAGACGTCTGTGTTCACCTCCCAGCTGGGCAACATCTTGGGTGCGTAACCTGGGGGCAAGTTAAATGGGGGGCAACTAGAGCACCTGCTTCTAAGGAGTGTAAGATAGTGCCAACACTTTGTACAAACTCAATAAATGCCCAATGCACAACAAAAGAACTATGCCAGGTATTTATAATACCTGAAGTGATGTTTGGATATGCCTTTCTGAGCTCTCTTTTTGTGCCATTCGGTGAAATAGACTCAATCTAGGAAGAGTTTCTTGGGCTTTCCTGTGTTGCCGTGACTGAGCTGTCTTGCTCCAGCACAGCCCCTGGGAAGGCTGGGTAGTTCGGGGACAGATGGGTCCTCGCACTCTGTGGCAACTAATCTGCAGCGCTTTCTTTCCAGGCCTGCAGATGGAAGGTATGAAGCATTCTGCCTTTCCTTTCTGCCATTTGCAGTCTGAATTTGAAGTCATTAGATACAGGTTTTGACTCTTAAAAGAACTCAAGTCTGCCAAACAAAAGATTTTGCAACAACACTGCGAAAGCTGTTGTGAGGAATAGATTTCAGAGCTCTTAAGTTGAATTTTAGCAATTAGATATTCAGAAATAAAGGATGATCTATTTTACAGGAATAAAATAATTACAATTTTAAAATGCTTTCCAGAGTGAAGCTCTGGAAGTGACAGCATTCAGGCACTAATTGTGATAATGGGTAATTTCAAAAACATATGGTAACATTTATAAAAATGTGTAAGTAAATGATCAAAATAAATTCATTAGACATTTATATTTCTATCATGTACTTGTGTAGGTGTTTCCTTATTCTGTAGGATCAGTGGTTCTTTGGGGGACATACCATGTAGCAGATGGAAAACATTAACTACTATTTTCCATACTTGTCAAAATGTTTGGTAATCATTACTCTAATTATATATATATGTATATATATGATATATAGTACTAAGTCACAGTGAAGAAAATATTCATAATAAAGTGAACCACTGGTGTGAAATGAAAAATAAGTCAGACTTTAAAATGAAAATAAATATGAATTGGATCTTGAGCTGAGCAGCAATTTTAAATTAAAAGCCATACAGAAATAAAATGATAGAGATTGGATTTCGCTTTCTTGGATCTGTATGCAACATTTCTATGTATTTTTAGCATCTAAAAAGTATAGACTATAACGTAGATTTCACAAATCACATCTGAGAGGTAATAACAATTTGTCATTAACACAAATTCGTTAACTAACCCATAAAGAATATTCTGAAGCAGTTGGTCTGATTTCACTATTGGAACTAAGTCAGCTAAGACCTCCATTTTTGACAGTTATGTTCAATAGGAAAATCCTATTTTTAGGACTTTCAAAAATTTATGAATTACTACTGACGTCTTTAACATGAGAGCTAAAGAATTTTAGAACTAATAAGGATGGGGGTTCCTGGGTGGCTCAGTGGGTTAAACATCCAACTCTTTTTTTTTTTTTTTTTAAGATTTCATTTATTTATTTGACAGAGAGAGACAAAGTGAGAGAGGAAACACAAGCAGGGGGAGTGAGAGAGGGAGAAGCAGGCTTCCTGCTGAGCAGGGAGCCCGATCCCAGGACCCTGATATCCTGACCCGAGCTGAAGGCAAACGCTTAATGACAGAGCCACCCAGGCGCCCCTAAACATCCAACTCTTGATTTTGCCTCCATTTATGATCTTAGGGTTTTTTTTTAATAATTTTATTTTATTTATTTGACAGACCAAGATCACAAGTAGGCAGAGATTCAAGCAGAGAGAGAGAGAGAGAGGGAGGAAGAAGCAGGTTCCCCGCCGAGCAGAGAGCCCAACGCGGGGCTCGATCCCACGACCCTGGGATCATGACCTGAGCCGAAGGCAGAGGCTTAACCCCCTGAGCCACCCAGGCGCCCCTGATCTTAGGGTTTTGAGATTAAGTCCTGCTCTGCACTGGGTGTGGAGCCTGCTTAAGATTCTCTCCCTTTTTGGGGTGCCTGGGGCTCCCTGCTCAGCAGGAAGCTGTTTCTCCTCCCACTCCCCCTGCTGTGTTCCTTCTCTTGCTCTCTCTCTCTCTCTGTCAAATAAGTAAATAAAATCTTAAAAAAAAAAAAAAAGACTCTTTCCCTTTCCCTGTGCCCTCCCCCAATTCCTCTTTCTCCTTCTCTCCATCTCAAAAAAAATTATAATTTTTTAATTTATAATTTAATTTATAATTTATAAAATTTTATAAGATTATAAAATTTTAAAAAGTTTATAAAATGTTTAAACATTTAAGAACATTTCTTTAGATCTTACCCACACATCTTTATACTGGTACCAAGATTTTTTATCATTTAATTGTGCTGTGGATGATACATAGGAAAGATCATATGTAACAGCAATGTAAATTAAAAAGCACAAAAATAAACATGAGCTGAGCTTAGAAAATGTTTACAAATGGTAGTGAAGCTGCTGGTGGGCACACTGCAGCACTCCTCCAACATCTTACTTAATCTATTAAATAAAGGTTAGTGTATTTCCCCTTTTTTGGCAGGAAGACAACAGAAGGTAGAAATACAGGCTCTGGATTAGAATTCTGCCTTTTCCCCTTACTACATGCGTGAGCTTAGCACGTTCTTTCATTTCCCCGTGTCTCTCTCTCTTCTTCATCTGTAAAATAAGATTTAAAAAGAAAATATTCCCATCTTGCAGAATTTGACAATTATAGGAGAAATGTAGCATTTTTTGTCATTGTAAAAAGCTGGAGGCTGGAAACAATATAATATGAATATTCGTTAACAAAGGACAATTAAACAAATCAGGAGACTCAAACAGTTGGCCGTGATGAAGCAATGGCGGTCACATAGCTGTGGCTGTAGGTATTTCTCTAATAGAAGGCAGTGGACCTTCTACAGCGTATGTGGCTGTTTCCCTGGTCCCTGTGGTTTGCAATAGTGAGGCCAGAGCTCCATGCAGACAGCTTTATCCATTCAACTCTCTGCTGGCGGGAGCGGGAGAGGAACTTTCTTTTTTATTTAACAGACTAAGGAAAACCAGTACTAGGCCTCGTTCACCTGTGATACCTGCTTCTTCCCCTTCAAGAATGTGCTTTTCTTCCTAGATAACTGTGTACGCAGAAGGAATATATCCATTTCTCTTGCCTCCTCCCCCTCCCCAGAAGTCCTACCCCCACTTCCCCAGGACCAAGAGAAAGAATACTGCCAGATGTTTGGCTACTCAAGGATGGAAAGATGTGGCAGAGCCCTCCAACGCCCAGCCATCACTCGTACCTGGCTCTAAGCCCTTGGCTTTGGATAGTCTGGGGAGTGGGGTCTGGTCTTCTGAGCTCCTCTTGGTATCTTGGGAGACTGTCTCAGGTTTAGTAAAAAATAGTAGTGAATGTTGCTGCCATTTTTGAAATGGCATCAAAAATGAAGTAACTGAGCAAGCTGCTTTTTAGTTCTACTTCTCTTGCAGTGTTAAATATGGACTCCCATGTTAGAAACACATCTAAAGGAAAATAATCCAATGACACACAACATCACATCGCAATATTTTTGCACTCAAAGCTAAAAAAGTTAGCATAAAATCAAACTTTGTTTCTTGGAAAGGACTATGTTCTTATTTCTGATGCTATCTCCTTTCTGTTTTGGCGGTGGGGGGAATGCCCTTTTATGAAATTAATTAAGAATTCCTGTAATTTGCAAGAAACTGTCCTAGGTCCTCACGTGTTAGCAGTGAATGAAACACAGGAAGCCTTTTAACACCAGAGCAAATTCCAGAAAACGAACAAATGCATAGTGCTATGTAGTAAGTAATTATGCAATAAGTGCTATGAAGAAAAATGAAACAAGGTCAGGAGTCCAAGCAGTGGGGCTGCAGCTTGGCTCAACACTGGAAACACCTGGGAGCTTTTCTCGTTCAAAGATTTTACTTATTTGTCAAGACAGAAAGGGAGAACATGCACAAGCAGGGGGAGCAGCAGGCAGGGGGGAAGCAGACTCCCTGCTGAGCGAGGAGCCCCATGTGGGACTCCGTCCCAGGACCCTGGGATCATGACCTGAGCCAAAGGCAGATGCTTAACCAACTGAGCCACCCAGGCCTCCCAGCACCTGGGAGCTTTAAGAAATGCTGAAGCCTTCATCCCACCTGGATAGATTCTATTTTAGTTGCTCTGGAGTACAGTTTGGGCAACTGGATTTTTAAGCTCCTTAGGTAGGTCTAATGTACAACCAGAACTGAGAACCACTGGTTAGAAAGGGACATGAATACTCCTCTAGCTGGGTGGTCCGAGACTGCCTCTCTGACTCCGTCACACGGGAGGAGACCCAAAAGAGGACAGACTATGAGCCAAGAGCCTATCCGAAGTGCAGTCCAAGGAGATGGACCGCACAGGTCAAGTCCTGGGGTGAGTGCACGCTCGGTGCGCCCTCGGGATGGGAAGGTTGCATGCTTGCGTGCAACTAAGTGAGCCAGCGGGAGGGTGAGACAGCGTTAGGTTCTGGGGTAAGCAAGGGGCAGGTCATGTAGAGCCCTGTCGGCCATGGAAGGAAGTTGGCTTTATTCTAATGGGTTGGAGAAGCCACAGCGGAGTGAAATAATTTAATCCGTCTTTTAAAACGATTACCCTCACAGCTCCACAGCTCCAGGGAGAACGGGCTAAGGACCAAGTGCAAGAGGGGACGTAAGGGACCAGTTAAGAACCTCCTGCTATAGATCAGCCCAGAAAGAATGATGGTTTAGACCCGAGTGCTGGGAGATCAGGGAGCTGGGAAGTGATTGGATTAGGGATAATTGGAAAGGATGGAGCCAAAGGAATTTGCTACTACATTGGATGCCAGGTGTGACAGAAATTAAGAAGTCAGGAATAACTGCTAAGCCTTTGGCTCGAACAGACATTTTTGGCTGGATTGGGGGTGCCACTAGCTAAGCTGGATGACACCAGAGAAACCAGTTTGTGTTGGCAGGAAAGGATGAGCAGTTTTGTTTTTGGACGTATTACATTTGAGCTGAAAGGATGCTGGGATAATAAATGGTCGGTTTTGCTTGTTGTTAATATCCTCAATGGACAAACAGTTGGTAACACTGATCCCTTAATTTCAGAAGTTACACTATTCCGTAAATATGTTAAAGCACCACCGGGAATTGTGTTAGTGTTTATAAATACCTCCTGGAAAATATGTCTAAAAGAAATCGGAGGATTTGCGGTTTTAAGAAATCAACATAGGACCAATTAGACTGTCGAAATCAAATGTCCCCGGTTTTATAATTTTCCTGAATTTTATGCATCTCTGGCAAAATTAAAGCATCAGTCTAATGTTAGTCTGGGGGATTTCTATAGGAATACATTCACAAGAGTGGATGAACTAAAGCCTTTCAGTTTCATGCCACTCTCTGTGCGTAAAATTAAGACACATATGATTTTATGAGCCCTCTGTAGCCATTGTACCATCTCAGAAGATGAAAATCAAGAATTTACGTAACCTAGAAAAAATATCTTTTCTTCCAGCACCACGGGTGATACCAGAGTACAATGTGTTATAAATCCCAAGAGATGTTAATATTTAGTTGAGTTGTATTCAACGTCTGACTTTCCCCCCAGTATTTGGCCAATGGAACAATAAAATAATTCCCTATGATGTCAGCAGCCACATTATGAATTTGAGTGTTTGTGAGCCGTGTTCCCCTGCGGCTCAGAATGTCTGAATAGGAGTCAGAATCCAAAGTGTGATATTATGACCTCTTTTCAAATGCAAATAAAATGAAGAGTCCTTCCATGTTTCTCTGGCAAAACAAGCAAAAAACAAATTGCATTTTTCTTTTAGAAAAAGGAAAATAGGAAAGAAAAACCTAAAATTCTCAAGAACCTGAATGTCTTTCAGTGTAGCTCATTCCTAGTATCAGTGACTTTGAGCACTAGGTAGGCCTCCACATTGAGAATGTACTTGGCAAAATGGACACAAAAGCCATAAAATCATCCCATGGGGACAGAAGCTGCATTTTGTAATTTCATTTGTTGTGCCTTTATTTGCAACTAAATTGTAGCCATCTGGACACTAGTGACATTAAAAGCATGTTTATGTTGTCCCTGTTTGGGTCACCTTTTTCGGTAATTTGAAGGGTTTCTTCATAAATATAAGCAGCAAAAGTAACTGAGCATTAGTGAGGTCCCTACAGAGTTTTTAAGGTCCATAATGTTTCTACGGATTTCTTTTTGTGGATCTATGACATGTGTCCCCAAAGCAGAGCTTCATATATTTGTTGAGGAATAATCACACACATACACTAAGCCTGTTTCACAGAGGCTCCCAAGAGTGCTCTCTCTTAGTCCCAAAAGGTAGCTTTCAATGGTTGCTGGAACTGGAAGGGCCCCTGGGAGCAGCCATTCTGGGGGATCTCTAGTCTCCCTCTGCCTCAGCTCTCAGTCTTTTTTTTTTTTTCAAAAGATTTTATTTATTTATTTGACAAGAAAGAGAGTTCACAAGTAGGCAGAGCAACAGGCAGAAAGAGAGGGGGAAGCAGGCTCCCTCCTGAGCAGAGAGCCCGATGCAGGGTTTGATCCCACGACCTGAGATCATGACCTGAGCCAAAGGCAGAGACTGAGCCATCCAGGCACCCCTCATTGTCAGTGGGTTTTTTTTGTGATCTTTTCATGGTCATGAAAAAATTTTAAGAACATGACCTATCTGATGAAAGCTAACAATGAAATCCTATTGGCACAAATTAAAAATCGGTCTTCGTTGCACTTCTGTGAGTCACACACACACACAGACATGACAGCAATGCTGACATATGCTTAACATTTACTTTGTGCTCTCCATGCATCACAAATCCTGAAAACAGCGCTATGATGTAGGCATTACTATTGGTCTCATTTTACAGATGAAGAAATGGGCCTTAAAGATTAAGGACCTTGTCTCCATCTATCCAGCCACCATGGATGGAGCAGCTGGAAATGCTATCAGGGTTCTCCAAACAGTTACAAGGATTAAACTTCCAAGAGCAACCAACACGGTCTCCCAGGCTTCTGGGCTTTTGACTAACCCAATCTAAGGCATTCAGCATCTCCTCCCCACCAGCTTTTCAGGAGACCCACCACATCGCTAGGCCCTTTGGTAGAGGGTGATTAATGCCTGTCCTAAATAAGCAATATCCTGGAGACATAAGAGAACTAAAGATATTTAAAGGTAGATCCAGCCAATGGACACTCTTTACCCACCTGGCAAAATCCGGCCCATGGGAAAAAGGAAAGAGCAATAATTATCCAATAAAACTCCCCTTCCTTTTCCTGAAAGTTAATTTGAAAAGGGATCCTACTTTGGGTATGTAAAACACTCGAGTTGAAAGGGATCTCTAAAGGCAACGAACAGATCAATTCTAGCTTCTTTGTATTTTAATACGATCCTTGAACACGAACCTTTGTTTTAAAGTTTTCTATCTTGTGAAGTTTCATAATAACAAAAGATGGCCGGTGTTCAGGTCTTCAGCTTCTCCAGAAGGAAAAGCCTTGTCTTGAAAGCACTTCTAGCTGAAAGCTTCAGCAAGTTCTTGGCAACGGTGTGGAATCACAAGCAACCTTGTTCTTTCTCAAACGGTTCCACTCAAAAGTCATTTCTGCTTAAGTCCTTGCCAAGCAGCTGGGTTATCCTCAGCCCTGCTGTCTCCCAGAATTCATCTCCAGGCAAATTTGCCTTGTCGCCTCTCCCGATTAATCTGGTTCTGTGCACCTGAGCAGGGGACGGATCCAGAGACCGTAATGCACTTAGGCAGGATTTTCCCTTTGGACTGCCAGCCTGAGTCAGGCCCAGGTGGGTGGTGATTCAAGTCGAAATGAACGTTGGCTCCATCCAAGCTCTTGGTTTTGATCTGTAGGAAAACTTCTTTGTAACGTGTGCCAGGGGAATGTAATTTTAAATAATAATAATAATAATAATAATAATAATAATAATAATATGCAGGGAATTATTATATAAGAGTTAAGAGTGGTTTATGGTCCCTTGGCTGGGATGTTTTAAAATGCTGTATTACGGGGGGAGGGGGAACGTAACATGAAAGAATATTGCAACCAAGGCTTTGGTATAAAACATACCCTTTTTAAAAAACATGGAGTGTAAGTGCCCCTCTTAAAGGACGTTGAGGCCATCCTGTGACTTTTCAAGAAGTCACCCCATTTACTGCTGCTGGGGTTTTCTCACAAATCTTGAAAGTACGAGAAGGTGATAAGTCACAAAAACCAAAAGAAACCTCTCATTCTTGCCCTCACCAGGCATGAGACTATATAACTAGATAATATCCTTTAAAAAGCATCTACAAAAGGAGATCTCTTTAATTCTAAGATTGATTTACATTTTAGGTAAACTTGCACTTGGCACAACATAGGCCCAGATTGACATCGAGGTCACTGATTTCTCTTTTGCCCTTATTTGGCTGATTTTTATCTGGAATGCCATGGATAGTTGTGAAAAATTGTGCAAGTAACTCTCACAAAAAAGTTTTAAAACGTGCGTAGTTGAAGCAATCGCTTTGGTTCCCCATGTATCAATGTTACACAGACATATCAGTTACAGCCCAATTATTTATAATCCAGTTTTTATTTCCGTGGTGAATTATTTTTTATTATTAATATTTTAAAGCATAGCTAACGCTCGTTAGGTCCTGAAAACGTGCATAACAACAACCTGCTTAAACTAAAATCTATTGTCATATGTGTCTAAAAATTAAAATTTATCAATCCTAAGCAATACTTTAGGTCGACTATCCCCTGTAAAATTATTTCTGCTTTTCTGTATCTATGAAAGTTTACATAATACAAGTGAAAAAAAAATTGTACTTACCTGCTGGGATCTCTGTAACTTTCACATTAAAATACCCAAGAAGATACACAAAGGGACGAACACTGGAAACAGTATGGGAAAGTAAGGGGTGGTGGTGGTAAAACACACACACACACACACACACACACACACACACACAAAACCCCTGCAAAGTTGGAAGACAGTTGCGCTATTCTATCTCTGGGGGTGCGCTGAGTAAGGGACACATTCTGGGCTCTGTGTGCTGTGAATTCTAATCTAAAGCAGCAATAAAGAAAGAAGAAGGCTTTGATTTGCCTCGACGGCCTGCCCAGAACAAGGAGCTCTCTTGGACGGGAACAGCAGAGGCACTCGGCCCGCGGCCAGCTGCACCCGAGCTCCCTGCGAGCGGCGCTGGAGCGGGTCTGAGTTCCGGCCGCTCCGGCCGCTGCGCGCTTCCCCGCCGCCTGCCCCAGCCCAAGGCTCCTGCCCTTCTGGGGTCGCTCAGACTCGCCAGGTCCTGCCACATCGCAGGCAGGCGGCGTCTCGGGTTTCCGTCTAAAACGGCCTGTACGGAAGAACCGTCGTCAAGGGGAAAGAAAGGAAGAACCCCGGGAGCGGTGTCTGTAGGGGAAGGGCTCACCGATGTCACAGCAGAGCTAGAGACGGCGGCCGACCCTTGACGCGGCGGGGGACAGGTCCCCACCTCCCGTAACACATCCGTTAGGGCAAAGTGTTGGTGATCACGGCTTGGGGATGAAAGCCACGCTTTCAGGCTGAGTTGGTCTAAACCCACGTGTTTCTTGCTCCCAGTGCTCTGCGGTGTGTCTGCAGTCTTGCTTCTGGTGGGTCTCATGTCCCTTCAGCCTGAAAACTTTCTGCGGGCATTTCTCGCAGCGACAAGTCTGCTGGCAATGAATTCTCTCCGTTTTACTCCATTTGAAAATGTCTTTACCTTGCCTTCAGTTCTGGAGGAAAGATTTTGCTGGATATAGAATTTTAGTTTGTCAGTTCCCCTCCCCCACCCCTCCCTTTGCAGGACTTTAGAGATGCCGGCCTGGTGTTTGCTGGTTTTCGTTGTTTCTGGGAGAATTCAGCCATCATTTGCATCATTAGTTCTCTCTCTCTCTCCTTTTTTTTTTTTTTTAAGATTTTATTTATTCATTTGACAGAGAGAGAGAGCTTAAGTAGGCAGAGAGGCAGGCAGAGAGAGAGGGGGAAGCAGGCTCCCTGCTCCCTCTAGCCGAGAGCCTGATGCGGGGACTGGATCCTAGGACCCTGAGATCATGACCCCAGCCGAAGGCAGAGGCATAAACGACTGAGCCCCCCCAGGCGCCCCTCGCATTATTATTTCTCTTAAAGCAATTTTTTCCCCTCTGTCAATGCCTGTAAGATTTGCTGCCCCTCTTTGGTTCTTAACAGTTTGGCTCTGTTGTGTCCAAGAGCAGTTTTCTTCATGTTTATCCTGCTGGGAGGCCCTTGAGATTCTTGAATCTGTGAGTTAATGTCATTAATCCAAGAAATTTCACAACCATTATTTCTTGGGATTATCCCTATGTTCCACTCTCCCTTTCCCTCGGGGACTCCATTTCATGCACCATGTTAGGTCGTTATTATTACTGTCCCACAGAACTCAGATTCTCTCTTTCTAACCTCATTCCGCCCCTCTCCACCTTTGTTTAATTTAAGTTGAATAATTTCAGTTGACTTGTCTACAAGCTCTCTGATTTCTTTTCCCCTGCTGTGTCTAGTCTGCTGAGTCCATTGAATGATTCTCATATCTGTTATGTTTTTACGTCTGTTTTTAATTTTTAATTATATTTATATTTATTTTATTTTATTAATGATTTTATTTATTTATTTGAGAGAGAGAGAGCCTGAGTGGTGCGAGGGGGCAGCGGGAGAGAGAGAAGCAGACTCCCTGCTGAGCGTGACGGAGGGGGACGCTGGCCTCAATCCCAGAACCCCAGGATTGTAACCTGAGCTGAAGGCAGTTGCTTAACTGACTGAGCAACCTGGGCACCCCTGTTATGTTTTTATTTCTAACATTTTTATTTGTTTTTTTATAATTTCCTGCTCTCTCTGGATATTGCCCATCTATTTATGCATTGTCCATTTTTTACCTACTAGCTTATTTTACATATTTATTATAGTTACTTTAATGTCCTGTTCTGATAAGGCCACTGTCTGGGCCATCTCTGGGTTCACTTTTATTCATTGTTTCCTTTCTCAAACGCAGCTTACATTTTCTTCCTTCTTTGAATGTGCCATAATTTTTAATATTAGATCAGGCAATTATGTGTGAGAAAACAAGGGAGAGGAAAATAGTATTTACTCCCAGAAAGTAAATGTAGGGGCCTGAGTTAATCTAATCTTTAGTTGAACTGAGTAGGGACTTTGTTGCAGTTTTGGTAGACTCGGGTCAACACCAGCTTCAGTTTTTTATTTTTTTAAAGACTTGTTTATTTGAGAGAGAGAAAGTGGGGAGGGGAGAGGAGAGAATGTCAGGCAGCCTCCTCACTGAGTGAGAGGCTGATGTGGGGCTCAATCCCCCAACCCAGAGATCATGACCTGAGCCCAAACCAAGAGTCAGATGCTAAACCAACTGTGCCACGCAGGTGCCCCTGGCTGCAGGTGTCTTGCGGGCAGGACCAGCACTTTCCCTTTAGCAGGGCGTAGGTCCCTATAGATGTTTTGTTGTTGTTATTGGGGTTTTTGTTGTTGTTGTTGTTGTTGTTTTTAGTTTCAGGGGTAGACTTTAGTGATTCATCAGTTGCATATAACACCCAGTGCTCATCATATCATGTGCCCTCCTTAATGCCCACCACCCTTTTACCTCATCTTCCCCCCCACCTCCCCTTCGGTAACCCTCTGTTTCCTAGAGCTAAGAGTCTCTTATGGGTTGCCTCCCTCTTTGTTTTTAATCTTATTTTATTTTTTTTTCTCTTCCCCTATGTTTATCTGTTTTGTTTCCTAAATTCCACATGTGAGTGAAATCATGGTATTTGTCTTTCTCTGACTTATTTTGCTTAGCATCATACCTATCTCTAGTTCCATCCATGTCTTGCAAATAGCAAGACCTCATTCTTTCTGATGGTTGAGTAATATTCCATTATATGTATTTACCACATCTCCTTTATCCATTCATCTGTCATTGTACATCTGGGCTCTTTCCATGTTTTGGCTATTGTGGACGTTGCTGCTATAAACATGAGGGTTCATGTCTTTATGGTTTATAACCACGTCAGCAGCTTTGTAAACCATGGAAGATCACTTTCTGCTTTATAGGCTAGCTACCAAGTTTTTGGGTCAATGGGAAATTCTCTTTGCTTTTCAATTATGATCCCCGCTCAGAGGGCCTCAGGAGAGCTCTCTATGCTTTATCCTGATGGCCGATGCAGCGGGCTCATTGAAGGCCTGTAGAGCCCAGGGGTCTTTGTCTCAGGACTCTGCTCTCCCCTAGCTTTAGGAAGCTGCCAGTCAATGCCTCATACTGAGTGAAACATTCAGAGAGGTTTCTCTTAGTCCTCCTTACCCACTCCCAGGCTTTGGCGTGGATGCCTCTATGTATTCAGTGAAAGCCCATGGGATAGAGTTGACGGGAGGGTGCAGAACTGATGGACACTGAGGAACCTGGGTGCCTCAGTCAGTTAAGCATCTGCCTTCAGCTCAGGTCATGATCCTGGGGTCCTGGGATTGAGCCCACATCAGGCTCCCTGCTCAGTGGGGAGCCTGCTTTTCCCTCTCCCTCTGTCCCCCAGCTCATGCTCTTTCTCTCTCTCTTTCTCTCTCTCACTCTCTATCTCAAATAAATTAATAAAATCTTAAAAAAAAGATTATGGGACGCAGTCGAAGTTGTCTTATAAGGAAATACAGAACCTTAATGAATATAATGGAGAAGAAGAAATGCTGATAATCAATGATAAGTCTCCATTTAAAAAAGATAGAAGAAGAACATGAAAATGAACCTAAACAAGGAGAAATAAGGAAATAAAGAAATTAATGAAATGTTTAAGGAACAGATTGTAGAGAGGATTGAAAAAGACCAAAATAAGTCTTTAGAAAGAACTATAAACTTAGTAAATTTCTGGGAACACTAAGTGAAGAAAAAAAGGAAAACCTCAATAATCAAGAATGGAAATGAGGTACACCTCAGATGTTACAGAAATAAAATAGTTTATAATCAAAACAAAACAAAACACTTTACACACACACACACACAAAAGACAAGCATAATGGGGATGAATTCTTAAGAAAAACAAGCAAAACCTTAAAATGAACTAAAAAAAAAGAAAGCTTTAATACTCATTAAATAAATAAACAATAAACAAAAAAAATTAAAGAAATTTTATCAGTAATCAAATAGCTATAAAAACCAAAACTTCAGGCCCATAGACTGATAAGGTCTACCAAGCATTAAAGGAAGGAATAACACTTTCTTGCATAAAATCTTTCAGATAATAGGAATAAGAAGGGGGAAGACTTATTTTGTGAGACTAGCATAACTTTGACATTAAAGCCCAAAAAGGATAAAACAGGAAAGGACAATGACAGGCAAACTAAATTGAGTAATCTGTAAAAAAAGATAACCATTATTACCAAGTAGGGTTTATATGAAAGATGTGAAGTTAATATTAGAAAACCAATAATTTTGTAACTATATAGGGTGACACACGTTAATTGGACTTATTGTGATGATCATTTTACAAGGTATACAAATATTGGATCATTATTTTGTGCACCTGAAACTGTATATTATGTTACATGTTATTTGTACCTCAATTTAAAAAAAAAAGGGGGAAATTGATTGACAAAGGTAATACATCCTATAATAATCTCAATAGATTCAGAGAAAGTACTTGACAAAATTCGTGATCATTTATGATTGAACCCTCTAGCTATTGTGGAATAAAAGCAAAATTATTTGTAGATTACCAGAAATCCTTCCATAAACTTTGTATGTAATGGTGAGTCATTGAAGTTCCCCTTGGAGTTAAAGAAGAGACAAGAATGTTCATGCCACATCTTCAATTTAACATTTTAATAGTGCTCTTAGGCAGAGCAATAAACCAAGTGAGAGACATCAAGTTTTGTTGATTGGAAAGGAAGAAATGAAACTAGTATGATTCATATTTGACACATATGAATTTTTGGTAAAACAATATAATATACAGATGAAATATTAGAGTTGTGTTTTTGGTAAAACAATATAATATACAGATGAAATATTAGAGTTAACAAGGAAGTTGAATGAGATAGAGCTATATAAAATCAATACACAAGTTTCAGTTGTGTTTCCGTAAACCAGGAAATTCTTTTTTGTTGCTCCTAGTGTTCTTTTTTAAAAAGATTTTTATTTATTTATTTTAGAAAGAGAGCGAGTAAGAGAGAGCATGAGAGGGGACAAGGAGCTGGGAGCCCAATACAGGACTCGAGGATCATGACCTGAGCCAAAGGAGGTTGCTTAACCAACTGAGCCACACAGGTACCCCAAACCAAGAAATTCTTAAAAATATACGATTTCCAATAACATCAGACAAAGTCAATTTTCCAGGAATAGATCTGACTAAAGCTATAGAAAGGGTGTATGTATAGCAAAAATAGCAAACTTAAGAGATATTCACAGATTTAAATATATGAAAAACACCGTGTTCACAGATTAAATCAGTAATGCAAAAATTAAAATTTTCACAGATTGATTTACAGATTTAAAAAAGTCAATAACTTTTTTCAGTGAAATCTTTTTTTTTTTTAAAGATTTTATTTATTTATTTGACAGACAGAGATCACAAGTGGGCAGAGAGGCAGGCAGAGAGAGAGAGGAAGGGAAGCAGGCTCCCTGCTGAGCAGAGAGCCCAATGTGGGGCGCAATCCCAGGACCCTGGGATCATGACCTGAGCCGAAGGCAGAAGAGGCTTTAACCCACTGAGCCACCCAGGCGCCCCTTTTCAGTGAAATCTTAAGGAAAGTTCCAAAAGCTTTGTGTGTCTATGTCTGTCTGTGAAATGTGATGAATGGATTCTAAAATGTATGCAAAAAAGACACTTAAAATTCTTATGGAATTTTAAAGGGCCGAAAGTAGCTCAGATATCCTTGGAGAAGATGTACAAGATGGTAAGATTTCCTCTCCTGGCTATCAAGACATTTCTAAAGCTGTAGTAGTTAAGATTGTCTGATATTAGTAATGCAACGGACAATTAGAGAGCTCAGAGAAGGCTGTGCACATACACGGACCTTGCTATACGGAAAATGTGGTAGACAGACTAGTAGGAAAGTTCTTACAATAAAAGTGTTCAGGTAATGGGATGTCCATATGGAACAGAACGAAACTGAACCTCTAACCTCGTATCAGATACAAAAGTCAAAACCAATCAGATTAAGGCCAAAATGGAAAGGCAGAACTATAAAGTTTTAGAAAACAATATGGGAAGATCTCTTCCCTGCTGCAGGAAAGGGAAGAATTTCTTAAACATGACCCCTCCAAAAACCCATAAAAGAAAACACAAGTTGCATTACTCAAAATGAAGAATTTCATTTAAAAACATCATAAAATAAGTGAAAGCACAAGCCATCGTGTATTTCTTTTTTAATTAATTAATTAATTAATTTATTTATTCATTTGACAGACAGGGATCATAAGTAGGCAGAGAGGCAGGCAGAGAGAGAGAGAGAGAGGAGGAAGCAGGTTCCCCGCTGAGCAGAGAGCCCGATGCCGGGCTCGATCCCAGGACCCTGAGATCATGACCTGAGCCCAAGGCAGAGGCTTTAACCCACTGAGCCACCCAGGCGCCCCGCCATCGTGTATTTCAATCGTCACTGACAGAGGACTAGTATTCAGAGCATTTTGAGAACTTACACAATGTGAAAACGATCGAGAACCCTAAAAATAGGCAGAAGACCCTAAATAGACACTTCACCAAAGGGGAGATCCAAATGCCCATAGATGTGAATAGGTGCTCAATCTCACTAGTGATGGGGGGTGTAAATTAACATCATGAGATACTACTTCAGTGTTGTCGAACTGGTGCTTTTCCCTTTCATTGTTTATTAGTTGACTTGTTCCCTTTAAATATCTAGACGAGGATGTGGAATTCCACTTGTTGGAAATGTTAGCTGGGATGAAGTGATGAAATGATGAGACTTTTTTTTAAAGATTTATTTATTTGGGGGAGGCAGGGGCAGGGGGAGAGAGAGAGAATGAGAATCTCAAGCCTACTCCTGCTGAGCACAGAGCCACTTGGTGCTCAAATCCTACGACTCTGAGATTAGGACCTGAGCCAAACCAACAGTTGGACCCTTAACCGACTGGGCCACCCAGACGTCTGGATGAGGACTTTTGGATGAACAATTCTGAATTTCCAGAAAACTTGAAAGAATGGTATCCCCAAAACATTTTTTTTCCTTGAACCATTTGGTTGCAACAAGTATGTTGCTACATGATTGAAAAAATGTTATGGTCTCGCAATATACCAAGAGTTGGCAAAGATGTGGAACTACGAGAACTCATATGTAGCATAAATGAGTGTCTAAATTGGTAGAACTGCATTGGCAGATGGTTTGACACTGTAGGATAATGTTCACAATATATCTACCCTATGACTCAGAGATTCCACTCCTAGTTATACCTGAGATATATGTTCAAGAATGTTCACAACAGTGTTGTTGATAAAATTACCCCAAATAGGAGCCCCTGGGTGGCTCACTCAGTTAAGCTGCTGCCTTCAGGTCAGGTCCTGATCCCAGTGTCCTGGGATCTAGGCCATCATCTGGCTCCTTGCTCAGTGGGGAGCCTGCTTCTCCCTCTGCCTGCTGCTACCCTCCCCCTCCTCCTTCCCGCCCCTGGTTGTGCTCCCGCTCACGTGTGCTCTCTCTCTCTCTCTGTCAAATAAATAAATAACATTAAAAAAAATTACCCCAAACTGGAAACAGCCCAAAGAGTCATCATTGTCAGAAAGGATTAATGAAGTGTGGTATTTTTACAAAGTAGAATCTTAGCTAGCAATGAAATTGGATGAATTATAGCTACATACAATATAGATACAGGTTATAAACAAATTAAGAAAAAAAGCAGGACTACACAGATCATTCCACCTAAGAAATTTAAAGACAGGCAACACTAAACACTTATTTATGGATGGAGGCTTACAGGGTAAAAATATAAAGGAGAATAGGAAATGATTAGCTTAAAAGTCAAGTGGGAAGTGATTAGCATAACAGTGGAGATGAGCAGAGCTCTCTCTGGGGGAAGCAGGGTTTAGAGAGTAGGAAGGACTGCTGGGTGGGTGGGTGCTAGTTTTGGAAATTTCTATTTTGTGACCTGTAGGATGGCTGCGCTGGCATACGGGTTTTTTTGCTATTCGTTCAACTATGCACATACCTTTTACATGTGGTAATATTTCACAATAAAGTGTGTGTGCAAGAGAGAGGGAGGGAGGGAGAGAGTGAGGGAGAGAGAGAGAGAGGAGATGGAGGGAGGGAGAGTTGATGGATTCTTGGTTTGATTTAATGTGGTCCCAATAAACTTCTTGTTCGCTGAAGCAGGCATTTGCCAACCACGATAAAATTTTTGCTATCTTAAAAAAAATGGATTGAGGATGTAAAAATAACCATGTAGTTATGAGAAGTCATTATTGTATAATTCAAAGATAGGACTGAAATGTTACAGAGTTGGTGAGCTAAAACAAATTGGTTTCATCCAATGACATTCTTGCCTCTCTTGATCTGTGCTAAAGTTTTGTGAGTTCATAGGGACTCCTGAAACATCTCCCCATTTTCTCCTTGAAGTAAATGATACCAGAGCAGAATACTTCTGTCCAACTGCAGCCCCTCTGGGTTGGAAGAAGTGAATGAGTTTTACTCTGTCTTTGAACTTATGACTTTTCAAAGTATAGTCGTAAAAAGCAGTAACAGTATAACTGAATTGTGCTTGTAGAAGTTTAAGTGTATATCTTCTTAATTCAGAGCCTATATACTGCTAGGGGAACACTGCATTCTTGGTTTTGTCCTTCACAGTTAGAAAGACAAGCTATAATTGTGTAGCTATATATATATAAAAAAAAAATTCTACCTTTAAATAGTACCAAGAGTTAGTTGCAAAACTTTTAGCTTCCCTGTAAACAAACAAAATGAAACCAGAATGACCTCTGTACACAAAAACACACAAAACCCTCATCGAAATGACTTCCTCTAAGTGGAACAAGTAGGGCTCCACATTCTCAGAAAGAAAAAAAAAAAAGATCTGTACATTCTGTATGCAAACAATTGCGTGAGTATTCAAGTAACAGGAAGTTAAGGGAACTCAAAGATCCTTTCAAGGGAGAATGAATAGTTCAGAGAGTCAATGCAGGGAATTAGTATATGTATTCAGGTCATGACATTGCTCCTTTAGAACAAGCTGTTTTCATATGTTTTTAAAAGAATCATCTGGAAGAAAAGCACATTACATCGCAGTAATATGGTTTAAATTAGAGTGCCAGGGTAAAATTAGGCAAGAAAAATTTTGTTTATTATTTTATTTAAAGACTAATTTTGAAAAATCCTCCCAGGATGATTGATTATGGTATGGAAATGACTTTTTAGGAAACAAATGCTTTCCCCAAATATTTTTGTAGGGCTGGTCCTTTTTGGTATGGAGAATACCGGCCAGTTCAAATGTTGTTCTGCAGAAAGATTTCTGCCCTTTTTCTGCAGACTGCAGGCCTGGCTACAACCAGGTTGGATCCCCCAGTTTTCCTTTGCGCTTGTACAACTAAGACAAATCCAGGTAACTGGAAGGAAAGGACCTTAAGGTAGGGTTGATATTTTTGTGTGCTTACAGGGTTCAGAACTCTGGATTAAGAGCTAGATGATCTGGATCACAGACATTTAATAGTTGAATAATTTAGAGCAAGGCACTCAAACTTCATTGGTCTGGGGATTTTTGGTTTTTTGTTTCTTGGGGTTTCTTTTTTTTTGTTCTGTTTTGCTTTATTTTGGTTATTTGTTTTTTTTCATCTATAGCCTAGGATGAAATTACTTATCTTGCTTACATCACTGGGTTGTTAAAACGATCAAATAAATAACGTTTTGAAAAATTACAAGTTATGTCTAGAATCATTTTTTTTTAAAGATTTTATTTCTTTATTTGCTAGGGGAGAGAGGACACAAGCAGGGGAGTGGCAGGCAGAGGGAGAAACAGACTCCCCACCGAGCAGGGAGCCTGACATGGGACTTGATCCTTTGACCCTGGGATCCTGACCTGAGCTGAAGGCAGTCGCTTAGCCGACTGAACCACCCAAGCGTCCCTGTAGAATCATCTTTATTGCGCTCTAGAACAATTCTGTGCTGCTTGTTCCCCCACTCTGTGCCAGCATCCTTTGCCCTTGGCTTGGCTCTGACCTTTTTCTGTTGAACCTGCAGAGCCTATCATGGAGCCAACGATAGGATGGCAGCGGTAGAGGCACAGACAATGGGAGAGGAGGAACCCGAACAGAGCAGTCCCAGCCACTCAGTTGCTCCAGGCTATTAGCTACGCTCTTTGTTAGAGACCTAGCTGCTGGGGGGAGGGGGAGGCACACACTCTTTCTGAAAAGTATTGTGCAATGTCAGAAATGTGTCTGAACAATTGTTTCTTCTAGCTCCAAGTGATCTTGGATCTTTCACTCTGATCTCTAAAATTAAGATTTAGGGTTGGTATGGAGGAGGGTCTCTTACCTGGGGCAATCACCAGCTGTGCCAGAAAGAGCTCCATCCACATCATGGAATCATGAAATGAGTTGAATATGTTGGAATTTGGTTTACTAAGCGGTGCTTGAGACAGGCGGGACTGTATCAATTTCAAAATGGTAGCACTTGACAGAATGTAATGGATCTTTTAATGGGGTATGGGGGAGAGTGTGTAGTGACAGTGTTTTCTAGGCTTTTCTGGGGGCAGATCACAAGCTTTGCATTGATATTACAAGTGCATGGGTTATATGCCTGAACATATAATCATAGGGGTCACTTTAGAGGGGAATTTTCTCATTCTTTATGAGGGTTCACAAGCTAAGGAAGGAATACTTTAAGGTTAAAGAATGTTAATACGTGCGTAGGCATCAATAAAGTTGAAACCAGGACTAACCAGAATAACTTGCCTTACCACCAAAATGGAGTTTCTCAACAATGGTGCTTTTGACATTTTGAGCTGGACAGTTGTTGCAGGAAGCTGTCTTGCGCCTTGAAGGATATTTTGCAGGATCCTTGGCCTCTGCTTACTAGGTGTTGATAGCACTCTCCAGCATTGCCAAATGACCCATGGGGGCAAATTCACTCCAGCTGAAAATCACCGCACTTAAAACCACTAATTAAATTCACTGCACAAAAATATTATTTTGCTTCTGGAAATCTGCTCTTGGGAAGGAACATACTTTTCGATAATCAACACATTTTAGTTCTCAATAATTTCACAAATAATTTTTATGGCTTTATAATTTACAAAATATTTCTATATACAACATTATGGAATTAAAAGAAGGAATCATTATTTATTATTTGCCATATGTGATCTGGTGAAGGACTTACTTCAAATACGTTCTTCCATTTAGATCATGGAATGTTTCTACATGAGAGTCATTTCCTCCATTTTATAGATGATCAACAAGCTTAGAGGTGGTAAGTGGCTTTCCCAAGAAATGTAGTCAGTCTTCTGACTTCAAGTTTTACTACTCTTTATCCCACATCACAGCTGCTAAGGAGGCACTGATCTTTTACATCCCAAGGTGAAATAGCAATTATGATCTATGTGTCAGAATTAGCTATCTCATAAGGGGCCCAAGTCCTTCTTTATAGGAGTGTCACACTTTTCTTTTTTTTTTTTTTAAGATTTTATTCATTTATTTGAAACAGAGAGAGAGAGATCACAAGTAGGCAGAGAGGCAGGCATAGAGAGAGAGAGGAGAAAGCAGGCTCCCCACTGAGCAGAGAGCCCGATGCGGGCCTCGATCCCAGGACCCTGAGATCATGACCTGAGCCGAAGGCAGAGGCTTTAACCCACTGAGCCACCAGGCGCCCATTGTGTCACACTTTTCTATTTGGAGTTTGACAGCCCCAAATCTGCCAAGTATCACCATTCAAAGAAAATTCAGTTCTGTGTTTTGCACTGGGCTAGTTAAAATAACCAAATCACTCACGCTCTCTCTGGGTCAGTCAGTTACACTAGCTCTCCATCTGGCTGGTTTGGTTTTATAACAGGGCATGTGGGTAGCAGGATAAGTAGGGTAACAGACATTACTGAGGATTGGGGCAAAGGAGGGTGATTTCCTTGCAGTTGATAAACAATTTGGAATTAAGTATTAGATACTTTCTTTCTTTCTCTCTCTCTCTCTCTCTTTTCTTTCTTTCTTTCACATATAATGTATTATTTGCCCCAGGGGTACAGGTCTGTGAATCATCAGGCTTACACACTTCACAGCACTCACCATAGCATATACCCTCCCCAATGTCCATAACCCAGCCACCCTTTCCCCACCCCCTGACTCCCCAGCAACCCTCAGTTTGTTTCCTGAGATTAAGAGTCTCTTATGGTTTGTCTCCCTCTCCAGTCCCATCTTGTTTCATTTTTTTCCTTCCTTACCCTCCACAACCCTCTGCCCTGCCTCTCAAATTCCTCATATCAGAGAGATCATATCATAATTGTCTTTCTCTGATTGACTTATTTAGCTCAGTGTAATACCCTCTAGTTCCATCCACATCATTGCAAATGGCAAGATTCCATTTCTTTTGATGGCTGCATAGTGTTCTATTGTTTGTGTGTGTATATATATATATATATATATATATATATATATATATATATACCACATCTTCTTTATCCATTTATCCTTTGATGAACATCTAGGTTCTTTCCATAGTTTGGCTATTATGGACATTGCTGCTATAAACACTGCTATAAATACATTTTCACAATATTTGTTCCAATCCATGAGCAATGGAACATTTTTCCATTTTTTTGTATCTTCCTCAATTTCTTTCATGAGTCCTTTGTAGTTTTCTGAGTACAGATTCTTTGCCTCCTTGGTTAGGTTTATTCCTAGTAGATACCCCTCTTCTTAAAAGTCCATCAGTCACTACATTTCCAGAATGCACCCCATTCTTTCCGGCTTTTGCCCTGGCTCCAATCTGCCATCACACACAGCTTCATCAGCCTTTTCCCTCTAGATACCTTCCTCTTTAGCTCTCCCCTAAATTAGATTCCCTTCCCTTATAGGGCAGAGTGATTAGCTCTCCACCCCGTCCTCAGGTTGGGGTCCTCCCCCACCTATGAGAAGATGCATTCATCCCTCTGCTGAACAAAAGGCCATCTCCTCAAATGCTCACCTTTGTGCAGCACTTAAGGACTGGCAGGCTTTACAATTTCTGCCTTTCCTTAGTCTCCACCCCACCCCCATTCTCCTCCTCCCAAGCTCTGTGAGCAGAAGAGGTCAATATAACGTTTATTTTCCCATTGATAAGAACTGTCTAGCCACCCCCATGCACATCTTGGAAGGAAGCAGTAGTCTGTTTTTTAATATTTTAAAATGCTTTCTATTGAAAAGTACACAATTCCTACGTGTACATCTCTATTAATTTTTATAATCTGACCACACCCGTGTAACCAGCGTCCAGCACAAGACACAGAACATAACAAGCATTCCAGAAGCCTCTTTGTTCCCTCTACGAACCAGTGTAGGATTTTCTAATAACAAAGTCTGTGCCTGGTAGCATGTGCTCTGTAACCAAGAGCATTGCGGTGAGTAACTGAGTTTTATTACTGTGTTGGCATACAATCAGAAGAAGTCACCACATGAACCACGATTGCCTATGTTATTGGTACACAAGTCATTGAGAATGTACTGATGGTGTTAATATCATGGTTCAGGGGTTCAAGAAGGGGGAGAAACCCCTCATATCCCATTCCTGGGCTTTTTCAGGGCCTTTCCCTTTCCTAGATGGAGTTCTCTCCTAGACACCCAAGAAACCCCAATCTTCTTTGGGTTCTACAGATATTACCTATTCTGATAAGTGATTACAGCTCTCCTAGCAGAGTTCACACTACTGCAGGTGAAAATATTACTCTTAGAATCACCAGCACTGCCACTTGCTACTGTAATGTGTCAGTACCTGAAGTCATAGAATTCTCCGGCAGCACATTGATATAGAAGAATTCAAACCAAACCAAACCCAACCCAAAACTAACCAAAAAAACTCCCACCAACCAGCCAAAACTACAACCCCCACCCCAACTCACATGCACCAATTAGATCAGAATCTCTTGAGGGGTAGGGTCCAGCACTGACACTTCTCATCTTCCAGATGTTTCTGAAGGGTTGAACTTTTCAACCGCTCCTTGTAGCACGCCTCTATTTCACTTTTAGGCCTATCAGCAACTCTAATTACCTTCTCAAGGTGATTGAAGATTTACCTCAGACTTGATTGCCTAACTACCTTTCAAACATAGGGTAGGGCATTTTTTCTTTCTTTTTTTTTTTTTTTTCAACCAACGGACTTAAGTTATTGGAAACTGGCAAAACACCTCCACTACCTCCCAGTTTCCTTCCATTGGCCAGATCCACTGGGATCTCTGTGATGAAGATCTGACGGCTAGAAGCCCTTGCCAGAGGAAGCGGAGTCTACTCTAGCGTGGGAGGTGCCTTCGTCCGTCGTTTTCAGTTGGGGACACAAGGTCTCCCTTCACAGACCACGTGTATAAGTGACTCCCGAGTCTCCGAGGGCAGTTTTACTGTCACTACTCACCAGTCACTCACCAGCTACCTTCTGATGGCTTTTGTGAGTCGCACTGGTGATGTGAGGGGGTCCAAGCTGGTGGGAAGGGGCAAGTATTACAGAAATTCAGTTCGGCAAAAGTCTGGTGGGGAGGAGAGGGGTAGGTGTTGGCCGGGCTGTAGAGGATTTCTCTTACAGGAAATAAATCAGTCCCTGTGTCCTTTCACGTCCTCATGTGCCTGCTTTTTCTGACTTTTTCTCCTCCCCTAGGAAGTATTGTGTCTAGAAGATCTTCCTTGGAACCACACCTGGCCTCCACCACCTGAATGCTGCAATAATTAAAGGATGCTCAGTGATTGGAGAAGACATCCCAGAGGTGACTTGTCACTGAGCCTTGTTGGCAGGAGGGGCACACTCAGATATGAAATTAGCCCCAAACATCTCTGACTCCTATTATAACCTTCTCCCTGAGTTTCAAGTAATTGGAAATTCCACCTTTTCTTTTTGCTCCCTTCTCTTCATACTGACCTAAAAATATTTTTTTTTTAAATTTATTCCCCCTTTTCAGTAGTTCTTCATATTCCTTCTTTTGGGGGGGTAGGGAAGGAGGGCTGTTAAAAAGTGGTTTTATTAAAGCACGGGGATGGGGCCTGTGAGCAGAATAAGCTTTCTCTTTATCTTTCTTCAAACCTAATATTTGAAGGGTAGGAGGATGGAGGTTATCCTGAAGAGTTTGGTCCAAATTCCAGACTTCTAAGAGATGTCTTTGCTGGAGAACAAAGCGTACCCCTTAATAAACTTAAAACGCCAGTTTTGAAACTGGGCCCCAGGCAAATAGTCCTCAACTCATCCTTCCACAGTAAAACCCCTGGGGAGTCGCCAACTCTAATGGCGGTCCTAACTGATGAGACCGGCTGGATTAATGATAATCATCATCATCATCATCGTCATCATCCTTATTGAGGATCTGTTGTTCACCAGTCACTGTATATTCATCATGTTACATGATTAACCCTTAAAGGCAGGTATAACTCATGTCATTTTACAAATGAAGAAATCAGGGCTTAAAAACTTGAATGACTTACCTCTGATCGCACAGACAGTAAGTGACCGGATGAAGCTTTGAAACCAGGTCTGGCTGATTAGACCCTTGTGGCCTTTCACAGACAACACTGATCTTCCCCATTTCCCCCTGTAAGACGAAGCTGCTAAGCCCTCTCGGGTGCCTGGTGCTCTTAGGCTAAATCTGAATTCAGAATTTCCCCCAGTTATGACCCATTTCAGGCATGCTGTCCTCCTTCATAGTCCCATGAAGACAGCTATGTACTGTTCTCCACTTAAGGTTCTTTTTAAAAAAGAAATAGCTACCAAAGTATGAATAGTTCCATGTTCTATGCAAAATGTCATGAGTTCATTTTTGGTTCTTCTTGGAAAATACCTCTAGTTTATGAGAGCCTTCCAAAAGCAATCCCTTAACCAAGATTGACGCTGATAGTTGGGATTTTAGGCACCTTCAGAAAAGAGCTGTATCTGGGGGAATTTTAGAGGTTTCTTGAATGGGTCAGTTAGGACCCTTTGGTTGGCAAGCAAAGAAAATGCAAACTCAGCGTAGCTTGAGGGAAAAAACGGCATTCTAGTCAAATACTGGAAATATCGGAGAGAGAATGGTGAATACATAGTTTTATGGAATTTAGAATACAGCACTTTAAATGGACTTTAGCTATGCCTCAAAACATAGGTAAGTCTCTAAAACAACACTGAATGAAAGTGTCAAGTTTCATTGAGTACCTTTGTAATTTGATAAAATTATAAAGTTAAAAAATCTATAAAACAGGTTTAGGGATATATAACTATGTAGTAAATATATAATGTCATGTTAGGCATGATAAACACTAAATTTTTGACAGTTATTATCTGTAGGTCGGAATTGGGATCTAGTAGGAGCATACAGATTGTCTCAAATCTGCAATGTTAAATGCCTTACATGCAGAACACCTAAATTATGATGCTTAATGTATTTGATAAAACTGGATGTTCATTATATTATTTTCTACTCTCATCTGCATGTTTAAAATAATTCATAATTGGGACACCTGTGTGGCTCAGTCAGTTAAGTGTCTGACTCTTGATTTCTGGCCCAGGTCATGATCTCAGGGTCATGAGATCAACCCTCACATCGGGCTCTGTGCTGGGTGTGGAACCTGCTTGAGATTCTATCTCTCTCCCTCTTCCTCTATCCCCCTCTGCTGTGTTCACTCTCTCTCTCAAAAAAAAATTAATGAAAATAAAATAATTCATAATTTTCTTTAAAAAAGGAACCTACTGGCTCGTGTAAGAGAAAGATCTGTGACCATTGGCTATAAGTCTGACTCAATGCAGAGGATCAACTGGTGGTGGTAGGAGCTCTGTGTCCCTACTTTTTGGCTTTACCTTCTTCCCTTTGGGCTCTGTTCAGATTCTTTTTTTTTTAATTAATTTTTTATTTTTTTAAATTTTTATATAAACATAAATTGTATTTTTATCCCCAGGGGTACAGGTATGTGAATCGCCAGGTTTACACACTTCACAGCATTCCCCATAGCACACACCCTCCCCAATGTCCATAACCCCACCCCCCTCTCCCAACCCCCCTCCCCCCAGCAACCCTCAGTTTGTTTTGTGAGATTAAGAGTCACTTATGGTTTGTCTGGGCTCTGTTCAAATTCTTATTCATGATAGTGGAAGGCCTCCCAGTACCTTCAGGGCCATATCCTAACTTTTCATTATCCCTTGTAAAATTGACTTCTCTCTCTTGACAGTTTTAGTAAGAGTCCTAGAATTTGAATCATGTGCCCATCCATGAATTAAATCATTTTGATTATGGGAATGAGCTAGGGAACTAGGCCTCAGTTATGAGCCACCCCCTAAGATTGATGAGACAAGAGATCAACTTTTCTCAAATGACATTAAAGGAGGAGTTTCCCAAGGAAGTTAGGAGAGTGCCTAACAAGAAGAGGAGGAGATAGATTTAGGGTAAAAAGAAACATATATACCATAATAAACCCTTCCACAAAGAATGGTATATCTATAATTATCTTAGAATGATCCCTGCTCTGCTTGCCCATGTCTAAGTGAAAGTGATTGATGGGAAATATATCTCAGTCTCACTGAGGAATATATTTATATATGCAAACTCATAAATAAAATGCCAGAAAATATAACTGAATAGCATATAAAGGAATAATTTGCCAAAATCAATCAAGCTTTATCTTAGCATAGAATGATATAATAAAATTAATTAATATAATACATTGAATTGATAAGTTATGAGAAATAACAAACAATAGGTGAAACTCTATAGGCATTCCCATTAAATTTAGGAACAAGAAAAAATGGTCCTCGTTATCACTATTACTTAATTTTTTTTAATGAAATGCTAGTTAATGCAGTAAGGGAGAAAGCAGATATAAAAAGTATTATAGGTAGAAGGTGGGGGAAATGTTCTTACCCATAAAAGACCAAAACTAACAAAAGTAGACAGATTCGGTCCAGTTTATGAACAAAGAGAACCTGATCTAAAGGACGAGGGCACAAGTTTGCTTTGAAATTGGGGACAGTGGGAGTAGTAGCTAGAGAGCCAGGTTGTTCTAAGAATTATCTTAGAACTAGAGAAAAAGAACAAGATCCAGCCCCCAGGAAATGAGGCTGGCAGGAATGAGTCCGGAAGTAGGTTCCAGCCAGCTGGCTTGGTACTGATATGGCACTGATACCGTAGCACCAAAACTAGGGGAGCCCCGAGTCCTCTAGGGGGAAGAGAGTCAGTCTGAGTCCCAGACTTGCCATTTTGTGTATCTGTCTATACCTCTTGGTATTCTGGAATTATAGACATACTTAACATAAGCATGCTTAGGTGAGAGCAGCAGGGCAAGAGATTTTGAAGTGGTGCTGGGTTGGCTCATCATTGGTGGGTGAGGGCAGACAGCCTATTCCTAAATGGATACTTCTTTAGCAGACAAAAATACTTGGCTGAGAATCATTGGGACAAGCCCTGACAATGCTCTGGGTGTATCAAGGGTTGTGAATGGCATATCATAAAATATATCATTATGTTTTAAATATACTAATGAAAGATGTCTGTTGAAGTTTGAATTTTGACATGGTAGATTAGCCTTTGTTACTCAATAGATCTGACCCTCTGAGTAGACTAGAGGGCCAGAAATTCCAAAACTCAAAAGGCACTGGTCAAAGTGTCTGCTTTCAGTTAAGAGGGAATGAGCATACTTCCCTTCTTCTCTCCCACTGAATGAAGCTCTACAACCTGGTAAAAAATGTGTGGAGCGGGGCACCTGGGTGGCTCAGTGGGTTAAAGCCTCTGCCTTCAGCTCAGGTCATGGTCCCAGGGTCCTGGGATCGAGCCCCGCATCGGGCTCTCTGCTCAGCGGGGAGCCTGCTTCCTCCCTTCTCTCTCTCTGCCTGCCTTTCTGCCTACTTGTGATCTGTCTGTTAAATAAATAAAATCTAAAAAAAAAAAAAAATGTGTGGAGCAACTATTTAAGGACTCCGAAAAGTAAATAGCATATGGCTTGGGAAGGAAGACTAGAATCTGAAATACCACGAAACCAGCAGTGTTTAGCATTCTTTTTCTTTTCGAAATTTCCTGGCCTCAGCTCAATGTACTGGAAATGGGCAATGGGGCCCCGAAAGAGAATTCTAGGAAAGGTCCTCTGGTGGTGACTTGAGTGGAAAACACAATTTCTAAGCTCAGAGAGAGTATGGAACTTAGCCCCTTTGTCCTCTTTTCAGGCGAAAAAAAGGGGGAAAACACTACATATACTGGATATATTAAAAAGGTAGTAACTCTTCACATAAATTCAACAGCTTAGGTGAAATAGACCTATTTAATTCCTCAAAAAACACAAACCTCCTAAACTGACTAAAGATGAAATATATAACCTGAATATATAAATATATATGTATATATACACACATATACTATATTCAAGTTATCTATATATATGATTTTTATTTATATTATATATACTACTATATATATAAAACTGTGTGTGTGTGTGTATTTAAAATAATTAATTCTCAGTTAAGATTCTTTTGAAAATCTCCAACCTCAAATAGTTTTATTGGTAAATTCTACCAAATAAGTCAAGAAGAAGTAACACTAACTCTACCTCATATTTAAATTTTTTTTAAGATTTTATTTATTTGACAGAGAGAGATCACAAGTAGGCAGAGAGGCAGGCAGAGAGAGAGGAAGGGAAGCAGGCTCCCCGCTGAGCAGAGAGCCTGATGTGGGGCTCGATCCCAGGACCCTGGGATCATGACCTGAGCCGAAGGCAGAGGCATTAACCCACTGAGGCATCCAGGCGCCCCTCTACCTCATATTTAAATTAAATAACCTCAAAAATAAAGCACCAGGCTTAGATGGTTTCACTGGTGAATTCTATCAAATATTTAAGGAAGACTTAAGTTTATTATTTATTTATTATATTTTGCCTTTTATTTTTATTATTTTTTATTATGTTATGTTAGTCACCATACAGTACTTCATTAGTTTTTGATGTAGTGTTCCATGATTCATTGTTTGCATATAACATCCAGTGCTCCTTGCAATACATGCCTCCTTAATACTCATCACCGGGCTAACCCATCGCCCACACTCCATGCCTCTCAAACCGTCAGTTTGTTTCCCAGAGTCCATAGTCTCTCATGGTTTGTCTTCCCCTCTGATTCCCCCCCTCCTTTATTTTTCCCTTCCTTCTCCTAATGACCTCCGTGCTACTCCTTATGTTCCACATGTAAGTGACACCATATAATAATTGTCTTTCTTTACTTGACTTATTTAACTTAGCATAATCCCCTCCAGTTCCACCCACGTTGATGCAAATGGTGGGTATTCATCCTTTCTGATGGTTGTGTAATATTCTATTGTATATGTGAACCACATCTTCTTTAACCATTCGTCTGTTGAAGGGCATCTCTCCTCCTTCCAGTTTGGCTATTGTGCACATTGCTGCTATGAACACTGGGGTACATGTGCCCCTTCTTTTCATGACTCTGTATCTTTGGGATAAATACCCAGTAGTGCAATTGCAGAGTCATAGGGTAGCTCTATTTTTAACTTTTTGAGGAACCTCCACACTGTTTTCCAAAGTGGCTGTACCAACTTGCATTACCACCATCAGTGTAAGAGGGTTCCCCTTTTTCTACAACCTCTCCAACATTTGTTGTTTCTTGCCTTGTCAGTTTTTTACCATTCTAACTGGTGTAAGGTGGCATCTCAGTGTGGTTTTGATTTGAATTTCCCTGATGGCTAATGATGTTGAACACTTTTTCATCTGTCTGTTAGCCATTTGTATATCTTCTTTGCAGAAGTGTCTGTTCATGTCTTCTGCCTATTTTTTGACTGGATTATTTGTTTTTTGCGTGTTGAGTTTGAGAAGTTCTTTATAGATCTTGGATACCAGCCCTCTCTCTGTAATGTCATTAGCAAGTATCTTCTCTCATCCCGTGGGTTGCCTCTTGGTTTTGTTGATTGTTTCCTTTGTTGTGCAGAAGTGTTTTATCTTGATGAAATCCCAAAGTTCATTTTTGCTTTTATTTCCCTTGCCTTTCAGGACCCATCCGGGTCCTGAAAGAAGTTGCTGTGGTTGATATGGAAGAGGTTACGGCCATGTTCTCCTCTGGGATTTTGATGGATTCCTGTCTCACATTGAGGTCTTTCAACCATTTTGAGTTTGTCTTTGGGTATGGCATAAGAGAATGGTTGAGTCTCATTCTCCTATATATAACTGTCCAATTTTCCCAGCACCATTTATTGAAGAGCTTATCTTTTTTCCATTGGATATTTTCTCCTACCTTTGTTGAAGATTAGTTGACCATAGAGTTGAGGGTCCATATCTGGGCTCTCTATTCTATTCCATTGTCTGTTTTTATGACAGTACCATGCTGTGTAGGTGATCACAGCTTTGTAATATAGCATGAAATCAGGCAACATGATGCCCCCAGCTTTGTTTTTCTTTTTCAACATTTCCTTGGCAATTCAGGGTCATTTCTGGTCCCATACAAATTTTAGGATTGTTTGTTCCAGCTCTTTGAAAAATGCCATTGGTATTTTGATCGGGATGGCATTGAAAGTATAGATTGTTCTGGGCAGCATAGACATTTTAATAATGTTTATTCATCCAATCCATAAACATGGAATGTTTTTCCATCTTTTTTTGTCTTCAATTTCTTCCATAAGTGTTCTGTAGTTTCTAGAGTACAGATCCTTTACCTCTTTGATTAGGTTTATTCCAAGGTGTGTCAAGGCTATTGGTGTTATTGTAAATGGAATTGATTCTCTCATTTTCCTTTCTATATTTTCATTGTTAGTGTACAAGAAAGCAACTCCCCCGTTGACTATAAGAAACTCCCCCGTTGACTATAGACTCCCCTGTTGAGTATAAGAAAAGATCTCATTTCTGTGCATTGATTTTGTATCCTCCCACATTACTGAATTGCTGTATGAGTTCTAGCAATTAGAGGGTGAAGTCTTTTGGGCTTTCCACATAAAGTATCATGTCATCTGTGAAGAGAGAGAGTTTGACTTCTTCTTTGCTGTTTGAATACTTTTTATTTCTTTCTGTTGTCTGATTAGGAAGACTTAAGTTTAAACTGAATTTAATTTGGGGTGCCTGTGTGGCTCAGTTAGTTAAGTGGCTGCCTTCAGCTCAGTTCATGATGTAGGCAGGAAGTCTACTTCTCCTCTGCCTCCCCCCTCATGCTCTCTCTCTCTTTCTCAAATAAATAAATAAAATCTTAATGAAATTGAAGTTAGTTAAATTATCCACACCCTTCTAGATAATAGAATACAGACCATTCCTAACTCATTTTTTTGAAGCCAGCAAACCCAGACTTGACAAAGATAGTACAGACAAAACTATAGGCTTTCAGGTATATCCATACCTGGTTCACCTAGGTTTTAGATTTTCAGACTACATTGATTAATAACTCAGAGCTAACTTTATACCTCTAACACTATATTTTCTCTTGAGGTCCTTTGTTGACTTATCTCTTCCTGGATTTTGGGAATTTAAGTTTGTTGTCTATTGACATCATGGTCTTATCATTCACTGTAAGTATTACCGATTCACTTAATATGTCTTCATGAAAATCTATGGTCTATTCCATTTTCAAATATCAGAATGCTCACTTGGAGTTTTGAACTGAAAATATCATCATCAATGTGAAATATCTAAAATGTTCTAGTTAGTAGCAAAAAATGAGCTTCATGCAAATACTTGAATAGCAGAGAACTCCTATCCATTTAGTCAGTGTTCCCAGAAGTAAATTTCCTATACCACTGGGTACTGGAATTTGAGGAAATAAACCTTTCCAAGTTTAGCTAAAGTGTACATGTTTATGGTAATGTTATGATGTAAATAATGGAAGTTATCAGGAGATATAATCCTGATTCAATTTTCATACCTGGTGTATAACCTAGGGCAAATCACTTCAGCTTTGTGACTCAGTTTCTTCTTCCTTTCTTTCTTTCTTTCTTTCTTTCTTTCTTTCTTTCTTTCTTTCTTGATTTTAGTTATTTGAGAGAGAGAGAATGTGTGGGAGAGAGGGAGAGACTAGAGAGCATGAACAGGGGGAAGGACAGAGAGAGAGAGAGAGAGAAGCAGACTCCCCGTTGAGCAGGAAGCCTGATTCTGGGCTCAATCCCAGGACCCTGGGATCATGACCTGAGCCCAAGCCCAATCCACAGGGCCACCAAGGCACCCGTGACTCAATTTCTTTAACTAAAAAATGGGAGCAACATTAAGTGCTTACTTCAGTGAATTGGTGAAGAGAATGGCTGCATCGGTCAAGGTCCCAGCAAGGAACAGAATCTAACTCAGCTGTCTCAAGAAACTATCATCAAGGGACTATGTACAGTAGCACGGTCACATTAGAACAACCAACAAGGGAGGAACTCAGAGATTAATGTAGTGAGAGGACTTTTCCACTCTAGACCTAAAGGGGAAGAGGCAGGCAGTGATGGTACCAGAGCCCAGTGAGAGCTGGGACTAGAGCAGGTCATCTAGACCTGGGAAGTCAGACAGATGCTCCCTACAGATTACGAATTCTGTGAGAAAAGCAGCATCATTTATAGTTGCAAGTTTCAAGCTTTTACTGCATCCTAAAGGACAGCACACCTTACAGGGTATTGTCCTTATGCTGCCATCTAAACTGAGCCTGCCTTCAGCTATTCACAGTCTGTCAGACCTGCTGCTTCTGGGTGGAGCATATGATGATAACATCATTCAAGTCCAAGGGCCTGCATGAGCCCTCTGCCACATTGCTTTTGCTGCAAAAATGAATTCCTTGGTAGGGAGTGGTATTGCATGGGTTATAATGGGCTTGGGGTCAAATGGAGAAACCGCGCAGTAGTCCTCTTCTCAGCCTCAGCTACCCTGTCCCCTGGGCCCTGAGACAGCCCTGCTTGTGTCTAGCTACACAGCCGAATATGCAATGACATGAATGGAACTAGAGGGTATTAGGCTAAGCGAAATAAGTCCATCAGAGACAGATGATTATCATATGATCTCCCTGATACTGGAATTTAAGAAACAAGGCAAAGGATCACAGGGGAAGAGAGGGGAAAAAATGAAACAAGAAGAAACCAGAGAAGGAGACAAACCATAAGAGACCCTTAATCATAGGAAACAAACTGAGGGTTGCTGGGGGGGGGGGGGGGGGGGGGGGGGGGGGGGGGGGGGGGAGATAGGTGGATGGGGTGACTGGGTGATGGACATTGGGAGGGTAGGTGTTATAATGAACATTGGGTGCTAGGTAAGACTGACAAATCACAGACCTGTACCCCTGAAACAAATAATACATTATATGTTGATTAATTGAATTTAAATAAAAATAAATAAAATGAAAAAGGAAAGAATGGAGGGGGGAAGCCTAATATGGCTACTCCAGCTCTTGACCCTGACCCCTCTCAGTATAGGGCTACAGACCAAAGTTCCTGTGCATCGATGGAGACAAGGAAATACCCAGAGGGTGCAGCTGATTTGAGAAACTCTGCTCAGCCAGGGACAAATGGAGTTTGGGGGAGGAGGGAGAGTGGAAAGGGATGATGTGTGACTGCACCAGTAGCACCTGAACTCCAGCCACAAAGGCCTATTGTACTTGGACATAGCAGCCCTGTGCAAACCATGACTCACAGTGCTCGTGTTGGTGCCTGTTGGAGTGTGCACGTTTTGCAAGCGGCATTTCTCTTCTCTCCACCTCGATGCTGAGAGTCATAGCAAAAAGTTGCAGAAAAGTCAACGGCCCGAATGTGATCTTTTTCCTACTCTGTTGTCCCTTTCTGGCGACATGCTGGGGGCATGTTGTGGTCAGCACAGACTCAGAAGGCCTTCCCATTCACACTTCCAAGTGGTTTCATACTTACAACCCCTTCCCCTCCATACTGAGCTTCCTCATAGGTCATCTCAAGGTCTTAAGCATCTTGCCTTTGATTGAGCTGATCATATTTTTTGAATATGGCAGAAAGAATTAATATTAGTGTGAAACCATAATAAGGTATGTCTGAAGCCTAAGCAAGAATGATTCTTTTTCCAGAGATTTAAGCATAATAGTGTATATGCGGAATAGGGCACCCAGGCCAAATCGTTGGTTGAGAATGTCATTGACCTGATTGTTCTGTTTTGGGGTCTTGGAATCTGCCCTGAATTTCAGAACCACAGCTCTAAAAGGGTTCAGAAAACTTTGGTGTCAAGGCCCACCTTCATATGAAATTCACCATGGTTGAAACCTAATTCATTTTCCTCCCTCTTTCTGCCTTTTCCTTCTTATGGGTAAGTACTAAAACTTCAAATATTAGACAAATGCTTGATATTTTTCTCTTCCCTTTCTTCTCCTTGCCCTTCACCAATTGCCTCTTGCAATTATCCCTTGTGTCTTTTGTAGACAGCCTTCCTTTTCCAGGCCTCCTGCCACCACCATATTCTCATCCTTTACTGAATACTTCCTATACATTGCTAGATTTATCCGTCTACAAGATTCTATTTACCTACCATCCCAATGCCTCTGTTTATACTGAATTCATTATGCCTGAAATGTTGCTCCCTTACTTGTACTGATCTAAATTCTACATTTTGTCATGGTCTGCTTTCTTCCTGAAGCCTTTTCTGTTCTAAGTTTCAGTGTCCAGTTGCTCTGATCTGACTTTCCAGAACATGTATTGTCCGTATCGGTCATTTAGCCCGCGTGCGCGCGCGCGCACACACACACACACACACACACACACACACACAATGCTACTTTGGCTTATCTGTGCATGAATGCTGGCTTCCTTTCTAGGACTACTTGGTAGTCGTTGTGCATTAAGAGTTACTGAGGTTTCTCCCTCATATTCAAGATAGTTAAGAGACATCCCAATTTACATAAAAAGAAACTAACAAGCAGATTTACATCATTCCAATTTCCTAAGGTTGAATTGGGGTTTTTCTATTGATAATTTTTCTGGAGCAACTACTCTATGCCTCTATGCTAGACATTATACTAGATGTTGAAGATGGAACAATGAAGGACAGCAGTCAGTGCTTTCCAGTAACGCACGTTCTGACCAGGGAACAAACAATTCAACACAATTATAACACCGTGGAGTGCACATCACAATAGATGTGTAGGCACTATCAGAACACATAAGAGGAACATGTAATGCCAACCTGGGAGGCCACAGAAGTTGTCCCAGAGAAAGGGATCCCAAAACAGGAACATGGGGAATGAGTAGAAGTTGCCCATGTGAAAGTGCGCATGAGTGCATGTGCAGTGATGGGGTGGGGAATGGGGGACAGGAGATTACTTCCAGGCAGAAGGAACAACACGTGCAGGGTCCTGGAGACAAGCAAAATTTGGTTTGTTGAAAATACGAAGGGCGTTTAATTTGGCTGGAACACAAAGTACAAGGCATGGGAAAGCAAGAGATGAGGTTGGAGGGACAATCAGGGCTTATGATAAGATAATAAACACTTGTGAGGGCAGTGAGGAGTGGACTGAAGGCTGAGTGACTACATTAGATTCATATTTGGGGAATACCACATTGCTTGCAGGAGGAGAGCCTGAGGGGACAGGAGAGCAGAGGCAGGCAGGCCAGCTGGGCTGCTGATAATGGTAGGTAATCCAGCAAAAAGTTGAGGATGACCTAATCAGAGCAGTGGTGGAGATGAAAAAGTGGATAAATTTCAAGGATGCTTATGGTAGAACTGCGAGGACTAAGTGGGTGTAGGGAGTGAGGGAAAGAGAGAGAGAGAGTTAAACAGATGCTAGCTAAACAGATGTCATAAGAAGAAAATCAGGAGTGAAGCGCCTGGGTGGCTCAGTGGGTTAAAGCCTCTACCTTCGGCTTGGGTCATGATTCCAGGGTCCTGGGATCGAGGCCCACATCGGACTCTCTGCTCAGCAGGGAGCCTGCTTCCTCCTCTCTCTCTCTCTCTCTCTCTCTCTCTCTGCCTGCCTCTCTGCCTATTTGTGACCTGTATTTGTCAAATAAATATATAAAATCTTTAAAAAAAGAAGAAGAAGAAGAAGAAAATCAGGAGAAAAAGCTAGTCTGGAGGAGAAGATAATGCATTTGGTGTCAGGCGTGTTTAGCTTGGTATTCTGCACCTGGGTAGACCCATGTGGATATGTCGTGGCAGCTGTGTACACTGGCCTAAATCTCAGGACAGAAATCTCGGCCAGAGATGTAACTTCGGGACTACTCCAAGCAAGTGGGATAAGGAAGCTGTCTAAGTCCCAGAAGACAGTGTATGTGTAGAGTAGCGTAGAGTAAGAAGTGTGTGTAAAGTAAATAGATAAAACCAGACCCAAATCCTAAAACCCAGGGGACAAAAATGTTTAAAAGACAAGCAAGAGGATGTCATTAAAAAAAACAACAAACAAACCTGAAAACTGGCCCAGAGGTCGGAGGATATCTAAGAAAACATGGTGTTGCCTCAGTAGGTCAACGATGTTACATACAATATCAATTAATCCAGGCCTGTTATTTATGAGAAGGTTTTTGGTTTTTACCTTGGTGTGAATACTATAGTGCAACAGTTCTCAAACTTTTTGGTTGTACAAATGATTGCACACTCTTACAAGTTATTGAGCACTCAGAGCTGATTTTGTGGCTATATCTATTAATATTTACTCCACTAGAAATTAAAACAAAACTTTAAACATATTAATTAACAAATAATAAACCGATTGATTACTAGTTAATGTGTTTATAAAAATAACTATTTTAAAACAAAAAACTTAGGACAGTGGCATTATTTTACATTTTGGCAAATCTCTTTAATGTCTGGCTTAATAGAAAACAGCTGGATTCTCCTATCTGGTCTGTCTTCAGTCTGTTTTGCTGTCACACGTTTTGTGTAGCCTCTGGAAAATTCTATTGTATTATCATGAGAGAGCAAGAGCGAGAAAAGTAAGTAACATCTTTTTTTTTTTTTTAAGATTTTATTTGTTTATTTGACAGATAGAGATCACAAGTAGGCAGGGAGGTGGGGAAGCAGGCTGAGAGGGGGAAGCAGGCTCCCCGTTGAGCAGAAAGCCCGATGGCAATGGCAGGGCTCCATCCCAGGACCCTGAGATCATGACCTGAGTCCGAAGGCAAAGGCTCAACCAACTAAATAAGTAAATAACATCCTAAATAATTATGAAAATAGTTTGACTGCTTCGCAGACTCCTTGAGAGGGACCTCTAGGGCTCTGAGGATTATATTTAACTGCCCCAGAGTGGAAAGCTTGACAATACTGTGAGCTTCACAAATAAACTCTTGATACTATAGTCAAAATTAAGGCAGATAGAGTCGACTGAGTTTTCAAGGGCTATTTTGTGAGAGGTTGAGGTTACCGGGTTGATACTACCTTCCAAAGTTAGGAATGGATTCAAGAATGTTCATTCAGTGAATTCATTCAACAAATATTTATTTAGGGGTGCCTGGGTGGCTCAGTCGGTTGAGTGTGGGACTCTTGGTTTTGGCTCAGGTCATGGTTGTGGGGTCCTGAGATCAAGTCCTATGTTGGACTCGGTGCTCAGCATGGAATCTGGGATTCTCTCTCCCACACCCTCCTCTCCCTCTGTATCCCCCTCCCCCCACTCATGCACATACTCTTCTCTCACAAATAAATAAATCTTTTAAATAAACCCAAATATTTATTTAGCACATATTCTATGCCAGTAACTTTCAGATGCAAAAGATATAACAATAAACAGACAAAAATCGCCTTCATGAAGCTTCCTTTCTATTGGGTAAGACTATGTAGTCAACAAAATAGTAAAATATATAGGGCACAGGAGCATGGTAAGGACTCTGCAGAATAATGCAAAGAGGTATAGGGATTGTTGGAAGGATTTGCACATTTCAGTAGTAGGGACAGAGAAGGACTCATTTGAGCAAAGGCAACATTCCAGCAACGACCTGAAGGAAGCGAGGGATCCATTTGGTTGTCTGGCAGAAAAGCTTTTCTAGGTATTTGAAAAAATTAGTTTTTAAATTTATTCTAAATTCTATTTATATATTCTCTAATGAGATATCTATTGTATCTGGCATTAGCTGCAAGTATTAAGAAAACAAGATTTGGGGGTGCCTGGGTAGCTCAGTGGGTTAAAGCCTCTGCCTTCGATTTGGGTCATGATCCTAGGGTCCTGGGATCGAGCCCCACATCCGGCTTTCTGCTCAGCAGGGAGCCTGCTTCCCTTCCTCTCTCTCTGCCTGCCTCTCTGCCTACTTGTGATCTCTGTCTGTCAAATAAATAAAATCTTAAAAAAAAAAAGAAAATAAGATTTGAGAGCTAATGTTCATTTAGTGTCCCATGTACCAGGCACTTTGCTAACATATGTGAGGGTTGGTACTTTCACGAAGATTTGCAGATTAGTGAAGAAGACAAAGCACGTACCTACAATTCCTGCAGTTATAGGGGCAGCAGTTCTAATGAGGAGCAGTAGTTGGCTTGAAGTTGCACCAACAGAGGTTTGTATGCACCTGATCTGACATTTACATCTCCCTTCCACAGTGAACTGACATGTGACAGGTACTAGTCTTTAACCTAACAGAAGCTAAGCCAGGAGGTTAATAACACCCGATCGCACCTTTTACAGAGCACTTGAGTTTACAAAGTGTGTTCACTAATTATCTCATTTAATCTTCGTAACAATTTTAAGTCACTATTATTCTAAGAAGTATTATTGGCTTTGTGAGACAGGAAATAGGCTCAGAAGCCTAGATAATGTAACATGGTTGTATGGTATGGTGTGGCGTTTCTGAGCACAACAGTCAAGAGAGAATTCTTGAGGAGTTGTATGGTGCAGCGCAAGGAGTTTATTTAAGTAGCATGGGGACAGGACCCGTGAGCAGAAAGGGCTGTACTCTTTGCTGTATGATGCTGGTGGTTATATGCTTAGTGCTCCAGGGGGAGGAGAGACGAGCAGAGAATACTAGATCATAAATGTTTTCTTCCTGTTTCTATTCCTGGAACTACTATTATAAGATTTCTCTGGTGCTTATCATTCAGTTCAGTATTAGCCACCAGTAAGACATACAGGTAGTCGTGAGACTATAGCAAGCAGCACATATCTGAACCCTATCAAAACTATGCAGGCGGGCGCCTGGGTGGCTCAGTTGCCAACTGCCTTCAGCTCAGGTCATGATCCTGGAGTCCCGGGATCGAGCTCCACGGGGAGTCTGCTTCTTCCTCTGACCTTCTCCTCGCTCATGCTCTCTTTCACTGTCTCTCTCTCTCTCAAATAAATAAATAAAATATTAAAAAAAAAAAAAACAACAACTATGCAGGCCGCAGGTCAGCCTTTTGGTCTGAGGGTGAATATTTTCCTGCTCCGATCCCTCATCAGGTAGCATTGGGACCTAAATTTAAGACATCTGCCTTCAAGCACAAGCTTTTCCTATTGCATTGCACCTGTTACGAGCAGCTGCTGAAATAAAAGAGCGTTATGCTCTGCCAGCTCGGTCCTTTCCAAGTACACCACTGAAGGAGGGTTAGTTTAGGGCAGGGGAGGCGTAACCGCCTACAAAAGGGCGAAATCACACGCGACCCTTCCCTTCTGCGCTTGCGTAGAGGATGAATAAGCTCTCCGGAAAGACGCCTGGGACACTGAGTTTGCGCAGACGCAGAGCTTCCCCGAGGCGGAACTGGGGCGACCGGGACTTCTGCAACCTAAACACCCGGGGAGAAAGGAAGGTGGCAGACGTGCAGCGCTGCGCATGCGCGGGCACCTCTCTCCGGTGAAGGGTTGAGAACCGGAACGGGGTGGCCGGCTGGGCTCAGAGCGGAGCGGCGTCAGGATGGACGAGGACGTGCTGACCACCCTGAAGATCCTCATCATCGGCGAGAGTGGCGTGGGCAAGTCTAGGTGAGGCGGGTCTGCGGGCGATAACGAGGGCGGCGGGGCTCTCTGTGCCTCCGTGGCCGCTGTCTGCTGGGCCGCGTCGGGAACGGTAAAGGCGGCGGCCGGTGCGGGCCGGGCTGTGGGCGGGCTCTGCTGGTTCTCCCGGGCCTCTCCGCCGCGCGGTTCTGCAGCGCGGATGGTTGTCGCCTGGTTGTCGGCCCCTGGCTGGCCCGACTTGTCTGGATACGTTCCCGTCCTGTCGTACCAAAGACAAAAACAATTCCGAGGGCCGCCTCTCGGTCGGCGGCTTCGCGGCCGAGGAGCTCAGGGCGTGGCGGGCGGCTTCGGGCCCGAGTGTGGCAGCGAGCGGAGCTCGGACTCGGCCCTGGGGTTCAGGTTCACGGTCACCCCGCGAGTTGAGTTGTAACTTCAGCACTTTGGTTCTTCTGTCCGGCTTTCTCTGACTACGTAGTATTCCACTCAGGAAGTTCCGCGACGCCGTGGGTCGCATTCCTGGCCTGTTTCGGTGCCGCCCATTGCCGCTTCTCTCTCTGCCTCTGAGTCAGCTGTGAAGGAACTCTTGGGTCTTCTGACTCCTTGAGTAATTCGCTTTAGTCGGAGATGCTAGAGGTTAAGCTCCGGACCGCCTTGGAGAATAAAGTGTCATTGTTCCTTCGCATTCTGCCGCATCGTTGAGAGGTGAAAGAGCGAATTAGTGTTTTGTGTATTCTTTCTTGACTTTTTCTGGAGGGAAAAGAATAATGGACAGTAGTGGAGTATCAGGTAAGAACAATGACGCCCAGTGAGTGTTGCAAGCGGGTTGTGATTTCATCCAAGCCTTAGAACAAAGTTCTCCAGGTGAAGTTCTCCTTGCCATCTTATGATGATGATGATGATGATGATGATGATGATGATGATTACTAGGTTATATTCTTGGCTGTCTTGATTGTTAAACAATATTCCAATTCCAGGAGCTTTAATTTCATATTTTAGCTACATCTGCTGCTAAACTTATCTTTCAGGTCGCTTCATCAAGTTGTACCTTTTTTTCAAAAAGACTTGGTTGGGGCGCCTGGGTGGCTCTGTGGGTTAAGCCTCTGCCTTCAGCTCAGGTCATGATCTCAGGGTCCTGAGATCGAGTCCCACTTGGGGCTCTCTGCTCAGCAGGGAGCCTGTTTCATTCTCTCTCTCTCTCTCTGCCTGCCTCTTTGCCTACATCTGAACTCTCTCTCTGTCAAATAAATGAATAAAATGTTTAAAAAAAAAAAAGACTTTGTTTCTCAAGATGGGATCAGGAGGGAGACAAACCATAAGTGACTCTTAATCTCACAAAACAAACTGAGGGTTGCTGGGGGTAGGGGGATGGGAGAGGGGGGTGGGATTATGGACATTGGGGAGGGTATGTGCTATGGTGAGTGCTGTGAAGTGTGTAAACCTGGCGATTCACAGACCTGTACCCCTGGGGATAAAATTACATTATATGTTTATAAAAACAGAAAAAAAGATAGGATCAAAACCTTTAAAGTGGGAATAAAATGAAGTTAATAGTTTAAAAAAAAAAAGATTTTGTTTCTTTATTTGATAGAGACACAGCAAGAGAGGGAGCACAAGCAGGGGGGAGTGGGAGAGGGAGAAGCAGGCTTCCCGTTGAGCAGGGAGCCCTATACGGGGCTCAATCCTAGAACCCTGGGATCATGACCGGATCCGAAGGAAGACGCTTAGCGACTGAGTCACCCAGATGCCCCCAAGTTGTACTTCTTTAATTTGAATTTTGTTCTGTAATATGTTCTGCAATTTTTTATACTTTAAAAGTGTGACAGTATGCTTTCTAATTTTTCTCATTTAATAATTTTCTAATTTTTCTCATTTACCTCAGTGTATATTGGAGTGAGGGACTTGTACATAACAAGGAATGAATTAAAGAGATACTGTGGGGTAGCAAAATAGTATGGGGAGTGTGTATGTGTGTGTATGTATGCATTATTTAAAGGACTGAATAGGGCACCTGGGTGGCTTAGTTGGTTAAGCGTCTGCCTTGGGCTCAGTCCATGATCCTAGAGTTCATGATCCCAGAGTTGTGGGATTGGCCTTGCCTTAGGCTTCCTGTTCAGAGGGGAGTCTGCTTCTCTGCCCCTCCCCTGGCTCATGCGCTCGCGCTCTCTCTCTTTCTCTCTCAGAGAAATAAATAAAATCTTTAAAAAAATAAAGGACTAAATAAAGTACTTTTCATGATCACTGTTTGAGGGTTAAAAAGTTAATATTTTGAGCATTGCCTTAGTAGGACTTCTACAGCCTCGTGATCTTTCTTTCTTGAGATGTGACCCTCATTTAGGTTAAGGCATAGGAAATGGCTGATTTTGAGGTCAGGAATGGTTGAATGTCATTTCATGTGGTTCAGCCCACTCCAAGTTTGGTTGGCAGCATTTTCCTAAAGGTATTGGATGAGTGACCAGTTAACTGTGTTAAAATTTTCTGGAAGTTTAGAGTGTTTACGTAATTGAGGTTCTTCCTTTAGTGTTAAATCAGTTAGGCGGATTTATCCGTTTCCTTAGTTCCCTCCCTTCAGACAAACTTGTTTGGATCTAATCTGCTCCAAACTTTTCTCAGTACTTAATGGTGAATTTTCAGCTGCTCACTGCAAAATTTTAACCTTTACCTCTTTCAAGAAAGGATTATGTTAAGGGAGAAAGTTGGCTTATTTTCCTAGCTAGATGACCATTATTGGTGCATGTGCTCTGCTATGGAAAACAACCTTGAACACTTATTCTTCTGGGTATGATGAGAATAAATGACTCTACTAACATAGAAGCCTGTTCCTTTTAAGGTGACTAAGTACACAAACATTTGTCCAGGATATAATCTCTAAGGGTTGTTCTGACCAGTAAGTTTGTTTCTTTACAGATCTAGAGTTAAGGGAAGTGAAATACCATTTGTATTGTTGCACGAGAAAGGACATCTTAAGTAATTCAAATTAGTGTGTTATTTTTCCAGTTTATTTCAGACTTTTGGAGTGTGATGAGCATGTGTGGTAGCAGCCAGGAGATCAAGATTATTAAACTGGTGTTGCCACTTGTGTGACCTTGTGTGTGATACTTGAACATTCTAGGTCTTTTTTGTTTGAAAAATGAGGTTGGAATAGAAATCCCTCAAACCTTATCTAACATTAAATGTGTAAGATGCTTTGATTCTGTGGCTAGCCGTGGTGAAGTAAAGAAGTAGCAAAGTGTTTCAGAATCTGGGAGGGATTATAGAGACCTTCTGTTAATTAAATTGCTGTCCTTCTTGTGTGTCCACATCCTTTTTGGCCAATTTCAGGTGTAAATTAAGAAATGCATACTATTTATGATCACACTGTTTATTATAAATTTGGTTCCCTCTAAATGATATGGAGGTAGTTACTCCTTCTACCTGTAGCTCTGTGTGGAGAGTGTTTTGTTCCTTTGACTTTGAAAATACGAATGCTTAACTATATATCCTTTAAAGCATGGTTCTTAACCATTTTCTGGTTGTGGAGTCTTTAAAATGTTTAACAGGGAAATAGACTCTCTGCCTAGAAAATAGCATCACATAGAGTTTTTAATACATTTCCAGCTAACAGTATACCCCTGGCTAAGATCTTACATTTAAAGCCAGTATTAAAATTTGTTGCTTTGTACCGTATCAGTTCCCTGCCTTTCCTGACAAAGGACCTTTAATGACGAGGATTATCATAAGGATTAGCAATTATGTAAGAAGAAACACTGGCTCAAGTGTCTGGCACATTGTTCATGTTCAATAAATAATGGCCAATACCATTGTTATTATTTGTATTATTCTGGTATTATTATTACTACTGCCACTGCTACTCTGCAAGTTTCTTTTATGTAATACTATTTAGTGTGGTGACTAAGAATGGATACTTACCTTTTCCATTCTTAAGTATGAGTAACTAAATTTTTAGTGAAATTTTTACTTTTGTTAATTTAAAAACTTACTGTTGGGAAGAGAAGAAAATTTTTTACAAGTGCCGTCTTTTAAGATTCTTGTTAGTGTTGTCACCTGACTCACATTGGAATAAACAAAGTTATAGTCAAGAGGGTACAATGTTAAGTGGAAAATCTGTTATTTCACTTTTGTGGTGCTGGTTTCATGATAGACACAAGAAAGCAAAACCAAAAAAGGGAGAGTTAATCTTTTAAATACAATTAATGGCACTGGATTTTGAATGGCCAAAAGGCCATTATGTGTTGCATTATACTCTGGGGAAAAAAAAAATCTCTAGCAGTAATAATTACAACCTACAGAAATATGCATAAATTTTTTTTTGCATTTCAGACATCTGATAGCTATATCCTTGATTTTGTTAATGCATGCAGTTCGATAGAACAGTCTTGTCCTATTGAAGGAGATAATGAGAATGAAGATTAATTTTATAAATCTAGGGCTTTAACAAAAGCTTAAACTGCATTTTTGAAGAGCTTCTAATAATTGACACTTGCATCTTATATTAAATAAATAATTCTGGAATATATAAGTTCTTTGAATACTCATATGGTGTCTTTTAAAAAAAAATTTAAATTAAATGAAGTAACATATAATGTATTATTTGTTTAAGGGATACAGGTCTGTATCCATACAGGATTCATCAGTCTTATTGTATGTGCTCATTACAGCACATACCTTCCACAGTGCCCTTCCCCCAGTTACCCATCTCCCCATTCCCCTTCTGCCCAGTGAGGCTCAGATTAAGAGTCTCTTATGGTTTGTCTCCCTCTCTGGTTTCTTCTTGTTTCATTTTTTCCTCTCTTCCCCTGTGATCCTCTGTCTCATTTCTTAAATTCCTGCTCATATGGTGTCTTTTGCTATTATTTCATCTCTTTCTTTCTAGTTTACTATTTCCTAGGTTTAGTCCTTCTTACTGTCACCATAACCATGGCAGTTGTCTTCGATTAATTTTCTTGCATTTTTTTTGCTGGCATTAACTTTTCAAAATGTGGAGCAGTTCTTTCCATTCTTTTTTTTTTTTTTTTTTTAATAAAAGCTTTCAGAACTCCCTGTTCGTACTTGAGTTCATACACCCTACCTAGCATTTGCTAGAGTTACCTCCTCTGGCTCTCGTGTGATCTACCTTCACTTTTAACTGTATGTTTTCTTCCCGCTTAGGTAGTAGTCCTACTACTACTTGTTATCAGATGATAGATTTTCACAGCTTTCTGTTTCACTTGAGTTCAGAGTGTAGTGCGCATCAGATTTAAACAAAAAATTAATTTGTTGCGTTCCAAGAGACTGATTTTCACCTCTTCTCTCCATGTTGCAGTATGACATGTTGCTGATTCTATTTTCTCACAAGGATAAACCATAACAATCAAAAATCAAAACCAAACCCAAACCCAAATCTTTTCACACTTGGGAATTGTGTAGGAGAGCATGGGGAATACAGTGAGTAAACTGCTTTGCTCTTGGGATGCTTTCATTGCCTTTCCAATAATTTAAACCCTCTTTATGTACCTGTGGTGAGGCAGTGTTTGTGGGAGCAGACCTACATTAGCTCTTCTTATCTGTGTCTAATTTATTTTTTAAAGGAGGCTCTTTTTTCTTTAGATTTTATTTATTTGAGCGAGAGCAAGCACGAATGGGGTGAGGGGCAGAGGGAGAAGCAGACTCCCTGCTGAGCAGGGAGCCCAACGTGGGGGTTGATCCCAGAACTCTGGGATCACGACTAAGCCACTCAGGCGCCCATTATCTGTGTCTAATTTGTGACAAAATGTAATAATCATGAACATTTGCGAAATGGTTAGGAGAAAAGACAAATTTCTAATCTCTCTTTTTAACATCTTTTTTAGCCTGCTCTTGAGGTTCACAGATGATACTTTTGATCCAGAACTTGCCGCAACGATAGGTAAGCCTATGTCTAAAGTTCAGTAGAAATGCTAGGTATTTTCTTGCCTTCAGTATGTTTTATTTAAATTTTTCTACCCTCCATCTGCCACCCCATTGCTTCCATGTCTTTTGAATTCTTTGTCTTTTGAGGCTTAACTAGTTTCATTACATTTCTGGAGTCTTTGTAGATCTCATCAAGCAAAAATAACTCATTTGTTGTTTCATGGCACTTGGTTAACACCGCGGATATTACGATTGTCTGTACATACATTTTTTCTTGTACTGTGGATTGCCTTTCACTTAGCAACATGCAGTTATCTGAGTATTTATTGTCTGTCAGGCACTCTCCTAAGGGTGGGGTTATAATGATGAATAATATGGACTTGGTGTCTATCATCACGGACCTACCAGTATCACCTAATAGTAGAGTGTCTAAATTCTGCGTTTTTAGCATTTGCTACTATATCCTGCGTATATTGTGAACTCACATGTTTACTGACATTAGTTATTAAATATCATTAGGAGCAATAATACCTAAATGCCTTTTTAAAATGAAATTTAGATTGCTAGAAAGTGGTTTGCCCCATTAGCTCACTAGAATATATGAGAAGATTGAGCTATTTAGTGTGTGTACCCATGTTCAGGGAGTAGATGACAATATAAAGGCATGAAGAGACAGCTTGCATTGTGGAAGAGCTGAGTCAGAGTAGGGGAGTGGTCTTGGCTCTGCCTTAAACCAGTTGTCTAGATCTTGAGGAAGTCCTTTAACCTCGCTGTTTTCACCGATAAATGGAAGAGTTTTGGTGAGAGACAATGTGTTTTTCTTACAGCTCTAAAATTTCGTGATCTGTTGAGTGGAATGTAATAAATGTGATCCTAGCATTATTATTAGGGAAAATAAAGAGTTTCTCTTAACTGGCTTTGTTTTCATTTATTGAGTGTGGGGATTTGTATTTTTTTCTTTTTTTTCAAATGTTAGGTAATTTCATACTAGAGAAAAGTTGTAAAAATAGTACAAGAATTCTTATATGTCCCCAAATGTTAATATTTATCACATATGCTTTATCATGCTCTAAGTACACACACACACAGTGTTCTTGGTTTTTTTGAATTGAGAGTAAAATTGCAGACAAGGTTAACCTCTAAATACTTTAATGTGTATTTCCTGAATGAACATGGATATAATTCTGCGGTATACAGACAGATTTCATTAATTGTCCTCCTAATGTCTTATTTAGCAAAAGAAAAAAAATTGTTTCTGGTCCAGGATCCAGTCCATGATCACAACTGAGTATAGTTGTTATTTCTCTTCAGTGTCTTAATCTGGGCAGTTCTTTGATCTTTCTTTGTCTTTCCTGGCCTTGACATTTTTTGAGTACACACCAGCTCAGTTGTGTAGAGCATCCTTCAGTTGCATCTGTCAAATATGTCCTTGTGGTTAAATTCAGTTTATGGATTTTTGGTGGGAATTCCACAAAGTGCTTCTCAGAGCATGATGTGTATTTGTACCATATATTTGTACCATGATTGGTGATGGGACTTTGGTTACTTAAGGTGATATATGCCAAATTTCTTTAAAGTGTCACCCTGTCATTCTAACTGTGGTGGTTGTCAAACAGTGATTTTTTAGATTCCATCATTCTGTCTATATTTCTTATTTAAAATTCTGCAAGGAAGAGGTCTTTTTTGTTTCTTTTTATCAATATGAATTCAAAGTGCTTCTAAATGTTTAATAGGTTATACCAGGCATTATTTAGCTTTTGTGTGGCATATTAACTTTTACAGATTTACATTTATGTGTGTGAAAAGGAATCATTTAAAGCACAAGTAATTTAAAATCTATTTTAATTTGGCTTTGCTATATTATTTGTTCTTTAAGATTTTTTTTTTTTTTTATTTGACAGAGATCATAAGCAGGCAGAGAGGCAAGCAGAAAGAGAGAGAGGAGGAAGCAGGCTCCCTGCTGAGCAGGGAGCCCTATTATTTGTTCTTTAAACAATTAGTAATAAATCTTCATTTCACTCTGTACATGCCTAACAATGGATAGCAAGGAGTAGAAGAGTAGTAACTGGCAGGAAAATGAATTTGCCTAGAGTTAAAATTTTACTAAGGGAATGATCAATATATGATATAAAGTTATCTCTCTTCATTTCAAACCCAAATGAAATCTGGAGAGTTGGACGATGACAAATTATGTATTGTCCTCATTATTAAAAAGGCTTTTTTGTCTGCTTTAAAAATAAATACGAAGATAGTGGCTTACTAATGATGTACATAATTTGTTCCCCGAATGGGCTCTGGGTCTTGGAAGGTATCTTTTACATTTAGGCATCAGATTATTTTCTGCCTGAGGTTATAACTAATATACACATGAACTCTTAAACAATTAGTTCAGTTGCTGTTGGCCTTGTAAAAGTTAGTGTTTTGTGGAAAATTAGTATTTTACTGGTAAAATAGTAAGGAAAGCACACCTTTTTTTTTTCTTTCTTTTTTTTATTATATTTTTAAATTTTATTTTATTTTTTCAGTGTAACAAAATTCATTGTTTATGCACCACACCCAGTGCTCCATGCAATATGTGCCCTCCTTAATACCCACCACCAGGCTCAGCCAACCCTCCACCCCCCTCCCCTCCAAAACTCTCAGTTTGTTTCTCAGAGTCCACAGTCTCTCATGGTTCGTCTCCCCCTCCTGATTTCCCCCAACTCCCTTCTCCTTTCCTTCTCCCCATGTCCTCCGTGTTATTCCTTAAGCTCCACAAGTAAGTGAAACCATATGATAATTGACTCTCTCTGCCTGACTTATTTCACTCATCTTAATCTCCTCCAGTCCTGTCCATGTTGATACAAACGTTGGGTATTCATCCTTTTTGATGGAGGCGTAATATTCCATTGTATATATGGACCATATCTTCTTTATCCATTCGTCTGTTGAAGGGCTTCTTGGCTCTTTCCACAGTTCAGCGATTGTGGCCATTGCTGCTATGAACATTGGGGTACAGATGGCCGTTCTTTTCACTATATCTGTATCTTTGGGGTAAATACCCAGTAGTGCAATTGCAGGGTCCTAGGGTAGCTTTATTTTTAATCCTTAAGGTATTTCCACACTGTTTTCCAAAGTGACTACACCAACTTGCATTCCCACCAACAGTATAACAGGGTTCCCCTTTCTCCACATCTTCTCCAATGCTTGTTGTTTACTGTCTTGTTGATTTTGGCCTTTCTAACTTGGTGTAAGGTGGTATCTCAATGTGGTTTTGATTTCAGTCTCCCTAATGGCTAATGGTGATGAACATTTTTCATACACAATGTCTGATAGCCATTTGTGTATCTTCTTTGGAAAAGTGTCTGTTCATGTCTTCTGGCCATTTTTTCATATTATTATCTGTTTTTGGGGTGTTGAGTTTGAGGAGTTCTTTATATATCTTGGATACCAGCCCTTTGTAGTGTCACTTGCGAATATCCTCTCCCATTCCATGGGTTGCCTCTTTGTTTTATTGACTGTTTCCTTTGCTGTGCAGAAGCTTTTTATCTTGATCAAGTCCTAAAAGTTCATTTTTGCTTTTGTTTCCTTTGCCTTTGGAGATATGTCTTAAGTTCATTTTTGCTTTTGTTTCCTTTGCCTTTGGAGATATGTCTTAAAGGAAGTTGCTGTGGCCTATGTCGAAGAGGTTACTGCCTGCGTTCTTCTCTAGGATTTTGATAGATTCCTGCCTCACATTGAGGTCTTTTATCCATTTCAAGTTTATCTTTGTGTATGGTGTAAGAGAATGGTCAAGCTTCATTCTTCTATACAGAGCTGTCCAATAGGAAAGCACACCTTTATCTTTCAGTAATATAGTGAGACATTCAAGTTTCAATGTTGTATAAAATATTCTTTTAACATAATTGTTGGATTTTGAATCCGAGGACAGTACAGTAAAGTTGGCATTTTCTTCTTTTGCTTTCTGGTGGTTAACTAGAATAACAACAAAGAGAGGGACAAACTAAAACACAAACCCCATATTCCACTAAAATAGAAGAAAGCTAAAAATCCTAGGCCACAAAATAGGTGGAATGGCTGCCAAAGGCAGTGAGGCTAAGCAGGCTGTATGTGGGAAGAAGTAGAGTGAGGATACCACAACTGCAGAGCGTGGAACCAGCAAGAGAAGCTTCAGGAACCTGAAAGGCCCACCCTGAGATGCAAAGCCTAAATCCCTTGTTTGCAAAAGCAGAATGGGTTTTCTTGTTTGTTTGTTTTGTTTTGTTTTGTTTTTTTAAGCTAATGGCAGGAGTTTTTCTGCACCTGGCTTGATTCTAAGAAGTTGGGGAGATGAAACCAAACAAAGAATCACACAAACAAGACATTTTTAATTTGTCTGTCTCTGAAGCAGTAGGGGAAGTAATGGCTTTTCATTGTGAAAACCTCAAGGCTGCCTATGTCCATTGGTTGTTGAAAAGTAAAAAAAGCAAACAAATAGAAAAACTTAAATGATTCTCATATGAAACCTTGAACCAAAACATAGTTTTGATGGTCAAGAACTAGAACCACAGTAGCCTTCTGCATGAATCTCTTACAAATAGCTTGTCCAGAAAAACTTCACCTCCTTTAAAGATGAATTATGAAAAGGATTTCAGCTTTAGGCCACCCCGACCACTCAAGAATCAAAAAGAAAGAAACAGAAAAACAACAGACAGATGAATACTCAGCAGAAAAAATATTTCTGTAGAGAAGATGAAAATCATGCCTAGCTGTTTTGCTATGAACGTAAAACAGTTTTTGGAAGTATTTACCACTGGAAGCACAAAGCAGTTGTACAAGAGTTCAGGAAAAGATAGTGAGACTGCATGAGAAAATGCAATGTAGGCTGATGGAGAGGAAGGAAAAATAAGGTAAGAAAATAAAACCATCACTGAAATAAAGGTGAAATTAGAAGAATCACAAGGGATAGTAGAGACTGTGAAAAACAAAATAAAAGACAATAGAAGGTAAAAATGGAAAAAGTGGGTAGAATTTACCAAAATGAATGAAAATGTTAAAACATATTGGAGAGAAAAAATGATATGGAAATTAGAAAGGGAAATTCAGCATATGTATATTTGAATCTCAGAAGAAGAAATAGAGTGAGACAACAAATATTTAAACGTATAATCCAAGATACTATTTCTGACAAAAATAAATACACACATACACAACACACACAGACACACACAATTATAAGAATATTTTGACTGGGTTTTTTGTTTTTACTTCAAGGGGTGTTTGGAAAAACAAAAGGCATCAGGTTTCTTTTTCTGCTTATGGAAATTAGTTACACTGATTTTATATAAGCTTATTAAATTGGCAACATTTGCTTCATGTTAAAGTTTTTATTTTTTATTTTTTAAAAGTTTTTTATTTTTTAATGTACCTTGTTTTAGGTGACTCAGAATAAAAAGTGCCTTGAGTAAAACATTTTTCAAATAAAAAAAATTAGAAAATTTATTTCTTTAAATTAAAATTTGAAACAAGTTCTTTATTTTTTCTTTAAATATTTTTTTTATTTATTTGAGAGCGAGAGAAGAGAGAGCACATTGAAGTGGGGGGAGGAGCAGAGGGAGAGGGAGAAAATCTTAGGCAGGCTCCACACTCAGTGCAGAGCCTGATACAGGGCTTGATCTCACAACCCTGATATCATGACCTGAGCTGAAATCAAGAGTTGGACATTAACTGACTGAGCCACCCTGGCACCCTGAGGCATATATTTATTTAATTGTTTGATAAATTGCTTCATTTTTTTCTTTCTCTCCTTTCTACTTTTGGTTTTTTTTTTTTTTTAAGATTATTTATTTATTTATTTGACACAGAGAGAGAGAGAGAACACAAGCAGGGGGAGTGGGAGAGGGAGAAGCAGGCTTCCCGCTGAGCAGGGAGCTCGATGGGGGGCTCAATCCGAGGACCCCAGGATCATGACCTGAGCCAAAGGCAGATGCTTAACAACTGAGCTACCCAGGCACTCCTCCCTAAACATATTTTATCTCGCTATTACTTTTTTTTTTTTCCGCTGTTACTTTTTGCCAAAAAAACCATCATACTGTATATCTCCCTTTAAGTAGTCATGAAAAAAAGCCCTGGCTTCCCACATTATTCTTCATCTCAAAAACTTTAATCTTCATAAGGTTTTATACATCTTTTCTCATGCCCAGCTTTCCCTCCTTCTCAACTATTAAAATATATTTACTCTGTCCTCTGGGGTAGCAGAGCTCTTACCTCATTTTATTGTTGATACTTTTAAAGTTTGTAAACTCAGTTTTGGGGATCTAGGTCCTCATAATCATTTCTCCATGGGATCCTTAAAGCTTTTATAGTACCCCTCTTGATGTCATCTTACCCTGATGTTCTCACCCTCCCTCCTTCCAAAGTAACTAGCAGGTAAAGCAGGAATTTTTATATTCCTTGATGAGAATGAGGAAACTGAGTTAAGGAGGTTAGGCTTCTGCCTATCTAGACCTCAGTAAGAGAGCAGATACTAAACCCAGCCTCCTAACTTCTAACTTGGTATTCTTTTAATCACGACATAGTAATACAGAAATAAAAAGGATCAAACACAGATTTGAACAGAATGTCAAAAATGTTGAACAGAAGAAGGAAGCAACAGAATTAAAATATATCAGTTAATTACATGTGAATAGGTCCAATTCTAGTAACTCACATTGTCAGATGGACTTGAAGAGTACTTAAATAATGAAAGGTTGAAAATAAAGGGATGAGCTAGGCAAATGCAAACAATATAAAAACAGAGGTGGTAATATAATGTAATTTAGAGTAGAATTTAAGGTTAATGCACTGGATATAATGAAATAAGATAGTATGTAATAATGAGAGGCCCAGTTTATTAACAAAGTAGCTGTAACAATCATAACAAGTAGGCACCAAACATAGATGTTATGTATAAGAGCAAAACCTGTTCAAAACATGAGAGTTTGATGAAAATACAGTTATATTAGGAGACTTGTTAAATCTCTTTCATAATTAAATAGATCCAAAAGATAAAAATGAGACCATAGGAAAATAGAAGAACACAATTGATAAACTTTTCTTTTTTTTTTTTTTTAAGATTTTAAAAATCCCTACATTGACCATGGGGCTTTAACTTGCCATTCCAAGGTCAGGAGTTGCATGCTCTATTGACAGAGCCAGCCAGACACCCCTTAGTCAACACATTTTTTTTTTTTTTTAAGATTTATTTATTTAATCGAGATAGAGATCCTGGCTGGGGTAGGTGGATAGGATGGGGGTGGAAGAGGCAGAAGGAGAGGGAGAGGGTCTTAAGCAGACTCTGTGCTAAATGTGGAGTCTGACACAAGGCTCAAATCTCATGACCCTGAGATCATGACCTGAGCGGAAACCAAGAGTTGGTCACTTAACCAACTGGGCCATCAAGGTGCCCCAATTAAATCTTTTGAGTGAAGAACTCATTACTTCAAAAGCGCATGGAACAGTTTTACAGAATCAGTCTTGGACTTAGTAGCAAAGTAAATCGTAAATCAAAAAGAAGCAGAAATTTTGTAATACATGTTCTCTGGTAATTTATTCTTTTACAAAATATTTTTTATATTTTATATTCCTAGCATAAGAGTAGACAGTGCTTTTGTTTTTTTAATTACCATACAGTACAATTGACCCCTTTCTGTTATATAGTTTTTTGAATTTTAACATGTGTTATACAAATGTATATAGTTATTTAATCATTACTACAGTCAGGATATGAAGCAGTTCCATAATTTTAAAAAACGAGTGTCTTTTTAGTCATACTTTTCCCCTGCCTCTAGCCTCTGGCAACCACTGGCGAGTCTTCATCACTATAACTTTATCTTTTTGAGAATGTCCTATAATGGAATATTTAATGTAAACTTTTCAGACTTTTTTTCACTTAGCATATTGCCATTGAGCTGTATCCATGCTCTTGCATGCCAGTAGTTTGTTTCTTTTTACTGCTGGGTTATATTCCATTTTGTGGATGTTTCACATCCACTTTTTATAGGACATTGGATTGTTTCCAGTTTTTGGTGGTTATGAATAGACCTGTAGTAAACATTTAGGTACAGAATTTTATATGAATATAAATTTTTATTTCTTTAGAGTAAATACCCAATAATAGGATTGCTGGATCATACGGTAAATGCATGTTTAAGTTTGGAAAATAGTTCATCCATTTCTTAATAAAGTGATTGTGTCATTTTACATATCCACTAGCAGTATATAAAAGTTCCTGTTTCCACATCCTCACCTGTTACACCTAGCATGATTAGACTTTAAAAATTTAACCATTCTTATAGGTATGTATGTGTTGCTAGTCTCATTGTGGTTTAATTTGCATTGTCTAATGACCAGTGATGTTGAGTGTCTTTAAAGTTCTTATTTGCTGGGGTGCCTGGTTGGCTCAGTCCGTTAAAGAGTCTGTCTTCAGCTCAGGTCATGATCCCAGGGTTCTGGGATCAAGCCCTGCATCGGGCTCCCTGCTCATAGGGAGCCTGCTTGTCCCTCTCCCTCTGTCTGCTGCTCTGCCTGCTTGTATTCTGTCTCTCTCTGTCAAACAAGTAAATAAGTAAAAATAAAAATAAAAGTCTTTTTAAAAAGTTCTTATTTGCTATCTATTGAGCTATATTTTGAGTGTGTGTGATGTGAATAATTCTTTTGTTCATTTTTTATTTTTTCTTATTGTTGAGTTTTGAGAGTTTATTATGCATATGAACCCCTTATTACATGATATATGCTTTGCTGATATTTTCTTGGACTGTGGCTCTTCTTGTCATTCTCTTTAACAGTTTATTTCTAAAAGCAGAAGTTTATTATTTTGATGAATCCCATTTGTCAATTTTTTCTAATGTTTTCAGTGTTATATTTTCTGCTTAACAGAGCATTGCAGTGATTTTTCTCTATGTTTTCCTCTAGAAGTTGTATAGTTTCATGTGTTACATTAGGTCTGTGATTCACTTTGAATTAATTTTTGTATACAGTGTAAAGCATATGAATCGAAGTTCTGTTCTTTTCCTTTTTTTTTTCCCCCTTATATGTTCTAAAACTATTCATTGAAAAGACTGTCCTTTCTGCACTGCATAGCTTTTGCGTCTTTCTAAAAACTTGGTTGTTTATATATGGTGAATCTATTTCTGGACTCTATTCTATCCCATTAATCTATTTGTCTATGTCAGTGCCTCATTGTCCTGATTTCTGTAGCTTTATAGTAGGCCTAGAAGTCGTGTATTCTTAGTTTACCAATTCTGTTACTTTTTTCAGAGATATTTTGATTCTAGTATCTGTATTTCCCAATGACTTTTAGAATCAGTTTGTTGATTTAAAAATAAAAGCCTTCTAGGATTTTTATAGGGGTTGCATTGACTCTATATAGATCAATTTGGGGGAGAATTGACCTTTTAACAACATTGAGTCTTACAATCACAGAACAAATTATGTGTCTCCAGTCATTTGGGTCTTTAAAAATTTCTTTCAGAGTAGTTATATGTCTTTTACATCTTTTGTCAGATTTAGCCCTAAATATTTAATAGAGTTTTATTAAAAATGTTAAAATTTTAAAAAATCCTTTGTCCACTGATGATATATAGAAATACAGTAGATTTTTTTTAGACATTTAGTTTGTATCCTCCAACCTTGCTAAACTTATTAGTTCTAGGAGTTTTTTTATTTATTTTTTTTTAATCCTGTAGGTTCCATTGAATTTTAACATTTTTTTTCTTTCCAATCTGGGTTCTTTTTATTTCTTGTCTTACTGCCCTGGCTTTATTTTTTTTTTCCTTAAAAAAGTGAAGAGGGCTGGTATTTGTCTTTTGTTCCTGGTATGAAGAGGAAAAATATTCAGTCTTTTACCATTAAGTGTGATGTTATCTGTATGTTTTTCATAGATGCCTTTATCAGGTTGAGAAATTTCCCTTCTGTTTCTAGTTTGCTGAGAGGTGTTATCAGGAATGCATGTTAGATTTTGTTAAGTGCATTTCCTGCATTTGATGAGGATCATATGAAATTTGTTTTTTTAATGTAGTAAAGTTCCTATTGATTTTTTTCAGTGTTAAGTCAACCTTTTGTTCCTAGGATAACACCCACTTGGTTGTGATGTGTTGTTCTCTAATACATATTTGGATTAGTTATGATAAAATTTTGTTTAGGATTTTCATCTGAGTCATGAAGAATATTAGTCTATATAGCTTTTAATTATAATGTCTTTGGTGTTGGTATCAGGGTAATGTACAATTGATAGAATGGCTAAGAAAGTATTCACTCTTCTTCACGTTTCTGGAGGAGTTTGTTTAGAATGGATTATTGTTTAAATGTTCAGTAGAATTCACTCTGGGCCTGAAGTTTTTTTCATGGAAAGGTTTTTAATCATAGATCAATTTCTTTAATAGATGCAGGACTCTCCAGTTACCTATTTATTTTTTATTGTGGTAAAATAAACATAAAATTTACCATTTTAACCATTTTTAAGTTTACAGTTCAGTGGCAGTAAGTATATTTGCTTTGTTTTGCAACCATCACGACTATCCATTTTCAGAACTTTTTCATCACCTCAGACAGGAACTCTGCACCAATTAAACAATAGCTTTCATTCCACTTCCCCCTCAGCCTGTGGTAACCTTTATTCTGTCTTCTGCTTTTATGAATTTGCCTATTCTAGAATTATACAGTATTTGTCCTTTTATGAGTAGCTAATTTCACTTAGTTTAATGTTTTCAAGGTTCATCTATGTTGTAGCATATATCAGAATTTCATTCCATTTTATGACTGAATAATGTTCCATGATATGTAAAAACCACATTCGTTTATCTTCATCTGTTCATGAGCACTTGAGTTGCTTCAGCCTTGTGGTGTGAAGTATCTGTTTTGTTATCAATATTGTTACGCAAGTATCTGTTTGAGTTTCTGCTGTTACTTCTTTTGGGTATATACCTAAGAGTGGAATTACTGCATGATATGGTAATTGTATTTTTAGCTTTTTGAGGAAGCATCAAACTATTTTTCACAGTGACTCTACCATTTTACATTCCAACAAGCAAGGCACGGGGGTTCCAGTTTCTCTATATCCTTGTCACCTTTTATTTTTTTTTTTTAATAGCTATCTTAATGGGTATGAAGAATGGTATCTCATGTAGGTTTGATTTTTGATTTGCATTTTCCTAATGGATAATGATGTTTAGCATCTTTTCATGTGCTTATTGGCCATTTGTATATATGTCTATTCAAATCCTTTCCCCATTTTTGAATTAGGTTATTTTGTTATTGTTTTTGAATTATAGTTCTTCATATATTAGTGATACTAATCCCTTATCAGCTATATGATTAGCAAATAGTTCCTACTCTGTGGTTTGTCTTGTCCTCTTGATAGTGTCTTCTGATGCACATAAGTTTGTAAATTTGATGAAGTCCAGTTTATCTGTTTTTTGTTGTTGATGTTGTTGCCTGTGCTTTTGTTGTCATACCCAAAAAATCAGTTCTGCATCCTGTGTCATGAAAAATTTTCCCAATAATTTCTTTTAAGAATTTTAAAGATTTAGTTCTTACGTTCATGTCTTTGTTAATTTTGTGTAAACTTTTGTGTGTGGTAGAAGGTAAGGGTCCAACTTCATTCTTTTATATATGGATATTCACTGTTGCCAGGACCATTTGTTGAAAAGACCGTCCTTTCCCCATTGAATGGTCTTGGCTCCTTTGCTGGAAATCAATTGGCTTTCTATGTTAGGGTTTATTTCTAGGCTATCTCTTCTGTTACGTTGGTTTAAATGTCTGTCCTTATGCTAGTACCATCTGCTTTAATTATTTTAGATGTGTAGTAAGTTTTGAGGTTGGAACGTGTGAGTCTTTAGACTTCATTCTTCTTTTTCAGTATTGTTTTGCCATTTAGTACTGTTTGTTTTATATAAATTTGAATATGTTTTTTCTTCTCTGCAAGAAAAGTTGTTGGAGGGGCGCCTGGGTGGCTCAGTGGGTTAAGCCGCTGCCTTTGGCTCAGGTCATGATCTCAGGGTCCTGGGACCGAGTCCCACATTGGGCTCTCTGCTCGGTGGGGAGCCTGCTTCCCTCTCTCTCTCTGCCTGCCTCTCTGTCTACTTTTGATCTCTCTCTGTCAAATAAATAAATAAAATCTTTAAAAAAAAAAGTTATTGGAATTTTTATAGGTATTGTGTTGAAACTGTAGATTGCTTTGGGTAGTATTGTCATCTTAACAATATTTAGTCTTCCAACTCATAAATACACTTTTTCCACTTATGTCTTCTTTTATTTCTTTCAGCAGTGTTTTGTAGTTTTCAGTGTACAGGCCTAAAAGTCCTTGGTTAAATTTATTCCCAATTAATTTTTTATTGATGCTACTGTAAATGGAATGTGTTTTTAAATTTTTCTTTTTTGGATTGTTCATTGCTAGTATATAGAAATGCAATTGATTTTTGCATGTTGATTTTATATCCTGCAACTTTGCTAAATTCATTTGTTCTAACACGTTTTTTGTTTGGGGTGTGTGTTTGTGTGTGTATGTATGTATGTATGAGAATTAGGATTTTCTGTATATAAGATCATGTTTTTGAACAGAAGTCATTTTATTTTTTTCCTTTCCAATACGGATGCCTTTTATTTCCTTTTCTTGCCTGATTGCTCTGACGAGAACTTCCAGTACTCTGTAAAATAGAAGAGGTGAGAGTAGATGTCCTTGTCTTGTTCTGATCTATGGGGAAAGCTGTCAGTCCTTCACCAGTGAATATGTTAGTTATGAGTTTTATATAGCCTTTATCATGTTAGGGAAATTTTGTTCTGTTCTTAGTTTGTTGATTTTTTTTTTTAATCATATAAAAGGATGTTGAGTTCTGTCAGATGCTTTTTCTGCATGAATTGAGATGATCATGTATTTTTCCCCCCATCCATTCTTTAATGGGATATATTATTTTGATTGATTTGCTCGTAATCTACCAGTCTTAAGTTACAAAAGTACAACTCACTTTATCATGGTGTGTAATCCTTTTAATAGGCTGCTCAATTAAGTTTGCTAGTATTTTACTGGGGATTTTTGCATCAGTATTCCTCTGGGATATTGGTCTGTAGTTTTCTTTATTTGTAACATCTTTGTCTGGTTCTGGTATCAGAATAGTTCTAGCCTCTTAGAATGAGCTTGAAAGTGTTCCTTTCCCTTCTGTTTTTTGAAAAGCGAGAATTGGTGTTAACTCTTTAAATATTTGGTGGAATTTGTCAGTGAAACTTTGCGGTCCTGGGCTTTACTTTGTTGGGATGTTTTTGATTACTAATGGTCTCTTCAGATTTTCTTTTCCTTGATAAGTCAATTTTGTCAATTTTGTGTTTTCAGGAATTTGTTCATCTAGTTTATCCAGCTTATTGGTATATAATTGTCCATGATATTCTCTTATAATCTTTTTTGTCTGTAGAATTAGTAGTAATGCCCCCATTTTCATATCTGAGTTTTGTAATTGGAATCTTCTTCTTTTCCTTAGTCTAGTTAAAAGCTTGTCAGTTTTGTTGATCTTTTCGTAAAAACAAACCAAAAAAACCCCAGCCCTTGGTCATGGATTTTTCTCTATTGTGTATCAGTTCCCGTTGTCCTTTATCTTGGTTCTGATCTTTATTATTTCCTTCCTTTTATAGCACTTAGTTTGCTCTTCTTTTCTAGTTCCTTAAGGTATAAACTTAGGTTATTGATTTGAGATATTTCTTCTCTTATAATGTATGTGCTTATAGCTATAAGTTTCCCTCTTAGCACTGCTTTTGCTACATCTCAAGTTTTGGTGTACTGTGTTTTCATTTGTCTCAAAGTAGTCTCTAATTTTTCTTACGATTTCTTCTTTAGTCTATTAGTTGTTGTTTAAAAGAGTGTTATTTAATTTGTGCATGTTTGTGAATTTCCCATTTTTCTTTCTCTTACCAGTTTCTAGTTTCATTACATGATGATAAAAAATACTTCATATGAGTTTAGTCTTTTAAAATTTATTTATTTTTTGTTTTTTTAAAGATTTTATTTATTTGACAGGTAGAGATCACAAGTAGGTAGAGAGGCAGGCAGAGAGAGAGGGAGGAAACAGGCTCCCTGCCGAGCAGAGAGCCTGATGCGGGGCTCCATCCCAGGACCCTGGGATCATGACCTGAGCCGAAGGCAGAGGCTTTAACTCACTGAGCCACCCAGGCGCCCCTTTTTTAAAATTTATTAATACTTGTTTTGTAGACAACATGTGGTCTGTCCTGGAGAATGTTTTCATGTGCGCTTGAGAAAACTTTATTCTGATGTTGTTGGGTAGAATGTTCTATTGGGTCTTACTGGTTTGTATTGTTGTTCAAAAATCCTATTTCTGTCTTATCTCTCTGGTTGTTTTATCTATTACTAAAAGTGGTATATTAAAATCTAAAACTAATACTGCATTTCTCCTTTCAGTTATGTAAGTGTTTGCTTCATATTTATTAGGATCTTTCCTTTGGTGTGTGAGTCTCTTATAGACAGCGTACAGTTGGATCTTTTATATATATTTATGTATATATTTATATATTATATTTATATATAGTCTGCTAATCTCTGCCTGTAATATAATTACGATTAGGAAGGATTTACTTCTGAACTTTTGCTGTTTGTTTTCTGTGTGTCTTACACACTTTTTTCCCTTGTTTCCTCCATTACTGCTGCCTTTTGGGTTTAGCTGATTTTTTATAGTGACATGTTTTGATTTCCTTTTGTTTATATTCTTTAGGTATTTTGTTTGTGGTCTGTTTCTTTTTGAGTCAGTTCTGATAGTTTTTAATCTTTGAAGGAAATTGACATTTCATCTGGATTGTCAAATTTTTTGGTATGAACTTGTTTATAACATTTCCTTGGTAGCTTTTTAACCTCTGTGCAATCTGTAGTGATGTGATCTTTCTCAAATTCTTTATAATGGCAGTTTTTGGTTTTTTTGTTTCTCCTGATCACTTTGGCTAGAATTTATCAGTGTATTGATTTTTTCCTTATAGAACCAATTATTTTTGTTTCATTGATTTTGATTTTTACTCATTTATTTTAAAATATGTTATGTATTTATTTGAGAGTGAGAGAGTACAAGCTGGGGGGAGAGGCAGAGAGTGAGGGAGAAGCACGATCCCCACTGAGTAGGGAGCCTGACATGGGGCTTGATCCCAAACCCCAGGATCATAACTTGAGCCGAAGGCCGCTGCTAAACTGACTGAGCCATCCAGGCACTCATTGCTGTGTCTTCATATTCACTTATGTTTTCTTCTGTGATGTCTGATTTTTGTTAATCTCATCCCATGTAATTTACATCTCAGACATTGTCATTTCATCTCTAGATGTTTGATTTGGGTCTTTTCAATCTCATGTCTACTTCACTTTTTCAACACGGGCTATCCATTTAAACTAGTTTTTAATTTCTTGTTTGCTAATTCTAGCATCTTTGGTTTTTTTTTTTTTAAGATTTTATTTATTTGACAGAGGGAGAGAGAGAGATCGATCACAAGTAGGCAGAGAGGCAGGCAGAGAGAGAGGGGGAAGCATCTTTGCTGGGGGGGTCAATCCCAGGACCCTGAGATCACTACCTGAGCCGAAGGCAGAGGCTTAACCCACTGAGCCACCTAGGCGCCCCATTTTTGTTAGTTTTGAGTTAATTTCTTTTGATTGCTTTTTAATTCTGACATGGCATATGATTCCATTGATGTGTTCTGATGTCTCACTGATGAGTGTCTCTGTATAATACAGTTGATATTATCTTTGGTAAACTTTCATGTTCCATTTACTGCTTGTTTTAAAGGTTTTATTGACTGTAATGTCTAGTTTTAACTGAAATACTCATCTGCCTTAAAAAGATTACTGTAAAAAACCTGAATTAACTATTAAAAGTGCAAGCCCAAATGAACAACAAGAAAAAGCCAAAATTACAATTCTTCTGTGGATATTTTGATTTATAAGAAATATATATTTGGTTCTTGGCACAGAGTTTTTAAAACCCTTTGATTTTCTTAACTGATCAAAGCAGTAAAGATGTCTTTTGTTTTTCATAACTAGCCCCTTTCAATGATTCCTGAGTTTATGTTGGTGCTGTGACTTCTGGAAAGCCTCTAAGGGTGGAGGCTGGTTGCCTGAAGAATCAACCATGTGATTAGGGGGTTGGGATTTTTAGTCCCCCTCTTTCCTCTCCTACTTCAGGGGAGGGGAGAGGGATGAGGGCTGGGAGATTTTATTCAGTCACTGGAGGACGATGACTTAATCAGTCTTGCCTAAATAATGAAACCTTCATAAAAATGCTAAATTTACGGGTTCTGAGAATTCTGTTTTGGCAAACACATGGAAGTTCTGGAAAGATGGCATACTTGGAGAGGGCATGGAAGCTTTGTGCCTTCCCCATAGTTTTTATTTGTCTCTTCCATCTGGCTATTCCTGGGTTATATCCTTTTGTAATAAAATGATACTCTAATAAGGAGCTTTTCCTGAATTCTGTGAGCCACAAATTAATCCAGTCAAAGGAGGGGATTGTGGGAAGCTTTGATTAATAGCCAAGTGGTCAGAAGCACAGGTAACAACCTGGATTTGGGATGGCATCTGAAATGGGAGGGCAGTAGTCTTATAGGACTTATTATTAATTAGCCCTTCCCCTGTGAGATCTGACTCTATCAGACTGAATTGAATTATAAGACACCGATGTCCCCAGAGAGTTGAGAATTGCTTGTGGGAAAACCTCTCACAATATGGTCACACAAGTGTTCAGTGTTGTAGGAGAGTAGAAGAAATACACAGGAGTGTGTTGTTGTTTTTTTTTTTTTCCCTAGGCATTCAGCTTCTGTTACAAGCTGCTTGTCATCCACATGAAGAAGTTGAAAAGATAATCAAATCTAGTAAGAAGTTGGCAAAATCAGATTTATTAAAAAGACTCCCAGTGTGGCTATCATTAAAAGGAAATTAAGAGCCACTTGCAAAACAGAAGAACCAAGAAGAAGCAGTTTGAGCAGATGAAAGCTAAAGTTTGCGTAGGAGATTCCCCAGAGGGACGATGGAAAGATGAAATGGGGGACTTGCAGGGCCTGGGTCCAGATGAGGTGCCCCTTTCAGGCTACCTGTGTGTATTGACTTTGATGATAGGACATCAGTGGGCATTGTTTCCTAAGGATGTTATCTGTAACTTTCAGATTTAATATCCCAGGAGAGTAACTTGGAAACAGTTAACAACACATAAATGATACATATGACAGAGACTGTCATTAGACTGTCAAGAAACATGAAAAACAGGAAATTATGAAAGAGAAGAAGGAGATTGGGAGAGGGGAGGTAAACACAAACATTTTGGAAACAGTGAGTTTCTTTTCTTGGGTGCACTAGCTGGTAGCTGGCAAAAAGCCAGTTTGCCCTTGAGCATGTTGTCTGGAGTAATTAGGGGAAAAAAGGTTTTTTATTCTCTGAAAAACTTGGAGAATTTAACTGGAGAGTATGTTTGATGGATTATCTCTATGTATTGTCTACAGTGGCCTTAATTTAGTACCTGTACCAAGTCAGAACCATTTCCCTCATCTGAATTTTCTCAGGTTTGGTTTTGTTTTTAAAGTATTACAAATAAAATGTAAATAATTTCCTACTTTTTAAAGAAAGATTTTATTTTTATTTTATTCATGAGAGACAAAGAGAGAGGGCAGAGGAAGATGCAGGCTCCCCACAGGGCAGGGAGCCCGATGTGGGACTCGATCCCTGGACCGTGGGAACATGACCTGAGCCGAAGGCAGATGCTTAACTGACTGAGCCATCCAGGCGCCCTTCATACTTTTTATATAAGTGGTGTGGCATAGTATTTCATTATCTAGATCTAATGATACAAGATTATTTAATAGGAGATTTTTTTATATGTTTAGCTGCAAAGAAACTTCAGGTTTTCCTTGGACTATGTTATTAGCACTGTCCTCTAACGAACAATGGCCCATGATTCTGGGTGTGGCTTTATCAGCTGCTTTATCACCCTAGCCCAAAACACCAGACTTTTTTTTTTTTTTCTTAATCTTTGGCATACAGGAGGACCTGATATAGTGCATATTTGAATTGCATTTTTTATTACCTACTTTGTGTTTGTAATGGATCACCTGAAATCATCCAAGAATTACTGATGTATTTCCATATTGGTGACAGGTGTTCTCGTAAGCATTTAGTATATGAGGGTGCTGTTCATCTTAGTTGTGGCTGTTCTGAATTAATTGTGACAAGCTAATAAGATCTTTTCAAAGTTTCTTTCCAAGCTTCTTGAGCTAATGCTTTCCCTCTGGCCAGTGGGGTAGCCTGCACATTAATTTTGGTACTCTTTAAAGACATGTGGGTAGTTACTGTTCATTTAAGCCAAATGGCTTGTCAACTCCTTTTCCTGGAAAGGGGTTTTGTGTTTTTTTTTTTTTTTTTTGGAGGTGGGGGCACTGTAGTAAGACCTTATGTGTCTTCTTATGGAACTCTTCTCTTTACATAAATTAGTATTTACAGCAGATTTTCATAACACTTTGAGCACTCCTCCTTTTCACTTATGAAGATTCTTAGAGGATTGGGCACAGATGTTTTTGTGTGTAAATTCTTTTGCAGTTGTGCAGTAGCAAGGGATCATTGATAAAGTTCTATAGTACGAATACTTTTTTTTTTAGGATAAAAACAACAAAAAAAAATAAGACAAGGAGTAAGTGGCCTTTTTGTCTTTTTACCAAGCTGCTTACAGTCAGAATCTGAGTTAGGGGATGGGCTGGCTGTGGACAGCACCTTAATGACGGAGTGTAGATGGCGTTTGGAGCCCCTTAGAAAATGGCCCTGATCCAGGGTCAGCCTGGATAGTCTTCTCTGCGTGCACTCTGTGAATTCCAGCACTTGGCTTTTAATATGCATCGTTAATCACCTTATATTGAGGTTTATTTTTCCATTAAAGTGTTTTATTTTTTTTTTCAAGCAAGTATGGGTAGGTAAGTGTTTGAATTCTGCAAGCATTTGGTTTTCATTTATCCTGATTAAATCCTAAGCTGCTGAACTTTAGGCACACTTTTCTTTAAATTTTCACATCCATAACTCCAAGAATTTGGGGTATGAATTTGAGTGTTTGATAAAGTGGCTTTTCTGTTTTCTTGGTAATTGATTTTAAAAGTGTTATTTTACTGGGATGCTTATCAACGTTTTCATTTTTTTCAAGGTGTTGACTTTAAGGTGAAAACAATTTCAGTGGATGGAAATAAGGCTAAACTTGCAATCTGGGTAAGAGTTTTAAAAACGTGTTTTGTATAAATATTCAGCTTGTATTTTTTAAAGAAGCCGAAATTGATGTGTATAGAGTTCTAGAGGTAAATAATTTATACTAAATAACTTGGACAATCTGTTGGTTAAGGGAAAAACAATAAATGGTTATGTCTTGTAATTGGGTAATGAGGCAGAGACTTGTTTTACTTACCCCAGATTTTAAAGCGTGTAAGCCCTCAAGAATATTTAAAACCAGAATGTAGAAAAATCATCTTGTCTGCCAGAGAGGATTATTGTTATTGAATATGTTGCTTTAAAGTGTTGAAGAAGACAGTGTGTACTCAGCTCAGACCGATGGCAGTTGTTGGGAAGAAGAAGATGAAGTGATGCTCAGGACAAAAAGTATCTTTCCTGTTTGTTAGTGTAAATATTTTTGAAATTTGGTTTTGTCAACTTTGGATTTCTTTCCTAATATCAGTGCCCAGTCTTTACTTACTTCCTTTTCATTTGCCTGAGAACCCAAACATTCGGATGCATGTTGCTTTCCTAACTAGACCTTTTCATGATAGTGCTGACTGAATAAAGTAGCATGAATTGTCAAAAACATCCACGATGCTCAGTGTCTCTCTCTGTCTGCCTGTCTCTCCCCAACTCTTACCTGTCTACCTGCCTACCTCTCTCTATATATCTAAAGGATTGCTGATATATTATATTACATATATAGTTTATAAAAATACGCTCTTATATATCTGATTCCCACCTGTACTATGATAATTAAATATATAAATATGTTTTTATTACCTGTGATAATACTAGAACTGGTTCTAATAAATATCAGAATGTTGAGATGTACTTCAACATGGTGATTAAATAGTAAATGTTTGGGCATCAGTTACAGATTGAAACAGCAACTGTTCATGCACTGTATGGTCTGATTCATCCTCCTGGCATTCTCTGAACAGCATATTATTTCTAATACACATTTTATCCCAAATAACATGGAACTGTGTAAATGTGTCTCATGTTTTTCTGTTAATTTTTTTCTAACATAGAGTACTTCATATGATTGGTAGCCTATTTGCCCCCTCCCCAAAATATAATTATGATATCAATCAGAATAGTAATGTCTAACAGAAAGCAGTTTGGAAAGTGTTGGACTAGGCCGTAATAAAATATATTGAACAATTTAAGAATGTTGGCTTCTTCCTGTACAAAAGTGGGGACCTGATTTTCCATATACTTTTCATGGTTGAATTTATCACTTCTTTCTGCCTTTGCTACTGTTTTGTGAGATACGCGTGTTAGAGTTGGATCTAAGGCTTGTTGGTTTCCATGAGATCTTTCTTTTATGCAAGAGGTTTTTAAAATTTACTTTTTAGTTCCTGTGTAATAAAAAGGTTGGCAGGTATTACCGAAGTGACATCTTTATCATAGGCATATAAGTATTTTTTAAGTAAGAGGCTCAATCTCACAACCCCGAGATCATGACCCGAGCTGAAATCGAGAGTCAGACGCTCAACCAGCTGAGCCATGCAGGTGCTTCAGAGGTTAATGTTTGTGTGCACGCATGCGCGCGATACCAACTCTGTCGTGTGCTGCAAATGTTTTTTTCCTGTTTGTCATTTGCCTTCAAAGCTTGTTTAGGATGAGAGTGTATATGGGGTATGGATGGGGTCAAGAAGGATGTTCTTGCTATACCAAAGCTCTAATATTTATGTGGTCAAACCCTTTTTTCCCCATGAATTTGGGTGTTAGGTCATATTTAGGAAGACCTCCTCACTCGTTAATAGAAATACATGAAACCATTGCTTCCTCTGGTACGTTTTTTTTAATATTTTTGTAAAATCAGTTCCTCTCCAGCTTGCGCACTCCTCCTAGGATCAGTCAAATAGAGTAGTCGAGTACAGCCCGAGTACAGTACCCCACTAGAAAGTGCTGCACACATATCATGACCTACTTGGCTCCTCTAAAGCTTTCTCTGTATCCTGCCCTCACTTCCACTCCCACATTTTAATATTTAGCCTTTCCAGATCCTTCCTAGTCTTTTATTCATTTCTATCTTTAATAATTTCTTTCCTCCTTTCCTGTCAGAGAAGAAAACCACAGATAATAAGCTCACTTTTCTTACCTACCAGGGATGCTTTTACAGTTACTGCAAATTCCTATCTTGAAAACAAACATGAGCAAATGTTAACTTTTGACTATTTAAGCATATAAATTTTATAGGTGTTATAAATCCTGATCCAGTATTGTGGCACAGGGTTTTTGCCCAAATTATCATACCTACTCAAACATTTTATAAGTGGATCAAAAAAAAAAATCAAGACTCTGCATAACTGGACTGATTTAGATATTTGTGTGTAAAGTGTGAATTGTGCAGTATTTTTATTTTAACATTAAAACTTTTTTTGCTCTAGTCTTTTTTTTTTTTTTTTTAAGATTTTATTTATGAGAGAGAGCGAGCAAGAAAGCATGAACGGGGAGGGGTAAAGGTGATGGAGAAACAGACTCACCACTGAGCATGGAGCCTGACATGGGACTCGATCCCAGGACCCTGCACTTCCTGGCTGGTGTACATCTTATGTTCCTCTCCCCCAGTATGAGTCAGAAATATGTGATAGCAAGTGGTTTGGTTTTATGCATTTTCCTAAAAGAAGATACACCGAAAATACTTTCCAATCTAAAAATTGTTTACCTAAAATAAGATACTCCTGTAATTCTCTTTTTAAAAAAAAGTTAAGTGGTTTTTAACCTTGATATACAGTAGAATCACCTGGGGAGACTTTGAAAATTTTTGTCTTTATCATAGACCAGTGAAACCAGAATCACTGGGGGTTGGAATTTTTCATTTCCAGGAAATTTCACTGTGCTTCTGAAGTTGAGAACCATGGATTTCATGTGTAATAAACAGGTTTCATGTGTAATAAAAATCTTAAAAAATACCCCTTTATTGACATGTGTTTTTCTAGAGATGAGTCAGTATTTCTTTATTTTATGTAACACTTGTCAGTAAGAGAACAAACACATCTATTTTAAATTTCAAGTTTTACAATTTTTTAAAAAAGATTTTATGTATTTATTTGATAGAGACAGAGCGAGAGAGGGAACACAAGCAGGGGGAATGGGAGAGGGAAAAGCAGACTTCTAGCCCAATGCGGGGCTCAATCCCAGGACCCTGGGATCATGACCTGAGCTGAAGGCAGATGCTTAATGACTAAGCCACCCAGGTGCCGCTAATTTCAAGTTTTAAATGAGCTTGTACATGGATATTTTTAATAATGCAGTTTGACGTTCTACTCTTGATATGTTGACTATCTTTTTTTTTAATACTTCTTACTTTATACTTTTATACTTCTTGAATTTAATAATAATTGTCACTTTTAGGATACTGCTGGTCAAGAGAGGTTCAGAACATTAACTCCCAGCTATTACAGAGGTGCACAGGGTGTTATATTAGGTAAGGTTTTACTTTATGATACTGCTTTAAATATTGTTGTTTTATTATTGCAATTTCTGATTTCAATAAGTTTTTATTTTTCTTCAGGGTCCCTTTATTAACTTGAAGTTATATTAACTTCATTTAATATTAATGAATACTTAAACTTTCAAAATTTCTTTTTAGTTGTCTAGTGATTGAAAGATAAAGATCAGATTAATTTATTTGGTTTTAAAAGCACATGTTGATGAGGATATAATTGAGGATTAATCCACAAATAATTGTCTGTCTTAAGAGTGTTACCAGGAACTGATCTTCAGTCAGCAGTGTATTAACATTTGCTGTGCATTTATAAAGGAAGAAGTGTGCTAGTTGCTTAGTTGAATCTCTTTTATTAGTCCTAAAGAGTATCACAAAGCACTTAACATTGTTGGTCCATAATCATACAGAATTTAAATTCCAAATATGGATTCTCACTGTAAGTTGTTGAAAAGTACTTGGTGCTAATATTCCTGGGAAACTTCTTAAAAATAAATATTGATCAATTTTAGGGAAAATTATCTTTATATATTATGTCATTAATTGTGAGGTTTTAGGTTCATTTTATCAGTTTAACAGCAACTCTTATTTTGGTTCAGCATCTTTAAGTTTAGAAAACACTTTTTTTTTTTTTTTGAAGATTTTATTTATTTATTTGACAGAGAGAGTAGGAGAGCACAGACTGGGGAAGTGGCAGAGGGAGAGGGAAAAGCAGGCTGAGCAGGGAGCCAGATCCAGGACTCAATCCCAGAACCCTGGGATCATGACCTTAGCTGAAGGCAGTCACTTAAACAACTGAGTCACCCAGGCGCCCCTAGAAAACACTTTAAATTAATAAGGTCTTTATATTAATAAGCTCTTTACATATTAAAATGCAGTGGGATATAAGATGAAAGTGGTAACAGGGAGACAATCAGGATCCTGTCCATTGAGTTCTCATATTTTTTCAGAGGTTGCAAATTCTGGTTCTTATAAGAAACAAGTTAACAGGGTTATAGATTTTTTTTTTTTTAAAGATTTTATTTATTTATTTATTTGTCAGAGAGAGTGAGCACAGGCAGACAGAGGGGCAGGCAGAGGCAGAGGGAGAAGCAGGCTCCCTGCTGAGCAGGGAGCCCAGTGTGGGACTCGATCCCAGGATGCTGGGATCATGACCTGAGCCGAAGGCAGCCGCTTAACCAACTGAGCCACCCAGGAGTCCCAGGGTCATAGATGTTTAAATCCATGGAAAAAATTTGGTATTTTGCCACAGATTTGGATCTGAATGATTTGGTTTTTGGATCAGTGTCTTTTAGTTACCAATGGGAACAACTGTTGTTTTGCTTAAGTTAATTTTCAGTTATTGCACAGGATATAATTTAATTTCTCTCAGAGTGTGTCTTAATAAAATTGAAATGTGTGTATGTGTATGTTTATTACTATTTTTTAACACACTTGTTTCTTCCATCTGGGTGAGTAGATACTGATAAACATTTGAAGGCTTAGAAACAGACTTACCTACATAGAAATATTAGCTCTTAGTCACATATCAGAAATATAATGTCATTGCTTCTTGTTTTTAATGCTTATTTAATAAGTGACCCTTTTTATTTCAGTTTATGATGTCACAAGAAGAGATACCTTTGTTAAATTGGATAATTGGTTAAATGAATTGGAAACATACTGCACGAGAAATGACATAGTAAACATGCTAGTTGGAAATAAAATTGATAAGGTAAGAAGTCAGACACTTGGCATCTTGACTGTATTTTGGTAGCTTTTCTTAATCTTTATATTTACCTTTCAGGAAAATCGTGAAGTTGATAGAAACGAAGGCCTGAAATTTGCACGAAAGCATTCCATGTTATTTATAGGTAGGTGTGTGAACATTTATCCTTTCATTATTAAAGAGGAATTTTAAAATGGAGTTTTTGCTACATTTTTCTCTTTATGAACTGTGAAATGTATGTACTTACTTCATCATTTTCTTGTGCTATGAAGTCTAACTATAGAGTCAGGTTCATTTTTCCTTCTGTTAAAAAAAAAAAAAAAACAGGTCTCATTATGTGAAGTTGCATAGGACACAGATCCTTCCTCTCCAGATATGATGGCATTCAGTAAAGGCAGGCACCCAGCCCTGTAGTTGTACCGTGTGGTCCTTGTGCTGGCAGCAGTGATACCACCTGGAAGTTTGTTAGAAATGCTTCATTTCAGCCCAACTCAGCTTTTCTGAATTAGAACCTCTATTTTGACAAGATCTTCATGTGGTTTGTATGCACATTAATACTTGAGAAGCACGGTGAAGTGTAGGGTTCAGCAAACTACAGCACGGGGCCAAATCTGGTTCCGTCATTTGTATTGGAGAGGACAGCCTTACCTACCTAGTCATCTACACGCTGTCTGTGGCTGCTTTTGTGCTTCCTGGCAGAGTTCAGTAGTTATGGCAGAAACCATAAGGCATTCAAAGCCTAAAATATTTACCATCTGGCTCTTTACAGGAAAAGTTTGTTTGACCCCCTGTCTAGAAAAGTGGACAGACTATATCACTTTGGAACTTTTTTAACATTACAGGTTCCCTGGAACCTTTTCACAGGTCTGAAACGGGGCCTGGAAGACAGTTTCTAAAGACACCCTAGTTGATTCTAATGTGAAGCCAGCTTTAGGAATTACTGATTGAGCTATTCCACTGTTAGAATCTTCTAGGAATTAAGAAATGGAAATAAAAAAACATCATCTATAGATAGAAGCTGGGTGCTGTAAGTGGAAGGTAATAGGGAATTTTAGAAAGGAATTGAGTACTACCTCTTCTGCTTACTTGCTGGTTGTCCTTCATTTTGATACATTAGTTCAGAAAACACTTCTTGGACTCTGAGAATATAACAAACAGATGAGCAAAATGGACAAAGTCCCTGACCTCATGAAGCTTACATTCTAGTAGAGGAAACAGACTTGAGTAAGTAGTGCTGTGAAGGAGAGAGAGTATGACGGGGGGTGGGAGGTAATTGGGGAAAGTTCTTTGAGGTGTGCCATTTGAACTAGAATCCATAATATGAAGATCTAGAGGGAGGACATCTCAGGTTGAGAGAATAGCAAATACTTCCTGAGTTGGGAATGAGTTTAGTGTGTTTAAGGGACAGGAAGAAAGCTTATGGGCTGGAGTATAGTGTATGTTGGGGGGAAAGGTGGTGATAACAGGAGATGAAGTTTAAAAGGTCATGTTGGGCCTTATAGGCTATGGTAAAGAAATGAATTTTATTCTAAGTGTGGAAAGCAGGGGAGTGGTGCTGTGATCTGATATTCTTTTAAAAAGACCTGTTTGTACAGAAAATGGCCCCTGAGAAGCAGAAGCAAGAGGCTTGTCATTCTCTTATAGTAGCCCAGATGAATAATGCTGGTGCCTTTGACTGTGGGAGTGGTTGTGGGTAGCTTCTGGAAGGTTGGCAGATCAAGGAGATATTTGGATGGTAAAGGTGACAGGCTCTGCTGATAGACTGGGTATTGAGGATGAGGAGAGAAAGCAATCAGGGATAACTCTGAGTCTCTGGCATGAGCAAACTAGGTGAACTATGCTGCCATTAGCTGTGTGTGAGAGCGTGAGGTAAGAACAGGTTTGGGTAAGGGAGTGGGGAATCAGGAATTCTGCTTAGCATAAGGATGAACCATTTTTTGGAGAACCCGTGGACATGCTGGTCATTGGCATTTAGGTGGTATTTTAAGTCATGGAATTAAAGTGGTCATAGGAGTAACTGGGAGGAAAACAGCTGAAGATTGAAGCCTGGGGTGCTCCGACAGTTAGAGGTCAGCAGGAAGAGGAGGAGTCAGCCAACAAGGCTGTGAATGACATGTCGGTGAGAGGAGGAATCCGAGGAGTGTTCAGTGTCCTTCCTGAAAGTCAAGTGAACAAAGTATTTAAAGGAGGAAAGTGATCAGCTGTATCAACTGCTAGAAGACATTGAATAGGAGGAGGACAGTAGATTTGACGAGATGGAGAACGTTGGTATTTTTTAAAAGAAAATGTCAATGGAGTGGTGAGAACAAAAACCTAGTTAGAGTACAGTTGACCTTTGAACAATGAGGGGTTAGGGGTCCTGACCTCGAAAATCTGCATATGACTTTTCTGCCTTCCCCAAAACTGAGCTGCTAATAGCCTCCTGCTGATCTGAAGCCTTACTGATAAACAGTTAACGCCTGCTCCGTATGTTCTGTGTCTTACATACTGTATTCTTAAAGTAAAGTAAGCTAGAGAAAATGTTATTAAAATCATGAGGAGGAGAAAATACCTTTACAGTACTGTACTGTATTTATTGAAAAAAATCCACGTGTAAGTGGAACAGCACAGTTCAAACTGGTGTTGTTCAAGGTTGTTTAGAGTTTGAAGAAAAAATGTGGGAAAAGAAAGGGAAAATAGCTTACGTAGGTGACTCTTTTATTATTATTATTATTTCTTTTCAGTGTAACAGAATTCATTGTTTATGCACCACACCCAGTGCTCCATGCAATATGTGCCCTCCGTAATACCCACCACCTGGCTCCCCCAACCTCCCACCCCCTGCCCCTTCAAGACCTTCAGGTTGTTTTTCAGAGTCCATAGTCTCTCATGGTTCACCTCCCCTTCCAATTTCCCCCAACTCCCTTCTCCTCTCCATCTCCCCTTATCCACCATGCTATTTGTTATGCTCCACAATTAAGTGAAACCATATGATAATTGACTCTCTCTGCTTGACTTATTTCACTCAGCATAATCTCTTCCAGTCCCGTCCATGTTGCTACAAAAGTTGGGTATTCATCCTTTCTGATGGAGGCATAATACTCCATAGTGTATATGGACCACATCTTCCTTATCCATTCGTCCATTGAAGGGCATCTTGGTTCTTTCCACAGTTTGGCGACCGTGGCCATTGCTGCTATGAACATTGGGGTACAGATGGCCCTTCTTTTCACTACATCTGTATCTTTGGGGTAAATACCCAGTAGTGCAATTGCAGGGTCATAGGGAAGCTCTATTTTTAATTTCTTAAGGAATCTCCACACTGCTCTCCAAAGTGGCTGCACCCACTTGTAGGTTAACTCTTGATGACAGTTTTGCTTTGAAAGAGATTAGAGAGCCGGGGTGGCTGCTAGTCGGGTGTGTGGGCTGGAATGCAGGGTGGTTGGTTGCTTGGTTGGTTAGTAAGATAGACAGTAATTTCGGCGGGCTTTTGGGCTGACTGATACGATCCAGGAGTGAGGGCCCATGATTCTTCAGTGACCGAGAAGGGGTGGGATCCGAGGAGCTAGGAAAGGGGATGCGGCTAGACCGCAGCAGGGGACAGTTCATCCGCTGTCACAGGAGCGAAGACAGAGCTTAAGGTTACAAGTGCAGGCAGATTGGTGAACCTCTTGGAAGGAAGATCAGTAGCTCCTGTCAGATCGTTTCTGTTTTTCTCAACATAAAGTTAGGTGAAGAGCTGAGATAGAGGAGTTTTACGATAGAGGAGTAAGAGGGTCATCTCAGATAGTCAAAAAGGTAATGACGAGGGAAAGGTAGGCTTGGGGGGCAGGGCTCACTGTCCCACATGAGTTTCATGGGGGCCATAAATGCTCTTTTAAGGAGATCTGTGTCTCATTGCCAGCACAGAACAGCCAGACTGTTCAGCTGGGAGCCTGAATTTCCTTATTCTGAAATGGGAATAATAATCTGTTTTTTGGGGGTTGACTTTAAGAACTAACTGAAAAATTAAGAAGGAACTTTGGCATCTCACAAAATTCCGGGCTTATATACCACTATTCTTGTAGATAGAATTGAATAGCTCAACTTTGAGAGTTGGGGGAGGTTCACGAATATTAAACCTGTGGGAAGAAACTGCTGATTTGCCTCTGTATATACTACCGACTGATATTTATGCCATAATAATTTTCCAGAAAAGCATAGGAGTAGGACCGTAAAAGAACAGACTCTCACATTTTTTTCTTGACTTTCAGAGGCAAGTGCAAAAACCTGTGATGGTGTACAGTGTGCCTTTGAGGAACTTGTTGAAAAGATCATTCAGACGCCTGGACTGTGGGAAAGTGAGAACCAGAATAAAGGAGTCAAACTGACACACAGGGAAGAAGGCCCTGGAGGAGGAGCCTGTGGTGGTTACTGCTCTATGTTATAAACTCTGGGAAACTCCATCTCTTGCATATTTGATCAGATAGTGACATCTTTCTGTATATAAACTCTAACTGCTATTTTAGGGACCTTGCAGTTTGCACATATTTGTTTTGTATCATGGCAGTAAATATTTGCAAGAAATCCCACTCATCAGCTTTCCCAGGTACAATGTTATGGTAAGCATGCGCAGTTTGCAGTCCACAGTTTTTTATGTAACATAAAATAGGTGTACTTTTTAAAGTACATTTGATTTTATGATTTACATTTATCATGTGATTAAAAAATCCACCTATCTAGTCTATGTTGATACAAGGTCTACTTTTGGTCTCCTCTTTGCTTAACACTCCTATCAATTACTGAATTAATTGGTATGTAGAACTCCCAGATCCACTGGGAGATATTCAGGTATCATCAAACCTGGCAGATTTCCTTTCAGGAATAACACAGAGCATGATTCCACAGCTTTTGTAGGATGTTTGCTGACAGATTCTCTTTTAGTACTAAGCAAAATTCTCTACAGGGTGCAGTTCAGGCCAATTTATAATTAAATCTCTGTTCTGAGGCTGCTTCTAAAACAGCATTGATGTGTTAAGAAGTTTGGTCTTACTTTTGAATTTTCTTCAATGAGTAGTTCAGTTGTTAACTGGAGTTTTAACTCTGTGACATGTACATTGGACTCTGACCCTTTGCGCAGCATTTTTAGTTATGTGGTGTTTGGCAGAATGGCAATAAGGTTTCCCCCATTTTGGTTTTGAAAGGACAAGAATAGTGTGTTTATGTAACCCATGTAGTACTTACCACTTTAAAAACCAACACCTTTTTCCATAAATGTTGGTGGCGTTTGTCCGGGTATGTCTGTTGTAGCTTGTGTAATGTTTATGAACATCTGTATCTTATGACTTCCCTAAATGGCTAGTTGATATTCAGAAACCTATATCTGTGTTTTGAGGGTTGGGAAAAATAGAACACTAAATGACAATATGAGAAAGACGTATTGCTTCCAGATCTTTATGTGTGTGGGAAAATACTGTTGCATTGAAAATCTTGGTAATTTACTGTAACAAGTAGCCAGTAGTTTATCAAAACCAACTTGTACAGACTAATAAATCTTTTCCACAGTATTCACTTTTCTAACCTCTTGGCTATTATACATTACATATTTTTTTTCACTCGTATGTTACTTAATTTACATTGATACTGGCTATATGAAGCCCCCAAGTAAGTTATTTGTCCTTTCAGGCAGGTTACCATGATAGCCTTCAGTAAGATTTCTGATACTAATTTCTGGGCAGTTCGTTCTTTGTATACGTTGCAAATGATAGACTTTTTCTGGGTCACCTTTGCAATAACTTGTGGTAGTGGGTTTACTTCAAGTTGGGTCCTTTATGAACTGTACATCTCCCACGTAAGAAAACCTTGCATTCTACTTGGTTCACGCTTGTGAGACTACATGTGATTAAAGGTTTTATACATTACCTATGTATTCACTAAATATAAAGCATTTACTCCTTTACTGTTGGAGAAAGGTAGCTAACACATGTACTTACGATTTGTGTGACATTAAATCTGTAGATTTGTATATTTATGTTGTGTCTGTATTGACAAGACATTTATTTCTGTTTATTGCTTTTTGCTCCTTGAGCTATATAATAATCTTTTTGTGCATTGGATTGTTGTGTTGATTTGGTCAAAATTTGGATACATATGAGTCACTTTTAAAAAACTAATTTTGTTTGATAGATTTATATTGTAACCTTTTATAGTTTTCGAAATAAATATAGCCTGCTTTCCCTAGATGCATTTGTGCAGGAGGTATTCTACGTTTCCCTGTTACTCTCATGGGCTGAGGAACATCTGAGTATAGTGTTACTCAGATTCTCATCTATTATATGGCTTTCACTCTACTGTTTTGTTGCAAGCTTATTTCCTAGTGGAGGTTTCCTAACTGAAGTAGTTATGATATCTGAGTTAGTCACTTGGATAGCTGAGGATTTTGTTAATTCTTCATTTCCAAATTATTTGAAGTAGTTTAAAAGTGCCTTTTGCAGATGGTGCAAATTGGAACAATTGGAGTGTCGTGTTTTGAACTGTAGGGGTACTGACACAGACCTAAACGAACAAATAAATACTCAGTTTATAGTAGATTAATAGTTAACATTTATTGGAAGCTTCCTTAGTGCAGGTGTTGGTCCAAGAGCTGGATTATTTTTATTTCATTAAGCCTCACAGCAACCTTAAGAGATTGCTTTGTACACCTACTATGCTCATTTTAAAGATGAGGATAATGACACTTAGGTTTGCTAGGTAACTCCCCAGAGATCACAAAGCTTCATCAGTGATGGAGCTGGATTCCAGTGAAGGCATTTTTCATATGTCCATGGTCTCAACCACCGTTCCTTTTGCTAAGGCTGCCTACTAGCCCTTTTGTGTAAACACAACAGGATTAAACACATTCTGTCATGTTTTTTTAGTCATTTTTTTGTTACGTGTAATAAGAGTAGGTCAGATTTTTTGGTTATAAAGTAAATTCCACTGATGTAAACTAACCAGGTAAGTCATTTTATCTAAAAGTTAAGGGAGAGAGACTGGTCTCTTAGTCCTTTTCCTTCTTGGAATGGAAAGAAAAATCCCTGACTTCGGAAAGATACAAAATCAGGAGATGTATGGGACCTTAACTTTGTAATTGGACCTGAGAAAAATTAAATCTGGGAATAGTCTCTCTTTTTTTGTTTGTTTAGAATAGTCTTTTGCTCAAAATTGAAATCAGGGGGGCTGGGGGAAGTTTTCGTTTGAAGTACTTAATCGCCATATCTACAGATTCACACTTGGAGTTGACTTTATAATTGAACACAGTGGAACTGAACTTGATTTTGATTCATTGCACTTAGCATACTCAAAGAAATATATGTGATTCTGCGCAAGTTTGGAACTGTGACCCCATAGTTCATAAAAAGAATCCTTATATCACTACCTTTTCTCTCTGTGGGATGGCACGGACCTACCTCATTTCCATAATATCTTTAAACACAATTTAGTGTATAGTTTTTGTATTTTCAAGCAAACTGGGATAGTCCTCTAGGTACTCTGGATTGTAGTTCTTCTTAAATATTATGCTTCTTTATCTTGGGTTCCATTTCATTAGTCATACTTTGAAAGTTTTTTGTCTATTAAGATAGAGGGAAAAAGCCTTTAATCCGTTTCCGGAAGACATTACCCTAGTTCTGACCCCAGCTATTCCTTTGGTAATTAACTATAGAGACTCTATCTTGGGTTTTGTCTAAGAATGTTGAAAGAAGTAAATAGGAAGAAACAGGCTAAGTCAAGACTTGGAGCTAAGGAATATAAATACAGATTTGCCCAAGGATCTCTGATTTTTTCCCCCCAAATGGGAGCATCCAGTTTGAACAGCAACAACAACAAAAAAGGAGTCAACTTCTGTTGGGACATTAAATTTTACTATTTGTTATTAGCTTTTTGTTTCATATTTAGGAATCCATGTTGTTTCTGATTGTGGTATAAAGTTGTAGAGCTGTTGTGTTACACATACATTTCCAACTGTGTGCACACCTGTTCTCAGTCTTGTACCCCCCTCACATCTCTCACACTTAATTCTTTTTTTTTTAATTAACCTGTGATAAGAGACAAAGTATGTAATTTATTTGTATTTCTTTGATTACTAGTGAGATTGGCACTTTCTGTATTTTATTGGATGTTTGTATTTTCTTCAATTCCTTGCTCCTATATGTTGTGGTTGCCCATCTAGCATTCACTTCCACCCACGTTTTCTTTGGATAATGGGCTTGCCACACCCCCAGCTCTAGGTAGGGCTGGCCTGGTTACCTTTAACCATTGCTACTAACTGTCCCTCTTCCCCCACCCCCCAAAATAAGTGATTCAAGGATAGGCACCTGACCCAGCTCAGACTGCTTAGATACAAGAGGCTTCCTTAGGAATGGCTGAAAGAAGACACCTTCTTGGAAGATAGTGTGGTGTGAAGATTCACATTTGAACTTGCTGCAACTAGTTTTTCTAATACAAAAGGAGCCAGCCTCAGGGCTGTTGAGAGGGAGTCTAAATTGCAGCCCTGATGCAATCTGGAACGTTTGGATCAAGTTGGACCTGAAATCAGCCCTACTTATGGACCTTTCACTGATGTGAGCCAATAAATTCCATTTTTGTTTAAGCCAGTGTGAGTTGGATTTTCTTTTTTCTTGCAACCAAATGTATGCCACATGAGTATATATGTTCTTAACTTTGTAAGGGCTCTCCGTGCACTGAGTTCAGTATGTTGCTACTTATTTGCATAGGGAAGAAAAAAGTAACGCTATCACTTGAAAAGCTATTACTCTTAAATAACAATATTTTAGTGAGGTTACTTTCATATATTTCTTTATAGACATTCATATAAATGAATTCTATTCATACATGTGATTTTAAGGACCTCTTGGTTTATAGGGTCTCGTGTTTTTTGGTTTAGTTTCCTTTGTCACATGAATACTCAGCTCTTACCTCTCCTCCCTGAGCTAATCTGTTAGAACCTGGCGTGTATCCCCTTTTGCATTTCTCCATGCCTCCATAGTTGCCTCCAAAATCATATGCAATATGTATATATACATTGTTATACAACAATTGGCATCATCTGTGTATTTACCCCGTTTCCTTTCTTACTTTACCATAGATTGTGAAAATCCCTGCAGACCAGTTGATATGCATCTAACATCTATTTCAGTGATTGTGCAATATTAATATTCCATGGTTGGGGTATGGATTACAAGGGTGTAACTACTGCTGTAGTGATGGGCGTTCATATTGTTTCCATTTATCGCTTTTGCAGATGGTACTGCAATAAATATTCTGTGCACAGATCTTTTTGTTTCTGTGGGATATGTATCTAAGAGTTGGATCCATGGGTCAAACAAAATTGTATTTTTTTGTTTTGATACATTCTATAGATGGCTTTCCGAAAATGTGTAACAAAGAACATTTCCACCAGCATTCCCCATCAGCCACAGGAGGTGTTCTCAAATTTTAATTTTTGTTACCTAGTATTTGCAAGGTGTAACTTACTTTAGTTCACATTTTCTGTAGAGCATGTTTTCGTGTCTGTGGGCCATTTGGATTTGCTCTTTTTTGAAATGATTATTCATATTTGCCAGTTTTTCTGTCAGTTTTGGGGGTTTTATCTTCCATAAGCTCTTTGTGTAGCATAGCTATTAACCCATATGTGTATGTTTTAAGCATTTTTTTTTCTCTCCTGTGTTTGTTTTTTCGCTCTAATGATGCTGTGGTTTTTCATACAAGTTATTATTATTATTATTATTATTATTATTATTTTTGTATTTTACACCTTCTGGGTTCTCCAGCTCTCAGATTGTACATGCAGTCTCCTTAGCCTCTTCTGAGATCATGGTTTTCTTTTTTCTTTCTGAAACACTAAAAACTTGGAATTACTTTTGCTTATGTCATAAGATAGGGAGCCGTCGTATTCTCCATATGGATATCCAGTGTGTCTGCACTACACATTAAATACATTTTATTTTCCCCACTGAGCTGAAATACCAGTTTTGTCCTAGATTAAATTCCCTTAAGTACTGGAATCTTCTTTGGCCTATTCTAGGGTCTCTTAACCTTAGAGGTTAATGCATTTCGGTGTTATTGGTTTTCTTTAATCCTGTGCATATTGTTTCATGCTTTAAAAAACATTTTTAGAAGGGCTCTGCCCCTTTCATCAGACTGTCTCAGGGGTCTGGTGAAACAGGGCTCTTTAATGTGTTTTTGGCTAGTAGGGTGAGCCTTTCCTCATTCTTTTTCAATTTGTTTTTTACATACGAGTCTTAAAGATCACTTTATCTTTTGCCCATTTTTCCTTTTTGTAGTTTTTTTTTAAAATAATGGAGTTTTGTTTTTTTTTTTCTAAAATATGATATAGATACTAATCCTTTACCATTAATATATATTGCTGAAGTCTTCTCTCAAGTCATGATTTCTCTTTTGGATTTGTTTGAAATATTGCATAATTAAAATATTTTAAACCAGGAATTTAGTCGTTTTCATCAATGTTTTAAAAACTGGGAATCTAATTGGAATGACATTTTTACTTGCCATTAGGAAACACAAGGATATCTTTATGTCTGTCCAGATTTTTTACCGTTTTAAAAACTGATAGTTTTCTTTGTATAGGTCCTGAACTTTCTTAAAAGTTATTCTCAGGAATTCTTTTTTTCATTAGTGTGAATAGAATTGGTTTTCTCATTTCAGAATCTGTGTAGTTGCTTTTCTGTCTATCCAGGTGCCAAATCAGCTTGCTCCTTCGGTTTAAACTAGAGCTTCTATTTTTTTCTTTTTTGTAGGTAGACTAACAATTACATAATTTATTTTAAAATGTGTATTATCTAGAGGAAGCTGCAGGCATCTTGTTTTGATACTTTGAGTCTGTGCCCTGACAAAGTGGGTAGAGAAAACCTCCCATTTCACACCAGCTGTTAAGGTTTGCATACCCCAACCTTCTGTAGAGGCCACTCCTGTGCTGCTCCTTGGCCAGCACTGCCCAGATCTCCCAGCTGTCTCCAGGCCATAGCTTTTCTTGGATTTCCCTGGCCCAAGCTCTCCCTGGGATCCACCATTTTGACTTTTTCTAATGTAGTAATAGTGAGACTGGGCTGTCCTTTCTGTTGTTGATAACTTTGTGTTTTGTGAAATTCATAAAATTGGGAAGATTTTCCTATGTTTTTCTACATGCTGAAATACTTAATTTTAAAAAGGGGTATTTCCTGTTCATTGCAGGATTCCTAGAAGTCAGTATAGCAAACTGGTTAAGGGTGTGGCCACTTGGCATCAGAGTATGTTCATATTCCAGCTCAGTTATTTTACTGCTGAATGATCTTGGGCCAATTACTTAACCTTTTTGGGTCTCATTTTCTTCATACTGAAATTGGGATAGGGGCACCTGGGTGGCTCAGCTGGTTAAGCATTCGACTCTTGATTTATGCTTAGGTTATGATCTTAGAGTTGTGAGGTCAACCTTCACATTGGGCTGCACTGGGTGTAGAGTCTGCTGGGATTCGTTCTCTCTTTGCCCCTCCCCCAGTGTGTGTGGGCTCTCAAAAAAAAGAAGAAGAAGAAGAAAATGGGGGTAATAGTCTCCACAACTATGTTGGGTTGTAAGCATTAAATGAACAAGGGAGTATAAAGCCTTTTTAAAACTTTTTTATTAACATATAATGTATTATTTGCTTCAAGGGTACAGGTCTGTGATTCATCAGTCCTACACAATTCACAACACTCCCCATAGCACATATCCTCCCCAATGTCTATAACCCAACCATCCTATCCACCACCACCACCCGCCCCCCCTCCCCCGCAACAACTCTCAGTTTCTTTACTGAGAATAAGAGTCTCTTATGTCTGTCTCCCTCCCCGGTCACATCTTGTTTCATTTTTTCCCTCCTTACGCCCTATGAACCCATGCCCTGCCTCTCAAATTCCTCATAAAAGAGATCATATGATAATTGTCTTGCTCTAATTGACTTATTTCGCTTAGCATAATACCCTCTAGTTCCATCCACGTCGTTGCAAATGGCAAGATTTCGTGTATTTTGGTGGCTGCATAGTACTCCTGTGTGTGTGTGTGTGTGTGTGTGTGTGTGTGTGTGTGTATGTGTGTGCCACATCTTTATCCATTCATCTGTTGATGGACATCTAGGTTCTTTCCATAGTTTGGCTATTGTGGGCATTGCTGATATAAATGTTCAGGTGCACGTGCCCCTTCGGATCACTACATTTGTATCTTTAGGGCAAATACCCAGTAGTGCAATTGCTGGGTCATAGGATAGCTCTATTTTCAACTTTGTGAGGAACCTCCATGCTGTCTTCCCAAGTGGTTGCACCAGCTTGCATTCCCATCAACAGTGTAGGAGGGTTCCCCTTCTCCACATCCTCGCCAACACTTGTCGTTTCCTGACTTGTTAATTTTAGCCATTCTGACAGGTGTGAGGTGGTATCTCACTGTGGTTTTGACTTGTATTTCCCTGATGCCAAGTGATGTTGAGTACTTTGTCATGTCTCTTTTGGCCATCTGAATGTCTTTGCAGAAATATCTGTCGATGTCTTCTGCCCATTCCCTGATTGGATTATTTGTTCTTTGGGTGTTGAGTTTGATAAGTTCTTTATAGATTTTGGATACTACCCCTTTATCTGATATGCATTTGCAAATGTCTTCTCCCATTCTGTCAGTTGTCTTTTGGTTTTGTTGACTGTTTCCTTTGCTGTGCAAAAGCTTTTGATCTTGATGAAGTCCCAATAGTTCATTTTTGCCCTTGCTCCCCTTGCCTTTGGTGATATTTCTAGGAAGAAGTTGCTGTAGCTGAGGTCAAAGAGGTTGCTACCTGTGTTCTCTTTAAAGGATTTTGATGGATTCCTGTCTCACATTGAGGTCTTTCATCCATTTGGAGGCTATTTTTGTGTGTGGTGTAAGAACATGGTCCAGTTTCATTCTTCTGCATGTGGCTGTCCAATTTTCCCAACACCATTTGTTGAAGAGACTCTCTTTTTTCCATTGGACATTCTTTCCTGCTTTGTCAAAAAATAGTTGACCAGAGAGTCAAGGGTCCATTTCTGGACTCTCTGTTCTGTTCCATTGATCTATGTGTCAGTTTTTATGCCAGTACCGCACTATCTTGGTGATAATAGCTTTGTCATAGAGCTTGAAGTCTGGAATTGTGATGCTGCCAAGTTTGGTTTTCTTCTTCAACATTTCTCTGCCTATTCAGGGTCTTTTCTGGTTCCATATAAATTTTAGGATTATTTGTTCCATTTCTTTGAAAAATAAATTGATGATGTTTTGATAAGAATTGCATTAAATATGTAGATTGCTTTAGGTAGCAGACATTTTCACAGTATTTGCTATTCCAATCCATGAGCATGAAATATTTTTCCATTTCTTTGTGTCTTCCTCAATTTTCTTCACGGGTACTTTATAATTTTCTGAGTACAGATTTTTTGCCTCTTTGGTTAGGTTTATTCCTAGGTATCTTATGGTTTTGGGTGCAAGTGTAACTGGGATTGACTCCTTAATTTCTCTTTCTTCTGTCTTGTTGTTGGTGTATAGAAATGCAACTGATTTCTGTGCATTGATTTTATATCCTGACACTTTACTAAATTCCTGTATGAGTTCTAACAGTTTTGCAGTGGAGTCTTTTGGGTTTTCCACATGAAGTATCATATCATCTGCAAAGAATTAGAGTTTGACTTCTTCTTTGCCAGTTTGGATTCCTTTTATTTCTTTTTGTTGTCTGATTGATGAGGCTAAGACTTCTAGTACTATGTTGAATAGCAGTGGTGGTAGTGGACAGCCCTGCCGTGTTCCTGACCTTAGGGGGAAAATCTCTCAGTTTTTCCCCATTGAGAATGATATTTGTAGATGGCTTTTATGATACTGACATATGTACCCTCTAACCCTACACTGTGAAGAATTTTGATCAAGAAAGGATGCTGTACTTTGTCAAATGGTTTTTCTGCATTTGTTGAGAGTATCATATGATTCTTGTCCTTTCTTCTATTAATGTATTGTGTCACACTGATTGATTTGCGGATGTTGAACCACCCTTGCAGCCCAGGAATAAATCCCACTTGGTCGTGGTGAATAATCATTTTAATGTACTATTGGATCCTATTGGCTAGTATTTTGGTGAGAATTTTCACATTGGTGTTCATCAAGGATATTGGTCTGTAATTCTCCTATTTGATGGGGTCTTTGTCTGGTTTTGGGATCCAGGTAATGCTGGCCTCATAAAATGAGTTTGGAAGTTTTCCTTCCATTTCTGTTTTTTGGAACAGTTTCAGGAGAATAGGAATTAATTCTTCTTTAAATGTTTTAGTAGAATTCCCCTGAGAAGCCATCTGGCCCTGGGCTCTTGTTTGTTGGGAGATTTTTGATGACAACTTCAATGTCCTTAGTGGTTATGGGTCTGTTCAGGTTTTCTGTTTCTTCCTGGTTCAGTTTTGGTAGTTTATCTGTCTCTAGGAATGCATCCATTTCTTCCTGATTGTCAAATTTGCTGGTGTATAGTTGCTCATAATATGTTCTTATAGTTGTTTGTATGTCTCTGGTGTTGTGATCTCTCCCCTTTCATTCATGATTTTATTAATCTGGGTCCTTTCTCTTCTTTTTTATAACTCTGGTCAGGGCTTTATCAATCCTATTAATTCTTTCAAAGAACTAGCTCCTAGTTTCATTGTTTTGTTCTAGCATTCTTTAGGTTTCTATCTCATTGATTTCTACTCTGATCTTTATTATTTCTCTCCTCCTGCTGGGTTTAGGCTTCCTTTGCTGTCCTTTCTCCAGCTCCTTTAGGTGTAGGGTTAGGTTGTGTACTAGAGATCTTCTTGTTTCTTGAGAAAGGCTTGTATAGCTATATATTTCCTCTCAGGACCGCCTTTGCTGTGTCCCAAAGATTTTGAACAGTTGTGCTTTCATTTTCATTTGTTTCTATGGATTTTTTAAATTTCCTGGTTGACCCATTTATTCTTTAGTAGGATGCTCTTTAGCCTCCATATTTGAGTTCTTTCAAACCCTCCTCTTGTGGTTGAGTTCTAGTTTCAAGACATTGTGGTCTGAAAATACGCAGGGAATGATCCCATTCTTTTGGTTCCACTTGAGACCTAATTTGTGACCCAGGATGTGATCTTTTCTGGAGAATGTTCCATGTGCACTAGAGAAGAATGTATATTCTGTTCCTTTGGGATGAAATGTTCTGAATAGATCTGTGATGTCCATTTGGTCCAGTGTGTCATTTAAAGCCTTTATTTCCTTGTTGTTCTTTTCTTAGATGATCTGTCCATTTCAGTGAGGGGGGGTTGTTAAAGTCCCCTACTATTATTGTATTATTGTTGATATGTTTCTTTGATTTTGTTATCAATTGGTTTATATAACTGGGTGCTCCCTTGTTAGGGGCATAGATATTTACAATTGTTAGATCTTCTTGTTGGACAGACCCTTTAAGTATGATAGAGTGCCCTCCCTCATCTCTTATTATAGTCTTTGGCTAAAAACCTAATTTATCTGATGTAAGGATTGCCACCCCAGCCTCCATTTTTTATTGTACCTCATTAATAGCTTTTTTGATTTCAGCCTGGTTAGATTTTTTTTGTTTTGTTTTGTTTCTCCAGAGTTGGATTTATTTCTCCAGAAAGGGATTCTCTAGTATCTTCCATGCTTTTTTTGAGCCCAGCTAGCACCTTGATAACCATCATTCTGAACTCTAGATCTGACATCTTATTAATATTTGTATTGATTAGGTCCCTACCCGTTGGTCCTGCCTCTTGTTTTTGTTTTTGTTTTTTTGTTTTTTGTTTTTTTTTTTTTTAGGTGATTGAGTGTTTCTGCCTTCTTATTTTTTCCAGATAAGAAAGATGAATGGGGGCTGCCTGGGTGGCTTAGTGGGTTAAGCCTCTGCCTTCAGCTCAGGTCCTGATCTCAGCGTTCTGGGATCAAGTCCCACATCAGGCTCTCTGTTGGGCAGGGAGCCTGCCTCCTCCTCTCTCTCTCTCTCTCTCTCTCCTTGTGATCTCTCTCTCTGTCAAAGAAATAAAATCTTTAAAAAAAAAAAAAAAAGGAAAGATGAATGAGAGAACAAAATACTAAAAGGGTAGCAACAACCACAGAAGTATACACACTATCCAACCTGGAAGAGACCTGAAACTGGGCGGAGAAGAAAGAAGGAAAAAAAAATAACATTTATATTATAAAATACACACACGGGACGCCTGGGTGGCTCAGTGGATTAAGCCGCTGCCTTCGGCTCAGGTCATGATCTCAGGGTCGTGGGATCGAGTCCTGCATCAGGCTCTCTGCTCAGCAGGGAGCCTGCTTCCCTCTCTCTCTCTGCCTGTCTCTCTATCTACTTGTGATCTCTCTCTGTCAAATAAATAAATAAAATCTTTAAAAAAAAATAAAATACACACACACATATGTGACTGGCGAATAGAACAGAGCCACACCCTTGATTTTGGGTGTATTTTAGTCTCTTAGAAGAAACTACTTCCCAAAATTTTAAAGAAAGAAAAAAAAAATATATATATACACATACATACACACACACACACACACACAAATAAGGGTAAACAGGATGAAGGGATGGAATATGACTAAAGATTAAAATTTAAAAAGATTAAAAGGAATGATAAGTTGGTTGAAAAAAGAAGAAAAAAAAAAAGGAAAGAATGTGATCAGGCTGGAAACTAGAACAAAGCCATGCACTAGACTTCAGGTATATTTTGATGTATTAGAAGAAACTGTATATCAAAATTTTAAAGAAAAACCCTATGTATACAAAAAATAACGTTAAATACAATGAAGGTAGAATATGACTATAACCATGCCAATTTAAAAAGATTTTTTTTTAAAGGTATTGATAAGATAAAATAGTTAAGAAAAGGTTAAAATAGGAATGAGGGAAAATAAAAAAAATGAGTAAGAAAAAAAATTTTTTAAATTTAACTTTGAAAGACTAAAGAGTCATGGGGGGGAAAGCTATGAATTCTTTGTGTTGCTTTCCCTTAACTCTCCTTGATTGGTGAATTTGGGCTCAGCTGGATGTTCTTGCTGATGTTCTCAGGAAGGGGCCTATTGCCCTGATTGTCAAATGTCTTTGCCTGAGGCGGAATTGACCCGCCTTTGCCAGGGGCCAAGCTAAGTAATCTGCTCGGTTTTGGTCTTGTAGCTTTTGTTCCCTGAACACTTTCCGTAGAGCTTTGGAGGATGGGAAGGAAGATGGCGGCTTCCCAATCTCCGGCCCTGGAGGAGCCAAGAGCTTGGGGCCCCACTCCTCAGTGCGCCCTCAGAGATAAGCAGTCAGTCCTTCCCAGCTCCCTGGTCTCCGGCCACACTCCGAGCTCCCCCAGCCTGTGACCAAGCATTTCTGTCTCCAGCCCGGCCCCATTTGGAGTCTCCAAATCCAGCCCATTCCTGCCGCATGCTCGAGCTGTCCTCCCGGAAGAGGAAGGAAGGTGAGTCTCCCCAGGATCTACCACTTATGTGGCCTCTGCTCTTCCAGAGATCTGTGCCTCAGATCACAGTTTAAGGTAAGGCCAAGCTGAGAGCCCCGCCTCGACTCTGTCTCTGCAGCCAGCTTCCCCGCTCCGATACCTGGGAGCTCTGCCACACTCAGACACCCCTGGTCTTTCTGTGACCCCGCGGGACCTGAGACCACACTGTCCCTGTGAGGGCTCCACCCCCTGCTTAGCCTCCAGAGCGAAGTCCCTCAGTGGAGCCGACTGTAAAAGTTCCGATGTGCCCCACTGCTCCTCCGCTTCCCGGGAGCCAGCCCCTCCCCCCACAGTCTCTCTTCCCCATGTCTCAGATTCTCTTCTCTGCATGTCCTATGTTCCAGAAAGTGGTCGCTTTTCTGTTCCTAGAATTGCTGCTCTTCTCTTTGATCTCCTGTTGAGTGTATAGGTGCTCAGAATGGTTTGATAACCATCCAGCTCCTGGGACAGATGATATGAGGGCTCCTCCGCCGCCGCCATCTTGCTCCTCCCCTTGGAAGTATAAAGCTTGACACAGTGTGGTTCAAGAAGTGTTAGCTCTTACTATAGCATATCCTAGTTGTTAGCTGCCTCAGTTTTTCTGTTGTTCCTTAAATCAATTTTTGTGTTTCCCAGAGAGAAAATAATACATTTTTTTCTTTTGAGGGTTAAAACATTTTTGGAACAAAATTGGACATACTCATGTGAAAATTATTTTTCTGAAATTACAGTTTCTCATTCATGTGTATTTTCCTTTTTTGTTTTGCAAGCATTTTGTCTCTGTTTTTTTTGTGTTTTGTTTGTTTGTTTATTTTTAAATTTCATTTATTTATTTGAGAGAGAGCAATAGGGAGCAAGATCACAGAGGGAGAGGGAGAAGCCGGCTCACCGCTGAGCAGAAAGCCTGATGCAGGGCTCCATCCCAGAACCCTGGGATTATGACCTGAGCTAAAGGCAGACACGTAACTCACTGAGCCACCCAGGTGCCCCTCTGTGGTCTTTTAAAACAGGCAAAACAGTAGTCTACAGCAGTGAATGGGAAATAAATGATATAATTATTTCTAGGTAGAGTAGATAAATCCAGATAAGGTACTTACTTGGAACACTGCCAGGTTCTTCTATTGACAACGCCTATGGAGGCCTTCTATTGACAGGCCTCCCCTCAGGCTACACGACATCGCCTGTGTCTACACCCACCACAGGAGCTCCAAGCATTCAACTTGCCATGCCTCCTGCCACAAGACATTTGTTCTTTTTAGCTTCATGTTCCTTTAGCCATAATTTCCTCACTAGGAATTTTAAGCTGGTTAAATATTCCCACATGTCACACTCATACCACCTATTTTAGGTTAAACACAACTGACATCCCAGTTTTCTGTAACGCAACACTAATAAATCTTGTACCAGATAACTTAACCATGTACATTCATAAACTTGTCTGTTGACACTTACCTCTTGCACAGCTCACTTCACAGTAATGGAAATACGATTAAATCACTCTTACGAAATGGTTGGAGTTACAATACCAATAGAATTACCAGTCAGAAACCGGCTAAGAGAGAGTAGAGCTTCATTAGCATTCTTTTTGTCCTTCGGTGTAATTTTGCCATGGACATACAATCAAGTGTTCACATTACTTGAATACTTTCCTCTATGGTTTATTAGGGATTAGGTTTATTATCTATTTGATACAAGTTCCTTTGCTCCTATTTATATTCAATTTTAGGGCTTTCTTTTTCAACCTTCTTTTGATTTTTTCCTATTCTTATGGATGCCATCTTGATCTCATGCCCTCACCATATGCAGTCATTATTACTAAGTTCTGATTTATTCCTCCAGTGTTTCTTTAATACTCTATGCAGTATTCTTTTCCCCCATTTCTTCTTCTTCCTTTTTTAACGATTTTATTTATTTATCTGACAGAGAAATCACAAGTAGGCAGAGAGGCAGGCGGGGTGGGGGGGGGTAGCAGGCCCCCTGCTGAGCAGAGAGCCTGATGTGGGGCTCGACCCCAGGACCCCAAGATCATGAACTGAGCTGAAGGCAGATGCTTAACCCATTGAGCCACCCAGGCACACCCCCCCACCATTTCTTAGAGAAAAGGTAGCATACAACATACACTCTTTTGAATCTTCCTTTTTAACCTAAAATTGTAACCTGAAGAAATCTTTCTACATATCATTGATCCATGGAGCTCTTCCTCATTCTCTCTCTCTCTCTCTTTTTAATGGTTGCCAGTACTCTGTTACAGATTGCACAGCTTGTTCAACCTGTGGCCCATGAATGAACAGTGAATAACTATGCGTTTCATTTCTCTGGGTAGCTTCCTACGTCAATTTTTAAAATGTTTATTGAAGTATATTTTACATAATATGAAAAGCACTCATTTTAGGATCACATTTTGATGAGTTTTAATGGATACATACGCTTGTATAATCACTATCACGATAAAGATATGGAACATGCGTATTACCAAAAGGTCTTCTTGTATATAACGTCTGGTTCCCTTCTTCCCACTTCCACCATACCCAGTGCTGCTTGGGGCTTTCTCTGTGGACCCCAGGCGGATGGGCTCTGGCCTCTCTTAAAGTCTATACCTGGATATTCTAGACTTCCTTTTCCTCTCCTTTTATCCATTAAAGGCATCCAGCTTTTCTCCATTTTGCATAGATCTGCAGAAATATGATAATGTACTTCCCTGCCTTCAGTATTAAGATTTATTCTTTAATTCCTTTATTTTTAAGATGTTCTTGAGAGGGCACAGAAACATGTGCTTGTATGTGTATCTTCTAAGCTAGAGCAGTCATTGGTCCTTTAACTAGGGAGGTCAACAAGAAATTGTTGACAGGAAAATAAAAAGGTAGAATCAAGAGGTGGGCCTATGAAGGTAAGTGAGCTAGAAAGATAGGCAATGTCAGAGAAATGCTTGACTTTGAGATTTGGGGAGTAAATCAAGATTATAACCATGTGTGGGCACCTAAGGGAGTGGAAGAATAGATAGTTGGAGGTGGGGAAGCCACAATGCTAGATGGATCGTGGATTTTTTTCAGTCAATAGATAAAGTTTAATCTATTTCTAGATTTGATTCTGTTCCCATGATGTAGTGCTATGCCAAAGTAAACCATTTAGATTTACAGAATGTAAATCAAGTTCTCCCCCTCACTGCTTTTTTTAACAACTTATTTTGCCAATCATTTTATCCAGGTACAAAATAAAATCTTTTGGAATTCTGATGTGAGCTGTATTAAATATATGTATTAATTTATAAACTCGCATTTTAAAAAGTTTTCCTACCCAGATACATGGTGTATCTTTCCATTGTTTCAGTTCTTATTTTACATCCTTCAGTATAATTTTAGAATCTGCTTCATATATATCCTTTAGCTACATTTGTTAATGTTATTGCTGGGCAGGGGTGTCTGGGTAGATCAGTTGGTTAAGTGGCTGCCTTTGGCTTGGGTCATGATCCCAGGGTCCTGGGATTGAGCCCCACATCAGGCTTCCTGCTAATCAGGGAGTCTGCTTCTCCCTCTGCCTCTGCTACTCCCCCTGTTTGTGCTTTCTGTCAAATAAATAAAGGCAATCTTCAAAAAAGTTTAAAAAAATATATTCCTGGGCATTTCATCATTTTTATTGTTACTACAGTATACCAAGTGTTTTTAATATTTTTCATTTTTCATTAATTGTTCTCAGTAATGAATAAAAATCAGTGCATATATTTCTTATAAATAGCATCTTACCAAATTTGCTATTAATACTCATCTCTTTAGTGTATTTCTAGATTCATAATTATATGTGTGAGTAAAGATAACTTTGTTACTGATTTTATGGCAATAGCTTTACTGTTTTGCCTTTTAATGTACTATTTGCTTTTTTACTTCAAGAAACAGTCTTTCTATTTTAGAATGTTGATGTGGCTTCATTCTTTTAATATTTTACTTCAATCTTATTTGGAATGGCAGCTGAATTTTTTTTCAAAAAAATTTTTTTAACCACCTAATAATTTAAGTAAATTTTTGTTGTTGTTGTTGCTTGGTTTAATATAATGAATTACGTTGAAGATTTCCTATTGCAAAACCATCTTTATAGTCTTGGAATATGTATTACTTGTTAGAAGTGTTTTGTTAAAAAATATTCTACTGGATTCAACTTATATGTTTACTTATAACTTTTGCATCTGTAAGTGACATGAAGACATGGACAATGCTTGTGAATTTATCTGTCTTTAGAAAATTGAAAAGGGCAGTTCATACATTCAATTAAGCTTCTCTCCTCTGCTCTGTAGACCTCTAGGTATTCCATTGTGTTTTATGGAAATGGATTCAGGGAGCACAACTCCATGGCCATCCAGGGAAACACTCTATAGAAAAGTGACTCATAGTAGATCATTTTACTCTAATTTTCAAGTTAATTGCTAATTAATATCTCTTAATTCCTTCTGTATTTGGGAATATACCTTATTTCTTATTCTTATTTCTTATTCTTAACTGTATATTTTTATTTACTTCCTTTTTTCCTCTTGGTCAGACAGGTATTTATTTTATTTGTATTTTCAAAGAACAAGAATTTATTTTTATTTTTTATTTTAAAATTTCATTCTTTTTTCTTCTTACACTTTTTGTTTTAGAATAATTATAGATTTGCAAGTAGTTGTGAAGATAGTGAAGACGGGTCCCTTGTACCCTTCACTTAGTTTCCCCCCAGTGGTTATATCTCATGTAACTATGGTACAATATCAAAAGCAGAAGATTTACATCAGTTAAATGCATTTGTATATATTTCTATGCTACATTATCATGTGGGAATTGATGTACCCACCATATCAAAGATGTGGACAATTCTATCCTACAAAGATCTCTCTTGTTCTATCCCGTTATGTCATAGTTGCCCGCTTTCCCCCACCACCCCTGACCCCTTGCAACCAGTTCTTTGTTCTCCATCTACAGAATTTTGTCATTACAAGAATGTTATATAAATGGACTCATATCGTATGTGACCTTTTAAGATTAGCTTTTTTTTTTTCATTCTGCATAGGCCCTTCATCTATGTGAGTTATTGTAGGTATCAGCAGTTCTTTCATTTTCTTGCTGAGTAGTAATAGTATGCATGTACACAGTTTATCTATTAACCTTTTGTAGGGCATTTTAATCATTTGCAGTTTCAGGCTATGCTGCCGTGAACAATTGTTTACACTCTGTGTGGACGGAAGTGTCAAAGAGTGTGGGTGCTTTGTCGTCCTTAATTCATAATTCTCTGTGACTCTGTTTTGTTATAATATTTAAAACTGTTCTTTAGTTGCATACTTATTTTATTGGCAATCTCTAAGTGATAGAAACATGTAAGCTCTTTTCTCCTGTGGATGGTTTATTTTGATATCAAGTATTCTTTTTATTTGTAATATTAGTTTTAATTATGTCTTTGGGTAAGAGCTAGTTCAAGGAGTGTGACTTGATTTCATATTTAAGGACTCTTTTCTTTCTTTCCCTGGAGGTTATTTTTTCATCTTCTTCTAAACTTCTAGTTTACAATTCAATTATGGTTAGAGAATATAGAAATATTCTCTATATCTAAATATAGAATATACAAATCTCTCTTACTTTTTGGAATTCATTAGGGTTTTCTTGATGACCAAGAATCTGACTCATTTTTTCTGGTTGGTTTATATTTTATCATTACTATTTTAAACTTGCAGTTGGATAGACCAGGGCAGCCAAGGGCAAGAGCAGTTAGGTCATCGGGCATGCAGCAACGATGCACTCTGTTGGGTTGTTCGGTTTGGGGCATCTGAAGTTTTTCTAAGTAGATAAGTAAGACCTGTCCTAGGAAGAGGGACCAAAAGGTGCTTAGTACTCAAATCAGGGAAGATGGAGACCAAGAAGAAACATAATTACAGAGAGAAAAAACACTACTATTTACTGTCTCATAGATGCTAACTCCCGTGCTTGGCTTTCGGTTGTACTAATCATTAGGCCTTTAATTGTATTCACCACGCTGTACTGTCTGGAATACATTATGTTAAAACACGTGTATTAAAGATGTTTATAGGAGCACTAGAAAAATAAATCATTACACTCTTAAAATTCAGTGAGTAGGTGTGAAAATTTTTATTTTACAGAGAAGGGAATGGAAACTCAGATTAAGTAACTTCCAGGGTCACAAAGCTAATAAAGAGAGTTGGGATTTTAATTGATTTTTTTAAATATTTCATGGATATAAGATATTCAGAATAATTTGTAGAAAACAAAGTTTTATACATATGCTTCTATTACGTAAGGTGTGTATCACTCACATCTTCTATGGCATTGCTGTTATTTTGTCTATTTGAGCTGTCAAATTCTAAAAGAGTGGTATTACGTATATTATTATGATGGATGGTTTTAGCAAGTTCCTATAACTAACTCTAGAAGTTTTAGCTTTATGCTCAGTTCATAAGGAAACACAGCATATATAATCTTTATGATTCTTTTATCCTTGTGTATTACTCCCTTTTTGTCCTGTTTAGTTGGTTGAGATCTTGAGTTTTGGCAAATTTGATTTGATTCTTATATGTTTAGTTCATTACTTTTTTTTCCATCTTCATAATAAAGAATCTAGATAATGTAGTTATGTTATAAAGAATAATATGAATGCATGTTCAAGTCCTACTAGTTGTGTGTGTGGGAGTATAATTTAATTTTGGAAATTCCAATTTTTGTATACATCAGCCTTGGTGATAAAATCAGAAGCAAGAATTTACCTTTAGATTTTTGCTTCCAAGTTTGGAAAAACTTGAAGAACATGCAAAATACAGAAATTCAGATTTGTTTTCAAACAGGTTTCATGTCTAAATGAGCTCAAAAGTGTACGGGATTAGGAGCGAGGCCAAAGATAGGTGAACAATATTATAAAAATCTTACTTTTATATACAAATTTAATGGAGAAAAGGAAGTGGTTAAAACACTCAAAGGGAAAGACATAAAAATACTGAAAGTTACTTAGTTCCAAATAATTAAGATGCAACTATTGGAAATACCATTTCAGTCTCTACAGATTAATGTAATTTCTATAAATTATATCTTAGATGTGTCAAATAGGAATACTTTCACAATGTATATGTATACCAACTCATCATGATGTATGCTTTAAATATCTTTATTAGCCAATTATACCTCAATAAAATGGAGTAAAAAACTTTTCTTTTTTTCAAGAATGGGTCTTGACTTATAAAGGATAAATATTACTGTTCCTAGGTTAGTATTTGAAAACAGAGTTGAAATAAATGCAGTAGCTTCGAAAGCTATATTGAATTCTAGATTCTTTTTGATTTTAAAAGAAAGCCAATCTTATATTTTGGATGGGTAGAGAAATTTCTATCCACATAGCATCAAATGTTTTGGTAAACATGGGGATGTGAGGAAATTTTGGAAATTTTAATCCAGCAGTTGCTGGATTAAAAAAAAAATGGCAGTTCTTGTGTAAACCAGTTTTAATTTTCTCACTCACAAATATTTTAAATTTTTTATTTAAAAAATTTTTAAGAAATATTTTTAATTGCCTATAACCCAGGACAAGACAGACAAGTTCCTTACATTCATGGAATTTATATTCTTATGGGACAAGATAAATGATTAAAAAAGTACATTTGGGCTTTGACATTACTTTTTTCTTTATCAAAATCCACACCATTGCATGTTCTCCTGCAAAAAAGGGCACACTGTTTGCCACATGCCACTAAAACGTGAAAGTTTCTTGGAAATGAATTTATTGTTGTATGTTAACTCTTGAGCCTGACCATTTCTATGGCTAGGATTGCATGGCTTGAGATAAAACCCAAAATTGGAGAGACAGAATACAAAAAAATAAGAAAAGATAGCAGATTTTCAGTGAGGATGTTGCAGGGAGGGTAGACATGGAGCACCAAGATAATTTTGACTTTGCTGTTCTCTCAATTTTGAAACTGAGCTATTAAGATTTGTAAAGTGTGTGTTCAGGACAAAATTGTAGCCTGCCATGTCAATTTCTCTGCATAGTCATGTTTGAAGAACAGAATTTGATGATACATCTAAATCCAAGTAACGATAACTTAAAGTGAGACTCAGTATTTTATTCCTTTCATATGTATACACTATGTAACTATGGCCATCAAAATTTGAACCAGTTATTTTATTTTAAAAAAAATTTTTAAAGTTTTATTTATTTGAGAGAGTAGGAGTGGGAGGAGGGTCAGAGAGAGATAGAGGGAAAGGGACAAGCAGATTCCCCGCTGAGCAGGGAGCCCATCAATGGGGCTGGATCCCAGGACCCCAAGACCATGACCTGAGCTGGTCAGACTCTTAACCAACCTGAACCACCCAGGTGCCCGGAACCAGTTGCTTTTAAAGGAAAATTATTTATCAAGAAGAATGGGCATTTTCTATAAGAAATGTTTGTGCGGTTGCTTATTAAGGAAAGAGCTCATTAAAAGAGAAGAGGCGATATGTAAATGTGTGACGGCAGCATCAAGATCTCTAAATGAGATCTTCCAGTTGGCCATGAGGTGGCAGCAGCCCTTCAGTTATCTGAGAAATCCCGCCACCTGGTCACATTCAAACCCTCAGGAGGCTGTAACTGTCCAACTGAGAATTTTTCAGGTTGCGCTTTTTTGTTGTTGCCAGATTTCTTTTCTTGTCCTTTCTTTACTCTGTCTCTCTTTCTCATTCTTGCTTTTTTTTTTGGGCAAAGTTCAGCCATGGATCACCTTTTTATTAGCTCTGAGCCTTCCTCTTCTGAAATGGCCCAGTTATGGGGAAGTCAACAGGCAGGCTTCACAACAGTCCTCAGGGCCAAATTACATACAGTTCAGCTTCCACAGAGGTTGACTTGGCTGGAGACAGAAAATGGAAACATAATTGATCTTGCATTTTAGAGGAGAGGATTGCTTCCTTCCGGGGATATGCGTTTATCTTTTTAAAGAGAAGTTTCTGAGGATTAGATAGAGGCATTACAGATAAAATGTGGATGCCAGCGATGTTTTGTTAAACAGTTAACTTAAGGCTTTAAAATGATTTATTTACTTTTATATTTTTTGCTTTAAAATCATTTCAGAGATGAAAATTTAGATTATATTAGTCTTTTTGTGAGGAAAGAACTGTTTTCTGGAAATACTCAGTTAAAATAAAGGATTTAAAATTGCACTTCATTTTCCACCAAACTTTTAAAACTAAATTGTTCGATGATTTTGACTACAGTATATTGAATACATTTAATTCTAATAGACTTCCTTCCCCAAATGTTTCAAATTATGAGACAATTCTGTCATTGTATTTTTCATCAGAATCTGGCACTATCTCTCTTTCTCTGCTTACTTTGCTTAAATGACACTATTTCTGGCCTGAGTCATGACAGACGTGCTTGATATAAATATGCGTTCATAATGGTAGAGTCATTTTTAGATGCTTTAGAAGTCTTTTTTTCCATTAATGTTCTTGATCAACTTGCCACTTTCAAGGTGTTGGTTTTATTGATAACATCTACATTTTTATCAATAACATTTCTACTTAATTTTTGCTTCTATATTAACTCTTCCCTCTACTGTTAAGAAGTAGACTTTGTTTTTTTAGCACTCGTAAGTTCAGAGCAAAATTGAGTCAAAGAACAGGGTTCCCATACAGGCCCTGTCCTACATATACACAGCCTCCCCCACTATCAACATCCCACACCAGCTGTTTTTCCATTATTGATTTTTTTTTAAAAGATTTTATTTATTTATTTGACAAAAGCAGGAGGAGCAGCAGAGGGAGAAGGAGAAGGAGAAGTGGGCTCCTGGCTGAGCAGAGAGGACATGGGGCTCGGTCCCAGGACCCTGGGATTACGACCTGAGCTGAAGGCAGATGCTTAACTGACTGAGCCACCCAGGCGCCCTTCCTATTATTGATTTCCAGATTAATACCGTTGTCATCTGAGAGCATATATATTTCTATTCTCTCAGATTTGTTATGGTCTCTTTTTGTGGCTCAGAATATCTAAGTTGATGAATGTTCCACATAAGTTTGAGGAGAATATATGTATTTCGTTGTTGGGCGAAATGGTCTACAGTCAGTTATAACCAGTTGATTGATGGTTCTGTTGAGTTCAGCTGTGTTTTTTGTGTTCTACCTGCTGATCTATTTCTGATGCAGGGATGCTGAGAGCTCCGCTATGATTGAGAATTCATCTATTTCTCCTTGCAAATCTACCAGTTTTTGGCTTATGCATTTCAATATTGTGTTGTCAGGTACATACACATTAAGAATTGTTATGTCTTCTTAAAGAACTGACTCCCCTGTTATTATTTAATATCCCTATTTATCCTTAATAACTTTTCTTACTCTGGGAAGACTGATCTGTCTGAAATTAATAAAACTACTCCCATTTTTTAAATTAGTGTTAGCTATGTCTCTCTTTTTTAAAGATTTTATTTTTAAGTAATCCTTACACCTAACATGAGGCTGAAATTCAACCCCAAGATCAAGAGTCATATGTTCTACTAAGTCAGCAGGCAGCCCTGTGTCTTTACCTTTAAAGAGGGTCACTTGCAGACAACACAAAGTTGGGTTTTGTTTTTGATCCCCTCTGACAACTCTGTGTAGTAGTACATTTAGATTATTGGCATTTAAAGCAATTATTGATACAGTTTCATGTCTTTATATTTGTACTGTTTTCTATTTGTTGCCCTGGCTCTTTGTTCTTACTTTCCTTTCACTCTTTTTCTGCCTTTTGTGGGCTTAATTGAACATTTTATATGATTCCATTTTCTCTCGTTTCTTAGCCTCTCAATTATACTTTATTAAAAGATTATTTTATTTTAAATTCCAGTCTAATTAATATACAGTGTCATGTTAGTTTCAGGTGTACAATATAGTGATTCCGCAGTGCTGTACATTACTCAGTGCTCCTCATAAGTGTACTCTTTTTGTTGTTGTTGTTACTGTTTTTAGGTGAGCTCTATGCCCAACACTAGGCTCAAATTCATAACCCTGAGATCAAGAGTCACATGCTCTACCAACTGAGCCATCTGCCCTAATTATGCTTTTGTAAAAAAATCTTTTTAGTGTTTGCCCTAGAGTTTGTAATATACACTTACAACTAATCCAAGTCCACCTTTGAATAATATTGTACCACTTATGAGTAGTACAAGTATTTTACTTAATTTTTTTAATATTTTATTTATTTATTCAACAGACAGAGATCACAAGTAGGCAGAGAGGCAGGCAGAGAAAGATGGGGAAACAGGCTCCCTGCTCAGCAGAGAGCCCAATGTGGGGCTCAATCCCAGGACCCTGAGATCATGACCTGAGCCGAAGGCTGGGGCTTAACCCACTGAGCCACCCAGGTGCCCCACAAGTATTTTATAAAAACAAAATATTCCCAATTCTTTGCTCTCATCCCTGTGTCACTGCTGTCATTCATTTCACTTAAACACAAGTATACACAGAAGCATACATAATCAAATAAATACATTATTGCTATTATGATTTTGAACAAATGTTCCTATTAGAATAAAAAAATGAAAGTTTTTATTTTACCTGCACATATTCATTCTCTGATTTCTTCCTTTCTTTATGTAGATCTTACTTACTTACTTGTTTTTTTTTTAATTTAAGCCCTATGCTCAACATGGGGCTTGAACTCACAACCCCAAGATCAAGAGTGGCATGCTGTGCTGACTGAGCCAGCCAGGCATCCCTGTAGATCTGTTTGCAACCCATAATATTTTTTCTTTCTTTCTAAAGAACTTCTTTCATTTCTGGCAGGCAGGTCTACTGGCAACAGATTCTCTCAATTTCTGTTTGAAAAAGTTCTGTTTTCCCAGCACTTTTAAAGGATAATTTTACAAGATACACAATTGTGAGTGGTGTTTTTTTCTTTCAACACTGTAAATATTTCACTCTGTTATCTTCATGTTTGCATGGTTTCTGAGGAGAAGTTGATTTAATTCTTACCTTTGCTCCTTTATAGGTAAGGTTTTTCCTTCTGATTTCTTTCAAGATTTTATCTTTTTTATTTTCTGCAGTTTGAAAATGATACAGCTAGGTATAGTTAGCTTTTGTGATTGTTGTTTTATTTTTGCATTTATTCTGCCTGCTATTGTTGAGTTTCCTGATCTGTGGTTTGGTGTCCGACTTTAATTTGGGAAAAGTTTTGGTCATTATTATTTCAGATATTTCTTCTGTACCTCTCTCTCTTCTCCTACAGTATTTCCACTATGTGTGTGTTATACTTATTTGTCCCACAGTTTATTTCATTATTTTTTCTCTTTGTTTTTGTGTTTTGGAACTTTCTATTGACATATCCTCAAGCTCAGTGATTCTTTTCTCTGAATTTAGTCTCAGTGTCTAGTCTACTAATGAACACATCAAAGGCATTATTTCTGTTACGGTGTTTTTGATCTTCAGCTTTTTTTGTTTTTGTTATATTTAATTATAAAGGAAATGGAGCATTTTTTTAAATTTCTTTTTCAATTTCATTGTGGTAAAATATACATAACATAAAATTTACCAACTTAACCCTTTTTAAGTATAGAGTTTAGTAGTATTAATTACATTTATAATGTTGTGTAACATAATTACCATTCATCTCCACAACACTTTCCATCTTATAATACTGAAGTCCTATATCCATTAAATAGTAACTCCTCATTCCTGACAACCCACTTTCCCCAGTCCTAGCAATCACCATTCTAATTTCTGTCTCTATGATTTTGACTATTTTAATTAACATAAGTGAAATCATACAGTATTTGTCTTTTTTTGACTGGCATATTTTACTTAGCAAAATGTCCTCAAGGTTCATTCATGTTAGAGCACATTACAGAATTTCCTACCTTGTTAAGTCTGAATAATATTCCATTATGTAGGTATACCGCATTATATTTATCCATTTATTTGCCAGTGAACACATTGGTTGTTTCCAAGTTTTAGCTTATTGTAAGTAATGTTGCTATTAACATGAATCTACAAATGTCTCTTTAATACCCTACTTTCAATTCTTCTTGGTATATACTGAGAACTGGAATTGCTAGAAAATATGGTAATTCTATTTTTAATTTTTGAGGAACCACCATATTGTTTTCTACAATGGCTGTTCCCCATTATCCATGCACAAGGGTTTCAATGTCTCCACATCATTGTCAACACTTAATTCCTGTTTTATGAATACTAGACATCTTAATGGGTGTTAAGTGGCATCTCATTTTAGTTTTGATTTGTATTTCCCTGATGATTAGTGATGGTGAGCATATTTTCATGTGTTTATTGGTTATTTGTCTGTCTTCAGAGAAATGTCAATTCAAGTCTTTTGCCCATTGTTGAATCATGTTGTTTCTTTTTATATTGTTGAATTTTAGGAGTTCAGAATATATTCTGGATATTAATTCCTTATCAGATTTTTGACTTGCAGATATTTCCTCTCATTCTGTTAGCTGTCTTTTTACTCTATCGATAATGTCTTTTGATCCATAAATTTTTAAATTTTTCACAAAGTTCAATTTACATATTTTCTTTTGTTGCCTGTGCCTTTGGTGTTATATTCAAGAAATCATTGCCAAATCCAGTGTTGATAAGGTTTTTTCTCAGTTTTATAGTGTTAGATCTTCATTTAGGCTTTTGATCCATTTTGAGTTTATTTTTGTATATGATGTTAGGTAAGGGTCCAACTATTCTTTTGCATGTGGATATTCAATTTTCCCAGCACCATTTTTTTTTTAATTTGTTAGAGCACAAGAAAGGGGGAACGGCAGGCAGACAGAGAAGCAGGCTCCCTAGTTAGCAAGGAGCCCGATGTGGGACTTGATCCCAGGTCCTAGGGATCACCACCCAAGCCGAAAACAGCCACTTAATTGATTGAGCCACTGAGGCATCCCTCCCAGCATCATTTATTAAAAAGACTGTTTTGGGGGGCACCTGGGTGGCTCAGTTGGTTAAGCGACTGCCTTTGGCTCAGGTCGTGATCCTGGAGTCCCGGGATCGAGTCCCACATCGGGCTCCCAGCTCCTGGGGAGTCTGCTTCTTCCCCCGACCTTCTCCCCCTCTCATTCTCTCTCTCTCAAATAAATAAATAAAATCTTAAAAAAAAAAAAAAAAAGACTGTCTTGAGACACCTGGTGGCTCAGTCAGTTAAGCCTCTGACTCGGTTTTGCCTCAGGTCATGATCTCAGGCTTGTGGTGAGATTGAGCCCACCTTGGGCTCTGCTCAGCAGGGATTCTGCTTGAGATTCTCTCCCCAACCTCCTCCCTTCCCCTCTGCTTCTCTCCCTGCTTGTGCCCATGGTCTCTCTCTCTCTTTCTCAAATAAATACATAAAATCTTAAAAAAAAAAAAAAAAAAGACTTTTATTCCCCATTGAATGTTCTTGGCAGCTCTGTCAAAAATCATTTGCTCGTATATGCAAGGGTTTATTTTTGGGCTCTCTATTCTACATGTCTGTTTTTATGCCAGTACCAGGCTGCTTTGATTACCGTAACTTTGTAGTAAGCTTTGAAATCAGGAAGTGTGAGTCCTATAGCTTTGTTCTTTTAAATGATTGTTTTGGCTATGTGAGGTCCCTTGAGTGGTTCTAGGAATTTTAGGATAAGTTTTTCTTTTTCTACAAAAAATGACTTCAGGATTTTGATGGGGATTGCACTGAATCTGTCTATTGCTTTGGGTGGTATTGTCATCTTAACAATATTAGGTTTTGTTATCCATGAATATGGAATATATCTCCATTTATTTATATCTTTATCTTCTTTCAACAATATTTTATAGTTTTCATTGTAAAAGTCTTTCATCTTCTTGGTTAATTCCTAAGAATTTTATTCTTCTTGATGTTTGAAAATGGAATAGTTTTTATAATTTCCATTTCAATTTTTCATTGCTTATATGTAGAATACAACTGCTTTCTGTGTTAACTCTATAGATTTATTCAGCTCCTTACTGAATTCATTTATTTTAATAGCTTGGTGTGTGAGTGCATGTGTAAAATCTTCAGGGTTTTCTACATAGAAGATCATATCATCTGTGAACAGAAATACTTTTACTTTTTCCTTTCAATTTGAACACTATTTATTTACTTATTTACTTTTGCCTAATTGCTCTGGCTAGAACTTACAGTACTATGTAGAGCAAAAGTGGTAAAAATGGGCATCTCTGCCTTGCTCCTGTTCAAGGGTATGATGTTCACTGTGGATTTTTCACAGATGGCTTTGATTATGTTGAGATAGTTTCCTTCTATTCCTAGTTTGTTGAGTGTGTGTTTTCTCATGAAAGGGTACTGAATTTTTTCGAAAGCTTTTGCCACATCAATTGAGATGATCATATGAGTTTTGTCTTTCATGTTGTTAATGTGGTGTATTATATTGATCAATTTTTGTATTCTGAACATCTTTACACCCAAGAATAAATACCACTTGGTCATGGTGTATAATCCTTTTAGTCTACTGCTGAATTTGGTTTGCTAGTATTTTGGGGGGGGGGATAGGCACACCAATGTTCATAAAGGATATGGGTCTGTAGTTTTCTTGTAGTGTCATTACTGACTTTGGTGTCAGAGTAATGCTGGCTTTACAGAATGAGCTTGGAAGTGTCTTCACTTTTTTGGAGAAGTTTGAGAAGTACTGATGTTGTTCTTTAAATGTTGGTAGAATTCACCAGTGAAGCCATCTGTTCCTGGGCTTTTCCTTCGCAGATTTTGGATTACTGAGTCAATCTTTTTACTAGTAATAAGTCTATTCAGATTTTCTATGTCTCATAAGGTAGACTTGGTAGGTTTTATGTTTCTAGGAATTTGTCTATTTCATTTAGGTTATCCAGTTTGTCGTATAGTTGTTCATAGTACTCTGTAGAATTGGTAGTGATGTTCCCACTTTCATTTCTGATCTTAATAATTTGAGTCTTCCCTCTTTTTTTCTTAGCCCATCTAGCCAAAGGTTTGTTAATTTTGTTGATTTTTTTCAAAGAACTGATTTTTTGTTAGGTTGACTTTCTCTATTTTTTTTCTATTCTCTATTTTATTGTTCTCTGAGCAGTATTTATTATTTATATTTATTATATTTTTTTTAAGATTTTATGTATTTATTATATTTTTTCTATATATTTTCTTATATTTATTATCCAGTATTTATTATTTCCTTCTGCTAGCTCAGTGTTTAGTTTTTTCTTCTTTTTTTAGTTTCTTAAATGGTAGTTCTATTAGAGAACATCTAGTAGAGAAGTTCTATGTAAGTTTATTTCTGCAGCACCAGCAGCAACTTTGAGCTCCAGCTCTTGAAAAAGTGGCATCTGAGTAAATATACACAATTACAGTATTTAAATAATGCCAATTCTCCAAAGAAAGGTGCCTTCTAAATTAGATTGTTGATTTGAGATCTTTCTCGTATGGTTTGGTTTTTTTTTTTCAGGGTTTTTTTTTTTTTAGATTTTTATTTATTTATTTGACAGAGAGACAGTGAGAGAGGTAACACAGGCAGAGGGAGTGGGAGAGGGAGAAGCAGGCTTCCTGCTGAGCAGGGAGCCTGATGCAGGGCTTGATCCCAGGACCCTGAGATCATGACCTGAGCTGAAGGCAGAGGCTTAACGACTGAGCCACCCAGGTGCCCCTCCTGTATATTTTAATGTTAGCATTTATAACTATAAATTTCCCCCTTAATGCTCTCTCACTGTGTCAGATTTTGGTATGTTCTGTTTTCATTTACATTTGTCTCTATTCTATAGCAGTTTCAGCTCAGGTCATGATCTCAGGGTCATGAGATTGAGCCCTGCACCAGGCTGTGCACTTAGAGTGGATTCTGCTTGAGAGTCTCTCTCTCTCTCTCTCTCCCTCTGCCCCTCCCCCCACTCACACGTGCACTCTCTTTCAAAATACAATCTTTAAAAAAGAAACCCAGATGGAATAGTCACCAAAAATGGATCATATCCTGAGCCATGAAATAAATCTCAGTGGATTTCAAGAGAATGAAATCTTACAGATTATGTTTTCAGTGATCTCAGTAGAAGAAAAACACAAATCAGTAAGACCGCATTAAAAAAGTGATCTCTTTTCTCACATAAAACTGCTCAGCCTAAATTCCTTAGTAGGACATAGGCTGTAATTATCTGCCTACATCCTTTCAGCCGCCTCCCCCTGCAGTGGGAACCCTCCTAATGTGCCACTGGTGTGTGGATAACTCCTCACTTTTTTGTCCTCATTTGCCCACTGGTAACTTGTTTCACAGAACTTCCTGCTCTTTTTACTTTATGACTTTCTGTGTTACACAGAAGGCACTTCTCTTATTTGTATCTTTTAAACAAAATGTGTTTTCTGCTTTGATTATGTTTAGGCTGACATTAATAGTGCCAGAGTGTGAGCAGTCACTTCGTTTATCAATTTCAACTCTGTTATCTTCTGGTTTTGTGTCATTTTGATTTATGGCGCATTTTCTGTAAACAGCATACAGCTGAATTTAATTTGTTTCTATTTTTTAGGTCAGTCTAAGAATTTTTTTTTTGCTGGATTTAACCCATTCATTTTTACTGCGGTAATTGATGTAGTCTTATAGCTCTGACCTTGGTGTAGGTTTCCCATTTATTGTACTTTCTTTTTAACCTATCAATCAAGTACTCATTTCTTATCCTGTCTCCTTTTTCCCTCTCCCCCATCCCTTCACCACTCTTGTCCTTCCTTTTAAAATACTTTTGTGATTTGAGAGTTATATATCTTCTTCTTTAAATTGGTAACCTTATATTTTTCTATCACTATTGTGAATCCATCTTTTTTACCTGCCTCTTTTATAGCCTGGAAAGTCAGGGATCTTAGTGTAGTTCAATACCCCTCTTTGCCCACCCACTGAATTTACTTTCCGTGAAATTGTAGTTGCAGAGTTTTATTATTTAAAACCATGATTTCTCTACTTTTAGGGAAATGGTTTCTTAAGTATATATAGTATAGAATGAAATGTCATAAAAAATTTTACTGGTTTCTTACTTTCCATTATTTCCATTATTATATAAAAAAAGCCATGATGGCTTTTTTCCAACTTTTTTGGTTAAATTTTAGTGAAGTATGGCATCTAGTAATTCCTTAGGAATGTGTTCCATGAGAAGTAAACTTTCAGAATCTTTGTAATTTGAAAATATCTTTTTCTTTGGCCTTTAAAATTATATGATGGTTTTATATTTGATTCTAAATTTAAAATTATTTTACTACAGAGATATTACTCTGATTCCTTGTAGATATATCTTAGGCAAGTGTACTTCTATACCTTAATAAGTAACTTACTTTGCACTTTGTTTGCTCTCCCTCCCTTTCTCCCCTCCCCTTTCTTCCTTCCTCCCTTCCTTCTCTTTTCCTTCACACCTAAGTAACTTTATCCTCATCAAAAATTTCAACTAGCTATATCTAGTATGCTATCCACCCCCACAACTCCTCCTAGACTCCTCCTCCCCATAATTCATTACTTATTTTGCACTCTATTCCAGAAGAATCCCCAGCTTGCATTTCCAGGTTACCAGTTTAATTATTTCTATTAATTCCAGCTCACATACTGAAATTTATTTGTGGAGTTGAGGGATGACAGTTGTTTCAACTACTCTGATCACTTTTTTCTACAAACTTTGGCTTATGATAGCCATTAGAACCCTCAGAGAGATGAGAGGCTATTTTGCAGTTTCCTCTGATCTTTACAAATTCTGTTTTCTCATGTTCGTTCTTTTCACATTGTTGATTTTTTCCCTCAGGTATCGGGTTGTTCTTAGAGATATGTTTAAATTTATGAGGAGAGATTTTTATTTCAGTGCTTTTAGATGAAAGGTATTCCTTCAGCGAGTTGAGCATTCTTATTGTCCTGGAAGTGAATACAGATTCCCAAGGTTGTACAGGAAAGACAAGGAGGATGTACATGAAAGAGGGTTTTTCTTACTGTAAGGGGTTACCTTGTCTTGTAGGTGCAGGGCTCCCATCCTTATCAGCTGCCATGTGTGTGGGCTATTACTCCATTTCTGTGGTGCTCTGAGAGTCTTTCATATCAGAACTCATAATTTATTTAGAGCAGTGTACTCTCATGATATTACAAACATGCACAAACTTTCCTCATAGTCATCTATGAAACACAAGCCTTCAACACTGGAAGGGCTATCAAGATTGGAATGAGCGGAGTTATCCATCAGTAAGTTTTCACTAGGGTAGTGAGGCGTACTGATTTTTTATTATTGCCATAACAAATTACCACAAATTTAGTGGCTTAAAACAACCCGGATTTGTTAGAGTTTTAGAGGCCAGAAGTCCTGAAATCAAGTTATCAACAGGGCTGTGTTCCTTCTGGAGGCTGTAAGAGGAATCCATTTCCTTGCTCTTTGCTGGCTTCTAGAGGCTGGCTGCATCCCTTGGCTCATGGCCCCTCTTCCATGTGTAGAGCCAACAGTCCCTTGTCTTCAAATATCTCTCTGACCCTGCTTCTGTCGTTACATCTCCTTCTGTGAGTCTGACCCTCTTGCCTCTCGTATAAAGAACCCTGTGATTACATTGGGTCCATTTGCATCATCTAAGATTATCTTTTCATCCCAAGATTCTTAAATGAGTCAATTTTGCAAAGTCCTCTTTGCCATGTAAGATGACATATTCATGATTCTGGAAATTAGAATATGGACATCTTTGGAAAGGGGCCATTATTCTGTCTTCCTTAGGAAGCTAAGAGTTTTGTGCCTCTCTTTAGTGAGGCATAGCAGTGGGTGGTCTCAGAGAAGATAAGGAGAAGGCATCCGTGGTTTGGAGTAGATTCCTTAATAGTCCTTCTGCCCTTTCCCTGTTGGTCCCCCACTCCCTACTGAAACCATCTCCTCCTTTTCCTACTCCTTCCCACTCCTTAACACAGATAACTCAAAGTCACCTACAGGGATGCAGAAGCCATTCCACCCAATTAACACAATTCAAAGGATAAATGTCAACATTTATACACAATATTGTCAGAAAAGGTATAAAAAGTAGGGAAGGATTCTTTACAGATTCTGTAAAGGCCTTTAAAAATCCAATTTATGTACCAGAAATGACTACATATGTTATATAGTCAAAATACCTCTACCGAATCCTGAAATGTATATGTGTTGGGCCTGCGTTTAATCTTGGGTCGTCTCTTTAGATTATTATGTGAAATGAACTTCTGAGGTCTTTGATGAGAACCACATGGAGGAGCTTTCCCGCTGAGCTGTAGTGTGGGGTAGGTGCTCTGCCCACACAATGCATCCTGTGTAGCTCTCGTGTTTGATGGATGACCCACTCTTCTGCGAATGTCACAGACGCATCTTTCTGAAACAGTGAAATCTGATCATAGAGCCCATATTTAATATATTGGACCTGAGCTGTTGAGAGAATTAAACACATTTCAGCTGAGGATATGGTTCTTTCCCTTTGTCTGAAACAGAGTACTTGTTATTGTTGTTCTTGTTGAACACTGTGCCCCCAAGAAAGGGCAGACAAGCAAAATAACAGATAAAGCATGGAGTAGTAGGGAGTGGGGTCAAGACCTGGCAAATTCATTAATCACAATTAATGAGGGCCTGGAGGCCATCTAAAGTTTAATTTTGTGATTCTTAATAAGATAGTATATAATAAACAATTTAATAGAATAAACATTATTTCATAAAAGCTTCTGGTTGAAACACATTTTTCTCTTACAACTATTTTTCAAATTATGAAATACTTCAGACACACAGAAAACAGAGAACAGAACATCTATGCATTTAAGATCCAGATTTAACAAATGTTAACACTCACTTTGTTTACTTTAAATATTGAAAAAAAAATACAGGGGTGCGTGGGTCGCTCAGTCGGTTAAGCATCTGCCTTCAGCTCAGATCGTGATCCAGAAGTCCCTGGATCTAGCCCTGAGTCAGGTTCTCTGACCAATGGGGAGTCTGCTTCTCCCCAGCCTCCTCCTCCTGCTTGTGCTCTCTCTGGCTCTCAAATAAATAAAATTTTAATCAATCAATCAATTTTTTTTAGATTTTATTTATTTGGTAGAGAGAGCACAAGCAGAGGAGCAGCAGGCAGAGAGAGAGGGAGAAGCAGGCCGGGAGCCCAACACAGGGCTCGATCCCAGGACCCTAGCTAGGATTATGACCTGATCCGAAAGCAGACACTTAACTGGCTAAGCCACCCAGGTGCCCCAATAAGTAAGTATTTTTTAAAAATATAGAACAGATATAGTCAAAGCCCCATTTCAGTTCTTTCCCTGACCTCATTCTCCCTCTCCTCCTCCCGCCTCCATGGAGCTAGCCACTCCTCAAGTTGGTAAATATATTTCTCATCCAGTCTTTTGTTCTTCCAAAATTTCTGTGTAGTCACAAAATACACATTTTTGTTTGATGTGTTTGGAACTTCATATAAGTGGTATCATAGCACACATCATTTTGCAACTTGATTTTGTCCCTCAACATCACTTTTGAGATTGATTCCCAAAGACACCTGTGGCTCCAGTAACTGCATTTAAACAGTGTCATTCTGTCCCACTGTATTAACACACCACATTTTATTTGTCTCTTATCAACAGGTACAGAAATTGTTTCTACCGTTTTTTATTTCATAAAAGGGGGGGCTGCAACCTTTCTTGTTTTTGTGGTTTTTTGTATGTTTGCTTTCTAGTTTATTAATTTCTATTTTTGCCTATTTTTAAAAAAGTATATCAATCTTGTCCTTGCCCTTTGTGTGTGGAAAGCTCCTGTGTCTCCTCTCAAGTCTACTCACGCTCAACATTTCTGTGACTTGATAGATTCCAGTGTGATCTTCCCACATCAAGCAATTCAGTGATTCCAGTGGGGCGTCCTATCCTCTAGTTCGGAGTTAGTCCCATCTGGAGTTAGCAACAGGACTCACAGGGCTCAGTCCCACAAGTCAAATATCAAAACTGGTCTCTAGTGAAATCATAAAGCTTCACCCAGTTCCCTGACTCCTGCTACTGTGTGGCAGTAGGTGGGCTCTGTCTCCCATCTCTCAAAAAGCAGAAAAGTGAGAAAAACCAGCATCTTGGGTTCATGTAGCTCTTACAATGCTCAGGTCTAAGTGTTGAGAGGAAGTAAACACCCCGTGAATATTTACTTGCCTTGCTTTTTGAAACTTTCCCCCAAATTTCACTGAGCCTCTTGCACTTCTGGCAACTTCTATTTCTGCATGATTTAGTGAGATTTGACTTTGTTGGGAAGACCTACTATTGGTGGAGTGCAAAATTCAGAAGAGCAAAGTAAGAATATGAGCTTTTCAGAGCAACTGCCACCATATTTTTCAGCTCTGCAACCCAGAAACACAAGATTGTCATATAAGAGACACAAGTAAGAGATTTTCTCTGGAAACCAGTAACAATAACAACAAAAATCCCTTAAGCTGTGAAAAATTAAATAGATTATAATTAAGGAAATATTTTAAACAAAATCCAGCTGTTAATCTACATTGATGGTGTTTTTATTCTGTTTCCAATAGCTTTGGATTGAGAAGACTCGAAGAGAATGCTTTAGGATAGAATAAAACTTACTGGTGGTATTATTTTCACCTATATCCTCCCTGAGCAGAGGTACATCCTGTTTGGCTCATATACTTGTCATCTTCATAGTAAAGGAGTGTAAGAGGCTCTATTTATTTATTTTTATAATTTAAAAAAAATTTTAATAAACATATAATCTATTATTAGCCCCAGGGGTACAGGTCTGTGAATCACTTCACACTTCACAGCACTCACCATAAGAGGCTCTATTTAAACCAACAATTCCAACTTAGCTCATCTTATTCTAGAACATTAGATAAGCTCAAATGTTTGCTGCAAGAACTGCTTGCTTGGAATATATACTAGGATGAAATGTAATGACATTTATTTTAAAATAAATGTAGGTGAAAAATATTTTTGAATTATACAAACAATATGATTTTAGGAACATTAGAAAGTTTAGATACTGAGGAATATGGATATATAAGTACAGGCTTACGTATTACTGATTCCCATTCTTGACCACAAACTGCTCTCAAAGGAAAGACTAATGACATAAAATAAAAAATAAGACAAATCTTGAATTTAGGAAAAATGCCAACTACCTTGTATGAACATCATGGAATTCCTGCCACATACATTACAGGTTGGACTCAGTGAAGGAAGCCATGGAATTATGAGTTATGGGGGTCTTCTTTATCTGAGAGAGCAGTGCAGCATTTCTGGAGGCAAGAAAAGGACATTCTGATAGGGGGGTGGGGACAACACTGGAAGGGCCAAGTCTGAAAGCACTGGGGGATCAGGAGTGCCTGGCACGCTATGGCCCCATCTCCCTGCTGCAGATCATGGAGAAGTTAAGAGTCTATAAATGAGGCTGATGGCCAGGAAGCAAGAGGCTCGTCCTTACTATTTTCCTATGATCTGGTGATTTCTTCAAAGGATACAGGCTCCTTATGACGTGGGGATGTCCCTAATCTTTAGGGGATGAGTTTTTAAGATAAAAAAGAATAGTAGGAGGAAGAGCAAGATGGCAGAGGAGTAGGAGACCCAATTGCATCAGGTCCCAGGAGTTCAGCTAGATAGTTATCAAACCATTCTGAACACCTACATACTCAACAGGAGATTGAAGAGAAGAAGCGCAGCAATTCTGCGAACAGAAAAGTGGCACTTTCTGGAAGTCCTAGTCTATCCCTTCATTGTATTTAGCCTTATTTTCTGTATACATATGTTTTTCTTTCTTTAAAATTTTGGGATACAGTTTTGTCTAACAGATCAAAATATACCCTTAATCTAGTGCACGGCTTTGTTTTAGTCTGCAGCATGATCACATTCTTTCTCTTTTTTTTCTTTTTTCAACCTACTTTTTATCAATTCCTTTTTTAAGAATCTTTTAAAATTTTCGTCATTACAGTCATTTTCTATCCCTTCATCGTTTTTACCCTTATTTTTGTATATATATATGTTTTTCTTTCTTTAAAATTTTGGGAACAGACCAAAATACACCCAAAATCAAGAATCAAGTCTGTGGCTCTGTTCTATTCACCAGTCTAATATATATATGTATGTATGTGTGTGTGTGTGTGTAAATATAAATATATACTATATAATTTATATTTATGTAAATATATATAATTATATATAATATATAATATATAGTATGTCATAAGTATTATATATAATATTTTTAATATATATAAATTTCTTTTTCCCCTCCTTTCTTCTCCTGGTTTCAGGTCTCTTCCAATTTGGTTAGTGTATATTTTTCTGGGGTCATTGCTACCCTTTTAATATTTTGTTCTCTCATTCATTATCTGGATAAAATGACAAGGCAGAAAAACTCACCTAAAAAAAAAAAAAAAAGAACAAAAAGCAGAACCGACGGCTAGGGACCTAATAAATACAGACATTAGTAAGATGTCAGATCCAGAGCTCAGAGTGATAATTATCAAGGTGCTAGCTGGGCTCAAAAAAAGCATGGAAGATGTTAGAGAATCCCTTTCTGGAGAAATAAATCTCTCTGGAGAGATAAAAGAACCAAAATCTAACCAAGTTGAAATAAAAAAAGCTATTAATGAGATGCAATAAAAAAATGGAGGCTCTTACCACTAGGATAAATGAGGCATAAGAGAGAATTAGTGATATAGAAGACCCAATAGTGGAGAATAAAGAAGCTGTGAAAAAGACAAACTACTGGACCATGAGGGGAGAATTCGAGAGATAAAGTGGTACAATAAGATGAACAATGTTAGAATAATTGGGATTCCAGAAGAAGAAAAAGATGGACAGAAGATATATTTGGAGCAAATTATAGCAGAGAATTTCCCTAATTTGGTGAAGGAAACAATCATCAAAATCCAGGAGGCAAGAACTCCCCTCAAAATCAATAAAAATAGGTCCACACCTCATCATCTAATAGTAAAATGTACACGCCTCAATGACAAAGAGAAAATCCTGAAACCAGCTTGGGACAAGAGGTTTGTAACATACAACGGCAGAAATATTACATTGCTAGCAGACCTATCCACAGACACCTGGAGGGACAGAAAGAACTGGCATGATATATTTAGAGCACTACATGAGAAAAATATGCAGCAAAGAATACTATATCCAGCTAAGCTGTCATTGAAAATAGGAGGAGAGATAAAAAGCTTCAAGGACAAATAGAAGCTAAAGAATTTGCAAACACCAGATCAAACAATGCAACACAATACAGTAATAAAAAAAAGAACAAGAACCATGTGATACTCTCAATAGATACTGAAAAAGCATTTGACAAAGTACAGCATCCTCTCTTGATCAAAACTCTGTAAAGTGTAGGCATAGAGGGTATATACATCAGTATCATCAAAGCCACCTATGAAAAACCCCCAGCAAATATCATTCTCAATGGAGAAAAACTGAGAGCTTTTCCACTACGGTCAGGAACACGGCACGGATGTCCATTATCACCACTGCTATTCAACATAGTACTAGAAGTCCCAGCCTCAGCAATCAGACAACAAAAAGAAATTAAAGGCATCCAAATCAGCAAGAAGTCATCAAACTCTTGCTCTTTGCAGATGATATGATACTTTATGTGGAAAACCCGAAAGACTCCACTGCAAAACTGCTAGAACTCATACAGGAATTTAGTAAAGTGTCAGGATATAAAATCAATACACAGAAATCAGTTGCATTTCTATACACCAACAACAAGACAGAAGAAAGAGATATTAAGGAGTCAATCCCACTACAATTGCACCCCAAACCATAAGATACCTAGGAATAAACCTAACCAAAGAGGCAAAGAATCTGTACTCAGAAAACTATAAAGTACTCATGAAAGAAATTGAGGAAGACACAAAAAGAAATGGAAAAACATTCCATGTTCATGGATTGGAAGAACAAATATTGTGAAAATGTCTATGCTACCTAAGCAATCTACACATTTAATGCAATCCCTATCAAAATACTATCAATTTTTTTCAAAGAAATGGAACAAATAATTCTAAAATTTATATGGAACCAGAAAAGACCTCAAATAGCTGGAGGAAGGTTGAAAAAGAAAAGTTGGTGGCATCACAATTCCAGGCTTCAAGCTCTATTACAAAACTGTCATCATCAAGACAGTATGGTATTGGCACAAAAAATAGACACACAGATCAATGGAACAAAATAGAGAGGCCAGAAATAGACCCTCAACTCTACGGTCAACTAATCTTTGACAAAGCAGGAAGGAATGTCCAATGGAAAAAAGATCGTCTCTTCAACAAATGGTCTTGGGAAAATTGAACAGACACATGCAGAAGAATGAAATTGGACCATTCCCTTACACCACACACAAAAAACACTCAAATTGGATGAAAGACCTCAGTGTGGGAAAGGGATCCATCAAAATCCTTGAGGAAAACATGGGCAGCAACCTCTTCGACCTCAGCCACAGCAACTTCTTAGAAACATCACCAAAGGCAAGGGAAGCAAGGGCAAAAATGAACTACTAGAACTTCATCAAGATCAAAAGCTTTTGCACAGCAAAGGAAAGAGTCAACACAACCAAAAGACAACCGACAGAATGGGAGAAGACACTTGCAAATGACATATCAGATAAAGGGGTAGTATCCAAAATCTATAAAGAACTTATCAAACTCAACACCCAAAGAACAAATAATCCAATCAGGAAATTGGCAGAGGACATGAACAGACATTTCTGCAAAGAAGACATCCAGATGGCCAATAGACACATGGAAAAGTACTCAACATCACTTGACATCAGGGAAATACAAATCAAAAGCACAATGAGATACCACCTCACACCAGTCAGAATGGCTAAAATTAACAAGTGAGGAAATGACAGATGTTGGCAAGGATGTGGAGAAAGGGGAACCCTCTTACACTGTTGGTGGGAATGCAAGTTGGTGTAACCACTCTGGAAAACAGGATGGAGGGTCCTCAAGAAGTTGAAAATAGAGCTACCCTATGACCCAGCAATCGCACTGCTGGGTATATACCCTAAAGATACGAATGTAGTTATCCAAAGGGGCACGTGCACCCGAATGTTTATAGCAGCAATGTCCACAATAGCCAAACTATGGAAAGAACCTAGATGTCCATCAACAGACGAATGGATAAAGAAGATGTGGTATGTATGTATGTATGTGTGTATACACACACACACACACACACACACACACACACACACACACAAAATGGAATACCATGGAGCCATCAAAAGAAATGAAATCCTGCCATTTGCAATAACGTGGATGGAAGTAGAGGGTATTATGCTCTGCAAAATAAGTCAGTCAGAGAAAGACAAGTATCATACGATCGCTCTGAAATGAGGAATTTGAGAGGCAGGGCGGGGGGATTGTGGCAGGTAGTGAGGGCAAAAAATGAAATAAGATGGGATCGGGGGAGACAAACATAAGAGACTCAATCTCAGGAAACAAACTGAGGGTTGCTGGAGGGGAGGTGGGGGGAGGGATGGGATGGACATTGGGGAGGGTAGGTGCTACGGTGAGTGCTATGAATTGTATAAGACTGATGGTTCATAGACAAGTACCCCTGAAGCAAATAATACATTATGTGTTAATAATTTAAAAAAAGAAAAAAAAATTCTTGTAACCATATAAACAAAAGTAGAAAGAATGAGATGAATTTAAGTTTCGTATGTTGTATGTAATCTAACATATCAAAAGTAATATCATTATACCATGTAATAAGTACTAAAAATTTTTTTAAAAAATAGACCAGAGAAGAAACAGTCATATTCACTTGGGGTTATTTCCATAGCTTTGGGCCAACAGCAGTGAAAGGAAGAGAAGGAAGAAAACTATGAATACCTGAAGGGTTTTGTTTTGATTCAATCTTAAAGTTCTTGGCAATGTGGCTGGCTAACACCATTGCAGGGAAACAAATTGAAGTCACAGCCCCTGGTAAGGCCACTGTACCCCACCAGGATGCCAGTCCTCCACCAGGAATGTGGTTATAAGAAACCAAACAAATGGGGAGCCTGGGTGGCTCAGTGGGTTAAGCCTCTGCCTTCGGCTCAGGTCATGATCCCAGGGTCCTGGGATCGAGCCCCACATCGGGCTCTCTGCTCAGCGGGGAGCCTGCTTCCTCCTTCCTCTCTCTCCGCCTGCCTCTCTGCCTGCTTGTGACCTCTGTCTGTCAAATAAATTAAAATCTTTAAAAAAAAAAAAAAAAAGAAACCAAACAAATGAGAACAAAGAGTAACATCAACACCTGAAATTATTGTATGTCAACTACATGGAACTAACAGGGGCACCTGGGTGGCTCAGTGGGTTCAGCTCTGCCTTCCCCTCTGGTCGTGGTCTCAGGGTCCTGGGATCGAGTCCCGTGTCCAGCTCCCTGCTCAGCAGGGAGTCTGCTTCTCCTTCTGCTGCTCCACTTGCTTGTGCTCTCACTCTCTCCCTCAAAGAAATAAATAAAATCTTAGGGAAAAAAAAAAAACCCTATACTGAAGTAACAAACAAATAATAAGGTCAAAAACAGAAATCAAGTTGCCGATGGCGAGGTTCCCGTGCTGGAACTTCCCACTTCCCTCCCATGCGCCTCAGATGGCTGAGTGGGCTGTGGATAACAACCTACATTTGGGAGAAAAAGCTACACCAACCAAGCTGTGTTCGTACCAGATACAAAATATGTTAAGGCAAGATGCATTACTAGTGATAAGGAGGGTTCAGCGTGAAACTACAGAACAGTTAACTAGGAAAACAGAACCCTCCCTATGGTCTTAGGCACTTGGTACCATCGTCTCCGACATGTGAAACATGTATTGAGAAGTACAATAGGAATTCTTCCAACATGGGAGTGGAGGATCTGGCCCTCATTTCTAAGTAACTGATTCATTCCTCCAGCAAATATTTATCAAGCACCTACTATGTACCACGTGTCTTACGAGAATCCAACAGTGAACAGAAGAGGCAGAAATCCCCTAAGCTCAAGGAACTGTGATTCCAAGATTAGATCAAAGAATCCCCCAATTGGTAAGGATACAGAAGGTTTGACCAACACCACACACAATGTTCCTCCGATGGGCACATAGACAACATTGTTTTCGGTCAGGTGCAAAACATTTGTGAAAAACTGAAGACAGGACGGGCTCTGAAGAAATCTCAGGGTAAATATCACATGGACTACGATTTCTGACCACAGTGCCATGAAGTTAGAAATCAAAGCTAAATTTTTTTTTTAATTTTTTCATCCTTCAGTAAAGCTAAAGTTGTGACTCTCCCATAACTTTGCAATTACACTTTTGGATTTCTATCCTCGGAAAAAACCTGGCATGTGTGAACGGGGGAATATGTACAAGAAAGTCAAAGAAACGACGTCTATTAAAAAATGGTTGGAAACAGTTTGTCTGGAAACAGAAGTCTGCCTACAAAAATTAGGTTAAAAACAATTGTGAGCTGTTCTTATAACCAGCAAGAAGTATTTATAATCTATACTTATAGGCATCAATATAGATGAAAATCCCAAAAGGTTAATTTTGATGTTATTTCATCTAGACTAGTCTGAAATTATGTACTATGGAATAATATACTGCTTCGCATTTCAGTGTGGGAAGGGGTCAAGAAAAGCCGGGTGGGCTAGCCCCAGAATTCGGGGTTGTAGGAAGGGGATGAGGTCAGAGGAGTAATCATGTTTCCATCTTTTTTTTTATTCTTAAGATTTTATCTATTTATTTGACAGAGCGAGCACAAGCAGGGGGAGCAGCAGAGGGAGAGGGAGAAGCAGGCTCCCCACTAAGCAGGGAGCCTGAAGAGGGGCTTGAACCCAGGACCCTGGGATCAGGACCTGAGCTGAAAACAGATGCTTTACTGACTGAGCCACCCAGGCATCTCTGTTTCCATCTTTTTACCTCGGGGCAGGCTGGCTATAGGGTACAGTAGAATTCTACGATGGACTCAGTGATCCCTGTTCCCTACTCTTACACCTGCAATGATGTCACTTAATATAGCAAAAGGGATTTTACAGATACAATCAAGGTAATTTATCAGTTGATTTTCAGTTAATCCAAAGGGAGATTGGGTGGGTTTAACTTGATCAGAGAAATGCTTCAAAAGCAGACTTTCTTCCAGCTAGTTGCAGAATAGGAAGCCAGAGATTCAAAGTGGGAGAAGGATGTGACTGGCATGCCATTGTTGGCTTGAAGATAGGGGTGCCATAGGTCAAAACCTCAGGACTTAAATTCTTCAACTGCAAGGAACTGAGTTCTGCCAGTAAGACTAACTGGATGCTCTTTCTTCCCTAGAACTTCCAATGAGAATTCAAGCTGGCCATCAGCTTTTTCTTCTTTTTTTAAAGATTTTATTTGAGAGAGAGACAGAGAGCATGAGCGGGGCGGGGGGGGGGGGGGGGGCGGGGCAGGGCAGAGGGAGAGGGAAAAGCAGGCTCCCTGCTGAGCAGGGATTTCCCCGTTTGGGACTTGATGCCAGGACTCTGGGATTATGACCTGAGCTGAAGGCAGACGCTTAGCCAACTGAGCCACCCAGACGCCCCAAGCTGGCCATCATTTCGACTTCATCATTTCGACTTGGACTTTACCCCATCCCACCCTGCTGGACTTCCTACACACAGAGCCCTGAGCTGTGAATGGGTGTCGTCTTAAGCAGCGATGTGTTACAGAAACAATGGAAATGGATACACATGGGTATTTATATTGTTGTAGCTGTACCTTTTACATATGCTATCAATATTCTTTGGTGTGATTTCCTCATTTAATAAGCCTTTTTGTTGTTTGCGGAATATTTTTCGAAATTTATTTTTAATGAGATGTAATTGACGAATAACATTGTGTAAGTTGGAAGTGTACAGTGTGTTGACTGGATACATTTGTAGGTTAAAGAGAAAATCAGCAATGAATTCTATTGACTTCAGTGTGCCTTCAACAATGTAGATGTGACGGGGGAGGGGGGAGGGAGGCATCTGTAAAAAGAATGTAAAAATCTGACCCTTGCGATAATGACAATATGGCTTCCAGACAAATCATGGGGTCATGGGCCCTTTTTTTATGATAAGTCTTTTAGTAGACTGCATAGAGTTACCAAGCAAAGATTACAACGCTGGGCCAAGAATGCTGACTACTATTTATGGAGGCCTAGAATTTGGGAAACGATTCAGGCCTATTTATTCTATGTAATGATGTTATTGTTGAACTAAACATAGGGGTTGTAAAGTGATTCTGTATGTTGGTCTAAATGTGTAAATATTTCTGTTATGGTATCCGAATGTACACTGACCATGAATATTTTATTTTGTGGTGTGCTTGAATTAAATCCATTACAATCAAAGGCATTTGAACCTGGAGTGAAGCTGGCATGGCTGCCATATCCTGAACCCAGGAGGCATGAAATTGCGATAAATAATACAAGGAAATAGGTGCATAAAACCCGGAGCCTTAAGAAGGCAATGCTATCAGCTCTAAAAAATAATTTAGCAGATTTTAACAGATGTGCGATGAATGGCACCGGATAAATGAAACCAAATGTAAATAATCAGCCACAAGATGGCATTTGAATACTGATGAATTTAAAGTTTGGGACAGTATTGTGACTTAAACAGATATTTGTCTCAACCTCTTCCCTCCCCTGGTCACTTTTTCTCATATCACCTTGTCATAAGACCATCAGGCTTATTTTTTCTATAGCCTAACAGTCCTAAAATATTTATTCTTCAGCTTTTAAAAAATCTCTTGTTAGTGGTTAGTTTTATGTCAGGTTGAGCCATGACATGCCCAGATATTTGGTCAGACATGACTGTGGATATCTCTGTGAGGATATTTTTGAATGAGATTTACATTTGAATTGGTACATTGAGTAAAGAAGATTGCGCTCTATACTGTGGGTGGGCCCCATCTAATCAGTTGAAGGCCTGAACCTTCCCCAACCTTCTCCTGTCTGATACCCTTCAACTGTACCACTGGCTCTCCTTGGTTCTCTGGTAGCCTACCAGTCTTCAGACTCAAAGTGGGACATGGGTCCTGCAGATTTTGGACTTAATTATGTGAATCAGTTCCTTATAACAAATCTATCATCTCTTTCTCTTTCTCTCCTTTCTCTCTCTCTCATCAGATTTATCAGTCTGTCATCTATCTGTCCCACTGGTTTGATTTTTCTGGAGAATCCTGCCAACTATATTTCTCAATTTATTATTGACAAACTCCCCACTATTATGAAAGTTCCATAAAGGCAAGGGCTTTGTTTCATTTGATTTTATAACCCTGGTGGCCAGATGGGCCCTTAAAAATCATACAGATGATATTTGCTGAGTGAAAGTATCTCCTTGGGGGAAGCCTGATGCATTTATGTATTCTCGGGTGGTACTGAAGGGGACACATATGTCAGCTCAAGAAACCAGTGTCTCCTTGGGTGAGTGGTGAAACTTGTCTGGTTGTTGCAAAAAATAAAAGGGAAGAGAATTTTTAGGAGTCAAAGCATATTATTACTCAAAGGGAAGTTTATATAAATTCTTCTAAAAAGCAGGGATAATCGATCCATGAATTTTAAATATCACTTGTAGATATTTGGAAATCATGTACGTTGATAAAGAAAAATGGGACTCTTACCCCGCAGCTTTGGCCAGGGCTGGAATCTCCAATCATATGGTTCTATTGCCCCGGAGATCGTCCGTGTTGACCATGTCATTCAGCTGAAAGCAAACTGCAAAGAGAACAGTGTCGGTCATGACTACAAATCTCAGTTGTAGAGAAAGCATTGCCGCAGGCTGTGGGCACCGTGGATGTGAGCCGAGAGGCTTGTGCGTCACGCCTGTGACCTGCGCATTCCATGGCAAATCACCATGTCTCACCGCAGTGCGTTGCTATGATAAAACAGGCAGTCCTCTCCTGGGAGCAGTCTCACAAAGTTTTGGAAAAAAAAAAATCAGGTGAGAAATATATCCTGACTTATCGAGTGGGCTGAACAGAGTCAGGGTGCGATCAGGAAACGCACTATTTTTCTCTCGCGCTGCCTTTAGACAAGCTCTTCCTGGCGTCCCTTTCCCTGGTCCCCACTGGCAGCTGGCGTATGCACTTTCAGCGGGGAGCTGTCAGGAGTCGGACGTCCAGTCCAGTGTAACCCAAAACTGCCCCTTGGCTCCAATACCAGCCACTCGTCTCCTTCCCCTCCTGCCTGGAAGCTGTGGTTCAGGAATCTGCGGTGGGTCAGGTGAGTTCGCACTCTCTGCGACCATCCCCAGTGTAACCTGAAACTGGCCGCTGGACACGGGAGGCAGGGAAGGCAGACAGAGACGGAAGAAAGAGGCAAGTCACCCCATATTCATAAGCAAGGAAACTTACTTAGGAGGCTTGTCTCGGCGGCAACAAGAGGAGCAGATCTCTGCACCTGCCTGGCAGAATCTTAAGTTTATGTGGCGTCTATGACTGGGTCCAGTCAGGTGTCCAGTCGAGGGTTCTGTCTCAACACCACATTTCTGTCGCAATGCTGTATCCTTGGAGCAGCTCTGGGAACATTCCGAGCGGACGGGGGAGAGGCTGGGGAGTCCCCAATTGCCTGGGTCCTGCTCAAGGGTCACCTGGCGGGGACAGGTATATTATAGAATGTTTTCTTCTTTTTGTTGTTGTTAACTTGAGATATAATTGACATACAGCATTATATTAGTTTCAGGTGTTCTACAACATGATTTGACATTTGTGTACATTACCAGACGGTCACTGCAGTGTCTGTCACCTTACAAAGTGAACACAGTGTTCCAGACAGTATGCCCAGGATGGACATGGTCACAGCTTCTCGATGACCTCCTCCCACAGTGCAGCACTTTCCTGAATGCTCCACTCTGATCTCACACTTCTCCATTAACTACTGTTTTCCTAGGTGGGGTGGGACAAGGAATGGGAAGAAGGGGAGACAGAAAAGGGACAATGTTCCTCCTTCTCCGGGCAGCGCCACATCGCCCTCTGTGAGTTGGACCCCCCAGTGCTGGCTCGTGGGAGGCATATTAGCAGATCCTCAGAGAAGCCCAATGGGGAGCTCTGCCCTGCAATCTCCCGACCCCTCCCACCTTCACCTTACTTCGTTTCCTGCTTGCCTGTCTCAACTGCCCACCCCCACCGGCTTTCTTCAAAGTCTCTTCATCCTGACTGGGAGCCCCCTTGGTGGCCGGGGTGGGGGCCTGTGGAAGCTCGCTCATGCTCAGTCACCTGCCACAGAACCCTTAGCCCATGCAACTCGTGCTTCCGTGCCCGCTCCTCCTCAAATGGGGCAAGTACAGCCGGCTGGACGCCTGCACCCTGCAGCCTTTGGCCTCCAGGACCCTGTGGGTGGCTTCAGGATCTTCCAGCTGGGAAGCCGGCGCCCCCATCTCTTTGAGTGTTTCTCCATGGAGCCGCCTTCACCTGCTTTGGCGACATTACTGCCCACCTTCCCCAGCTGCAGGGCTGCACGGGGAGGGTGTGTCCCAATTCTGCACCCCCCGAGGGTGCACCCCCCACCCTTCCCCTTTGACTAAGCACCAACCCGTTCTCCATCCAGGCCTGGGGAGGCACCTGTGCCGTGGTTTTACCGGATCATCTGAGTTTCAGCATTTGCACAGGTAATAAATTTTTTTTTTTAAAGGGAGCCTTCCAATTGCATATACCGAAGTCTCACAAAACCTGGTTACTCCACCTCCTGAGGGAAATTGCTCAGACTAAGTGATTGTCCTCCCTGACAATTCAAGGGACATCAAGGGTGGGAGAATAAAATGGGACAGGCAGCCCGCCCGACCTGCCAGTTTGGTTAGAAACTGGCTTTCAGGGCTCCATTTGATTGGGCCATACATTAAGTTAAAATCTGGGGAAGCGTGTTTTGCCCTCATTATTCGAGGTGACTCCAGGGTCAGTGGAACACATATCTGTTGATCTATCTAGTCTATCAACACAGACACTTTAAAAAATGAAGTGAGAGCATACATGTAATTCTTCAATTTTCTTATTTAACACATTACAGGCATTTCCTTGTCTCTCTCTCTGTATAAATCTATCTCATTCCGCTTACCATCAGAGTGCATGATAATTTTTAATCCCTACTGACATTTAGATTATTCTAATTTTTTTTAAAGATTTTATTTACTTATTTGACAGACAGAGATCACAAGTAGGCAGAAAGGCAGGCAGAGAGAGAGGAGGAAGCGGGCTCCCAGCTGAGCAGAGAGCCCGATGCGGGGCTCGATCCCAGGACTCTGGGATCATGACCTGAGCCGAAGGCAGAGGCTTAACCCACTGAGCCACCCAGGCGCCCCTAGATTATTCTAATTTTTATTATAAACATACTTTTATGTAATGTTACTGTCCAGAAAGGTCATACAAGCACTCACTGGGACTGCGCGACAATACCCATCCACCCCTGAGAAGGACAGATGCTATAAATCTTCATTTTTGTCAAATGTAGAGGCTCCAAACTTCTTATCCCCTCCCTTCAGTTTGAAAAAATAGATTACAAATGAAGTTGAACATCTTTACCTATGTATATTCACCTTTTAACTTATTTAATTTCTTCTATAGCGAATTAATACTTTATATTCTTTAGTTTTGACTCTGGATGCCCATTAGGTCCATGTTAATACCTACTGCACGGGATGTTAAATATCAAGTTTTTCAAGAGCTTGTCGTGGCATTACCCCGGGGGCAGGTAACTGTACTTAGTGTGGAGCTATCCACTGACAAGGGACACCTTTTCTATAGATAAGCAGTTGCACAGTGTTCCTCGGGGCTGAGATTACTTAGTGCAGCTGGTGTGTGGGCCGTGGGCTTGACCCAGACAGCAGGTGGGCAGGCTGCAGTGCGGGGAAGGGTTTAAGACTAAGGTTGTTGCCGCATGACCTTGATTTTCACAGTCCTCAAGACTGGGGTGGGATTAGACCTCTTCGGCCATTGGTGGTGGGAATAGTGTTTACTGCTCTTGAACTCAAGTAAGCTGAGTTCAGACTGCTCAAGAGAGCCCTACTAAGGGTCTTGGCTAAGGTGGCCGCCAGGCCTGGATAGGCAGCCCAGATCAGTCAGCCCCAAATGTCATTTTCCGTTCAGGGCAAGGAAGAAAGCATGGGGGCAGGGGCCAATCTTGAATTTAAGTGGCTGCCCTCAGGCTCAAGAGTCATACCCACCATGTGGCTTCCAGTTAGCTCCAGAGAAGGGCTTCCAGACTGGCAAATAAATAAATCGGATGTCCAGTTAAGTTTGAATTTTAGATAAACAAATTTTTTGAAAGATTTTATTTGAGAGAGAGAGAGCATGCGCAAGGGGAAGAGTAGAGGGAGGGAGAGACTCCCCACTGAGCAGGGAGCCTGATGCGGGCTCCATCTGGGCACTTTGGGATCATGACCTGAGCTGAAGGCACACTCTCAACTGAGTCACCCAGGCGCCCCCACAAAACAAATTTCAGTACTGAAGTATATTTTATGCAATATTTGGGATATACTAAAAAGCATTTGTGGTGGGGCGCCTGGGTTGCTCAATTGTTAAGCCTCTGCCTTCAGCTCAGGTCATGATCTCAGGGTCCTGGGATCAAGCCCCATGTCAGGCTCCCTGCTCGGCAGGAGCCTGCTTCTCCCTCTCCCACTCCCCCTGCTTATGTTCTCGCTCTTGCTGTCTCTGTCAAATAAAATCTTTTTTAAAAAAGTATTTGTTTTTTATGTGTAACTGATATTTCACGGAGTATGCGGTGTTGTAGCTGGATACCCTTTTCTAGATTGATGAGTTACCTTGAAGATAGCTCCGGGTGCCCAGGATCCAAATTGTACAGCGTATTGTATTAAGGACCGGCCCCACGGTAGAAGGGCTCTAGGAGCCCAAACTTCACAATTAGCAAGAGCAGCTTTGATCTTCCAGCAGAAGCAGACTTGGGGGATGAAAGAGAGCGCATACCTGGCATTCTCCTGGTAAGTTTCACAGGCTTCCGCAGAGAAGCCACGGGGTATCCAGCATCAAAAATGCCAGTTCACACAAGAGAGTTCCGTATTTCCCAGGGTAGAACCACACTCACCACAGCATCGAGTTGCCAGAAACGTGAGACCCAAAGAAAAACAGTAATTCAGCTGACTGAATATGGCGAATGGAAAATGAAGGCTTAGTGCCTGGAACTGTATCACTGTAGAGGTAATTAGCAAGAACAGAGCATGTTTAAGAATGCCACTTTTGAAGGGGGATCCAGTACGTACAGGAAACTTTCTCCCCTGTGTATTAATGCATAGTGCCCAGTTTAACTTCTTGGTGGAAGATCTCTTCAAATGGAGTTTAAATTCCTAAATTGTGGACTCTGGACAACTGATGGAGATTAACCAGTATCTTGGATCAAGATCCAAGATCTTGAATCAAGATCTTCTCCATTCTTTCCTTCAGACACCCATGACTTCTTGCCTTGTACTTCACAACTGTCTTAAACTATCTGAAAACATAATTTTATCTGGGATAATTGCATATAGGGTCTGCAAATTGGCTTGCTTCCTAAATTTGGTAGCCATAAAGCCGATGTTAGGATATTCTTACCTTTCTTTGAACACATTGGACTTGTTAAAGCCAAGGTGTATGGGAGGCTGGAAGTTCAACTTCTCTGGTCCAGAAGGAATTACACCTTTCCAGAGAGCAACCCATCTACTGCTGATGAGTAATGCTCTCTCCACCCAAGCATCGAGGGAGGTCTAGAGATCATGAGCAAAATCAGAGCAAAATCAAACATGACAGAGGAGGAGGAATATTAAACCTCAATTTCTTTGGGTTTTTAACTCACCAGGGCAGAAGCTTTTGGATGTTATATCTTTTAGATTGTAGTTTAAGAATTTTGGATTTTGAAATTGGAGGGGGAGATGAAGCATGAGAGACTGTGGACTCTGACAAACAAACTGAGGTTTTTGGAGGAAGGGGGTGGCAGGATGGGTAAGCCTGGGGTAGGTATTAAGGAGGGCATATATTACATGGAGCACTGGGTGTAATACACAAACAATGAATCTTGGAACCCTGAAAAAAATAAAAATAAGGAATAAAAGCATTAAAATTAAAAAAAAAGAATTTTGGATTTTGTAATCTTAAAATTTGTATGGAAACAGAAAAGACCCCAAATAGCCAGAGGAATGGTGAAAAAGAAAGCCAAAGCTGGTGGCATCAGAATACCAGACTTCAAGCTCTATGACAAAGCTGTCATCATCAAGACAGTATGGTAGTGGCAAAAAAACAGACACATAATCAATAGAACAGAATAGAGAGCCCAGAAACAGACCCTTAACTCTATGGCCAACTAATCTGCAACAAAGCAAGAAAGAATGTCCAATGGAAAAAAGAGAGTCTCTTCAACAAACGGTGTTGGGAAAATTGGACAGCTACATGCAGAAGAATGAAATTGGACCATTTCCTTACACCACACACGAAAATAGACTCAAAATGGATGAAGGACCTCAATGTGAGAAAGGAATCCATCCAAATCCTTGAGGAAAACACAGGCAGCAACCTCTTTAACCTTAGCTGCAGCAACTTCTTCCTAGAAACATCGCCAAAGGCAAGAGAAGCAAGGGCAAAAATGAACTATTAGAACTTCATCAAGATTAAAAGCTTTTGCACAGCAAAGGAAACAGTCAACAACACCAAAGACAAATGACAGAATAGGAGAAGATATTTGCAAATGACATATCAGATAAAGGGCTCGTATCCAAAATCTATAAAGAACTTATCAAACTCAACACCCACAGGACAAATAATCCAATCAAGAAATGGGCAGAAGACATGAACAGACATTTCTGCAAACACATCCAAATGGCCAACAGACACATGACAAAGTGTTCCACATCACCTGGCATCAGGGAAATACAAATCAAAACCACAGTGAGATACCACCTCACACCAGTCAGAATGGCTAAAATTAACAACACAGGAACCAAATGTTGGTGAGGATGCAGAGAAAGGGGAATCTTCTTATACTGTTGGTGAGAATGCAAGCTGGTGCAGCCACTCTGGAAAACAGTATGGAGGTTCCTCAAAAAGTTGAAAATAGAATTAACCTAGGGCCCAGCAATTGCTCTATTGGGTATTTACCCCAAAGATAAAAATGTAGTGATCCAAAGGGACATGTGCACCTGAATGTTTATAGCAGCAATGTCCACAATAGCCAAATGATGGAATGAACCTAGATGTCCATCAACAGATGAATGGATAAAGAAGATGTGGTATATATACACAATGGAATATTATACAGCCATCAAAAATTGAAATCCTGCCATTTCCAACAACATGGATGGAACTAGAGGGTATTATTATAAGCAAAATAAGTCAATCAGAGAAAGACAATTGTCATATGATCTAACTGATAAGAGAAATTTGAGAAACAAGACAGAAGATCATAGGGGAAGGGAGGGGCAAGATGAAACCAGAGAGGGAGACAAACCATGAGAAACTCAATCTCAGGAAACAAACTGAGGGTTGCTGGAATGGAAGGTCGGTGGGAGGATAGGGAGAGGGTGGTTGGGTGATGGACATTGGGGAGGGTATGTGCTATGGTGAGTGTTGTGAATTATGTAAGGCTGATGAATCACAGACCTGTACATGTGAAACAAATAATACATTATATGTTAATAAAAAAAGAATTCTGGATTTTGACTGATTGATTTGCTGTGTTATTGGAATAGTTCTGTATCTTTAAATTTTTAAGTACTTATTTTTTAATTTAAATTTTAGTTAACATATTGGTGTGATACTGGTTTCTTGAGTAGAATTCCAGTAATCTCCAGTGCTCATCACAAATGCCCTCTTTAATGCCCATCACCCATCTAGTCATCCTCTATCTTCTTCCCTCCATCAACCCTCAGTGTGTTCTCTATAATTAAGAGTCTCTTATGCTTTGTTTCCCTCTCTCTTCGCCCTTCCCATATATTCATCTGTTTTCTTTCTTAAATTCCACATGAGTGAAATCATATATGGTATTTGTCTTTCTCTGTCTTTCTCTGTCTTTCTCTGTCTCTCATTTAGCATGATACACTCTAGCTCCACCCACATTGTTGCAAATGGCAGGACTTCATTTTTTTGATGGTTGAGTAATATTCCATTGTATATATACACCACATTATCTTTATCCATTCCTCAGTGAATGGACATTTGGGCTCTTCCATCCTTTGGCTATTGTTGATAACGCTACTATAAATATGAGGATGCACATACCCCTTCGAATCTATATTTTTGCATCTTTTGTGTAAATACCTAGTAGTGCAATTGTTGGATTGTAGAGTAGTTCTATTTTTAACTTTTTGAGGAATTGGATTTTGATCTCTTTAAAAGTTAATCTTCAAATTTTAATTTCTCAGGAAGAAATTCATAATGGGAAGGGGTTTTCATTCAAATGTGAAGTAACTTCATGTTGTTGGAATTTTATTAACTTAAATAACACAAAGATTTGATATAAACAGTTATTGGATTAGCTCATTACCATGAAGAAACTCTGACAATATGGCCGGATGTAATCAGGTTGGAAAATAGAATAGGGAGGGTTTAGCCTTGATAACAGATTGGCTCAAGGAAAGAAATTAATGTGTTTGCATGATTCCAGACCATATTAAAGGATGCAAAACTTGCTAATTAATTTTATGAAGATAGCATTATCTTAATATCAAAATCTGATATAAAGATAACAGATAAAAACATACAGCGGTCCTCCTTTATCCAGGGGGATACACTGAGACCCCCAGTGGACACCTGAAACTGCATAGTGCTTAACCCTAAATATATTATGTTTTTTCCTATACATACATACCTATGATAAAGTTTAATTTATAAATTAGGCACAGAGATTAACAACAATAAAATAGAGCAATTATAACAATGTACTGCAATCCAACTTATGTGAATGTGGTCTCTCTCAAGATACCTTAATTCTACTGTACTCATTCATCCTTCTAATTGTGATGATGTGAGATGATGAAATGTCTGGGTGTTAAGAGGAGGTGAGGTAAGCGATGTTGGCGTGTGATGTAGTGTTAGGCTGCTGTCAATCTTTTTTTTTTTTTTTTTTAAGATTTTATTTATTTGTCAGAAAGAGAGCACAAGCAGAGGGGAGCAGCAGCAGGCAGAGGGAGAACCAGGCTCCCAGCCAAGCAAGCTCAGTGCTCAGAATGAGGGCCATCTGCTTCTGGACCATGGCTGACCATGGGTCACTGAAACTGGGGACAGTGAAACCATGAATAAGGGGGACTATTGTACAGCCAGTTCATGTTACTCGTGGGAGTTCTGTTCCATACAACTGCCACTGACCCTGAATTTGTGAATACTGATGCATCGCTCCTAGGGGAAATACACAGGTTCCCGCAAGCTTTTGGTCATAGTATTCTCATCAACCAACTACTGCATAACCTTTGTTTCATGTGTGTTTCTGTTTAAAGACACTTGTTTGTTGTATATAGCTCTTCAGGAACATTGAGCACATGGCCAAGCCATGCCTATAAGCCATGCTTCAATGAAGCTTTCCTAAGACACATATTTTCTCCCAAAGGCACATCACAGTCTTTTTACACATAGGCACACTGGACAATACGTCAGCACTGTGGCTATGGGCCATTTCACCCATTGTAATCGCTAACACAAAGCACAAAAATGGAAAAAACATAGCCCTAAATATACCATGAGCTGGACACTTGCTTACAATATGAAAATTGAAACGAAAAGGCAAAGAATTGTCTCAGCTGGTGACACGCACATGAGCTGACTCAGATGTGTCTCCCTCTCTGCCCAGGCGCGTGAATGACAGTGAAAGCACGGAAGGTATGGATTTGGGGTTACAAATGTGTTTCCACCACAAGGCGAATTTGCAAATATAGAATCTGTGAATGATGAGCATTGCCTGCCTGGCAAAATTGCATTCACAGCAGCAACACGGTTCTAACTGTGGACTATGAACCCAAACGACGGCAATGGTAAAATAGCATTAAAGGGCATTAGATAAGACCTGAGTAGATGGAAAGACCCACTGTTTCTGGATGGGAAGACTCAATCATATAAGATGTAGTCAAAATTACAGTGGATAGTTTTATACATAATTTTTTTTTTTTTGAGAGAAAGAGGGTGCATGAATTGGGGGGTAAAGGAGCAGAGGGAGAGGGGAAAAGAGAATCTTAAGCAGACTCCATCCCAAGTGCAGAGCCTAACGCAGACTTCAATCTCATGACCCTGAGATCATGACCTGAGCTGATACCAAGAGTTAGTCGCTTAACCAAATGAGCCACCCAGGCATCAATTTTTTTTTTTTTTAAGACAAATCATTTTAAAGTTTTTGTGTAAAAAATAGCTATGTAAGAGTTGCCCAAATATTTTTAGAAAAAATAGAGAATATAAAATTTACTATGAAAGAATGTCTTCTATGACCACACATTGTTTCAGTTCAGCAGAGGATAGGGTGTATGCCTGTATTTAAGTGTTGGAAGAGAACACCGAGACCCGAACCTCACAGGATATACACAAAAATGCCTTTCAAAAATGGGTGAGTGAACGTTCTTGACCTTTTTAACTGTAGGAATTTTAAAGAAAATTTAAAACGCAGGTTTTATCACCTTGGGTGGCATCAGCCTTTAGGAAGCCTAGAATCCATGAAGAGTTGACTACCTAACAATTAAGAATCTCTGTGTGTCAAAGGACAAGATTAAGAACAAAGCTAAAAGACAAACAAGTCTGGGGAAAAAACTTATTAACACATGTGAAAGACCAAGTGTTAATGTAATTCAGCTTCTACAGATTCCTAAGAAACAGACCCTATGTGACAAAGGCTGTGATCAGGCATTCTCAGGAGAGAAGAGGCCCCAATAAACACACTCAGGTAAAACTCAGCATGAAACATGGACATGCAAACAGAAATAATAATAAAATCCTCTGATGCTGATAGAGTTTGGGGAGAAGGAGGGAAAGCAACCTGTGCTCACAAAAGTGTGGGAAAACCAACATTTGTATCTACTTCTAGATACAAGACTCATTAGCATAAGACTCATTAGCATAATTTTTGAAAATATGCCAATATACTTAAATGTCCATGCCTGTAAATACTCAACCCATCGACAGTATGTGTAGGAAACTATCCTCCAGAAATCAAAGCACCATTTTAACACTTATTCACATATATTCATTGACTGCAGCATTGTTTGTAACAGAAGAAAAAAAAAAAAAAAAAGGAAACATTCTGAGTGTCGACCATCAACAAGTGTAGCCAGATCATGGAATAGTCCGCATCTGTGAAAATGGAGGTTATAGAGTTTTCCTGTTCGTGTGGTGGCTTTTTTCCCCCCAAGACAATGTCTTTACGACCGTGTGAGATCTTGCTCTAAATTTCTCTAGACATTCTCTAGGCTTCACAGCGCTGGCCGAGCTTCAGGTAAGATAGTGTTACAGAAAAATTTGTGTTTGTGATCTTGCATTGAGCAGCAAAACAGGTGTCCCTCTCTGGGGCCACCCACATGATCCTGCTTTTGTACTTAACAGGTTCACAGCTTTCTCCCCTCTCCCCGCAAGACGCAGAGGAAATCGCATCATCCTTCTACCAAACCGATTCGGGTTTCACTGGCCCGGTGCGATCTGTCCCAGACCGTTAGAAATATGACCCTTTGGGTGGAACCACATTAAAAAAAGTTTAAAAAAAAATGATTTCAGAAAACCCTGGGGATGGGGTAGGTGGGGATAAAAAACACAATATGGGTTTTTCAGTAACATCTTGAACTTATAACTCTGTGAAATATTGTCTTTGAGCCATTAATGAGACCCACATTGCACCAGTGGCCTTGATGTTGCACACGGCGGGGGCGGGCCATGGCATTCCCTGTCCTCTGGCTCTGTACTCCTCATTACAGCCTTATTCCTTTTTATTCTTGAAGATAACTTCTGGGGTGCCCATGGCCTCTGCGACATTTCTCCTGGGAAGAACTGGTTTAGAAATTCAAGCAATGCTTGACTCTATGTCCCATGCCTGACACTGCCAGCTGCATAGCCTGAATAACTCTGGGGCGGTGGGCCCTGGCCTGCTCTCCTCAGTTTTTGATGAGCACCCCCTTGGCGCCTAAACCTTTAAAGTCTGCCCAGGAGAACAGCAGTCCTACAATTAGCAGAGGGGCACAGGGCCTGAAGGAAATGGGGAATCTTAGAAATTACATTATTTCTAGGCTGGTAGAAACTTTAGAAGTGTGTGTGTTTAAATCCGCCCCCATTTACAGACTGAAAGGAAATAGAATTTCAAGAAAGGAAGACTTCAAAAGCTTCAGAGAGTTGCTCTGGACCTGGGTGTCCCTCAACTAGTTCTTCTCGGAGTGTGGTCTGTGGACAAGTTGCTCCAAATCACCTGGGAGCTCATTAAAAATGGAGATTTCGGGCGCCCGGGTGGCTAAGTCGGTTAAGGGTCTGCCTTCAGCTCAGGTCATGATCCCATCCCAGGGTCTGGGATCGAGTCCGGCATCGGGCTCCCTGCTCAGTGGGGAGCCAGCTTCTCCCTCTCTCTCTGGCCCTCTCCCCTGCTCGTATGGGCGCTCTCTTTCTGCAAATAAATAAAAAATACTCTTCTAAAAAATGCAGAATTCACTGAGATTCCAATTCAATAGTTCTAGAAGGGGACCTAGAAATCTGGATTTTAAAGTCTTCCCAGCAAATTTGTGCATTCTCTAGGACATAAGAACCAGTGCACTACACTCAGTCTACCTACCTGGGGCAGGCCGTTTCTGCTGAGAAGGCAGGCGGCCAGGTGCACCCGAAATGGTAAGACAGCCCCGATTTAAAAATCGAGCCTGTAAGCCCCCAAGACAATCTCACTGAAAGACAGAGCTTGTCCTTCCGGATCACTGAAAGGATGAGGATTTCTAATACTGCTAATATAGGATGTTACAGTACCGTAACTTCGTGTGTGGGTTTTGTTTTTTTAAGATTTTATTTATTTGATGGAGAACACAAGCAGGGGGAGAAGCAAGCAGAGGAAGAGGGAGAAGCAGGCTCCCTGCTCAGCAGGGAGCCTGATCTGGGGCTCAATCCCAGGACCCTGGAATCATGACCTGAGCCAAAGGCAGATGCTCGACCGACTGAGCCACCCAGATGCCCCTAATATTGTAACTTCTAATACTGCTAATTAAAGCTGACACTTTGTCTTGTTTCTGTGCTGGCAAAAGCCAGTCAGTGACTGTGGCCATCTGGAGAGTTAGTGGTGTTCCTTGGGTGCAGGGGATTCAATCCTTCCTACTTCCTAAAGTGCTTCCTTTGGCTTGTGGAAGGTACGAGATGCTGACATCTGGCAAAGCTAGGAAAGAACAGGCCAGAAGGGCTGACGTTCTTTCCGTGGGACTGTAGGTCTTTTCTGAATCTAGGGGACCCTGTGCCCCTCCTCCACAGAAACACTTACACAAACTTGCGCAGAAATTTCTGAAAACACATGGACTCTCTGAACTAAAAAACCCCCGCTAGAGACAGAGAACATCTATTCTACTTTAATTGACTCCAAGAACTCCCCAGAGGTATATTCTGGGGGATCTGGAATATAAAGTGTCTAATTTTTCAAGAAAAGTGGAGAACAGCAAATTTTGCAAGGGGCTGAGAATAAAGTTGGGTGAGAGTTGTAGCAGGGTGCATTAATATGCTTTCTTCAGGGTATGAAACTCTGTAACAGAAAATGGAAACAGATTGAAATATCAAGTTCTCTTCTATTCATTTACATCTGGTTGTCTCTGTTACCGAGGGAATCTGGGATGCCAGTGGAATATCGGTGGGGACCAATGAAGTCACACTGATGAAAAACATTCCCCAGGGGTGCCTGGGTGGCTCAGTGGGTTAAAGTCTCTGCCTTTGAATCAGGTCATGATCCCAGGGTCCTGGGATCGAGCCCCACATCAGGCTCTCTGCTCAGCAGGGAACCTGCTTCTCCATCTCTCTCTGCCTGCCTCTCTGCCTACTTGTGATCTCTGTCACGTAAATAAAATCTTTAAAAACAACAAAAACATTCCCCAAATTTTGCAGCTATAAAAAAAATTCCCTATTATACACCAAATGCCAGGCTTTCCCTTGTAATTTATCATCTGTTCTATTTTCCGTGGGGACTCCTATCAGTCAGCTCTTGCCACAAATTGCTGCATAACACACCATCCCCAAACGTGGTAGCATTAAAAAAAAAAAAAAATTATCTGGGCTCACATCTCACATTTCTGCTGGTCAGCTGGGGCAGACTGGCTCTGAGCGAGAGGCTGACCGGGGCAGCTCTGATGACTCCCGCATGTTCCAGCATGTGCTAAGTGCTCCTCATTTTCCTGGGCTTGTTCATCTCCCCAAGGCACGCTCCTCCAGAGAGGCTGAAAAGGGCAAGGCCCTCCTTGCATTATGTGGCTAATACCCTGTCAGACAAAGTAAGACACCTAGTAAAACACAAAGTCAAGGGGAGGAGAACAACACAGCAGCAGAGGGAAGAGTTACAAAGTCCCCAGTCCCCTGTCACAGTGGCAGGAGAGGGGATGGTCAGTAATCTCTTCCCCATCCGGCTAGTCCACTGGATTTTCCACCTCCAGTAAAGAGAACGGTCATTTCCCCTGGGTATCTAAAGTGAGCCAGGCCTCTGTCACCCAGGCTGGTCTCCCCGCGGAGGGGCCTATGGGAAATGGTCTCCCTGATGAGGAAAATAAGTCTGTGTTGTGAGGTGGCTGACCAATCCCGCAGGGGAATCCCAGTCCTGGCCTCAGGGCCATTGCGCTTTCCCCTGCCCCGTCAGCCGCAGCCGCAAGAGGGGCGCAAAGACAAAGTACAAGTGTACAAACTACCCCTTAGTCTGTGCTCAGGGCTCAGACCCAGAGAGATTACGCTCTCCCGGGCCCCCTGGCATGAAATAATCCTCCGATCCACCAAGGTCTCTGAGGCCGCTTGCACTTTTTGGCCAGGATCCAGTCCGAGATCTGTAACATCTGGTTATCTGACCAGGAAACCTAACCACGCTGGCCCATTGCGCTCACCGGTTTGGGGTCAACGGCGGGGCGGTGACCAAATGAGGGGTCAGAGGGAGAAGGTGTGTCCTGCCTAATCTTTGGCAGTTTCCCACCCGGTTGCCTGGGACCGGCCTCCGTCCACTGTTCCCACCCGACTCAAAGGAGACTTGGCAGGTGTGGATCTGGTTCCGACGTCGGATTCCGGTGCGGCCTGGGGCCCCAGGACCAGTCAGACCCACGTGTCAGGGTGGAAGCAGGAGACCTGCAAGGTCTCACAGGTAGGACTTCCCAGAGGGAGATCACTCAGGTAAGAAACCCCCGCGAAAAGGGGATCAGAAAGGAACTTCCTAAAGGAATTCCACAGCTCAGGGCCTCTTGGGGGTGGGCTGTAATAACTTCGGTGTGACTACTTGAGTGAACGTGCACTTGGACCTGGCTTGTCAGGTGGACTGATTCTGTGGGTTCCCGGTCTTGAGACCATGGAGTCTGAGTGGGCTCCAACCCGTTTCCATCGTGACCTTGTAGGGTCTAATATGAGCCCTTGGCACGCCAGTCCAGGGTTTATACGGACTCCCTATGGCTAAGAGGTCCCCAAGTCTCCTCTGGGAAGGTGGACAGCGGGCATCTGCCTGGTCTTTCCTCAGGAGGGGCGCCCACCTTGTCGGTCTCTGCGCCACCACACAAGGCAGAGCAAACCTAGGGTCCTAGATGGTCTGAGCAGTTTTAGGAAGGGGTTTTCAGAAGACTATGGAGTTAAGAAGCATCCCGACAAACTGAGAACCCTGTGTGAGTTACAGTGGCCCACGTTTAATGTTTAATGTGTTCCTTCAGAAGGGACGCTGTCTCAGCCGTTCATCAAGTGTGACAAGTTGTTGTAACAGGGGAGCCAGAACACCCCAACTAGTTTCCATACATGGACTCCTGGCTTGGAATTGCCCAGACCAACCCCCCTCCCAACCTTGAGTGCAATTCACTTGCAATAGGCAGGGACAGGCCAGGGTCTTAACTGCCTCATCCGCGTGGCCCCAAAACACCACAGAAGCCCCCGCCTCCACAGATCCTAGCCGGAGACCCCGAGGCTAAACCGATCCTGCTCCCTCAGTCTGCACCCCCAAGGCCCGTCCTCACCTCACCCCCTCCAGTTCCAGACGCTCCACCGCCATTTGTCTCCCCAGAACCCAAGCCCAGAGGATCCACTTTCTCCAGGACCAGCAGCCAGGCTGTGCCCCAGGCCAGGCCAAGCGCCCTCCAAATGCTGGTACAAGAGCAGCGAGAACCGAGAGGCACAGTAAAGACAGTAGTCTGGCCTGGCCGTCCCATGCTGTATTATCAACATTCCTCCACTGCCGACCCCCTCGACTGGACACAGGAGCCCACCCACGTGTTCATGCTGGGGAAGTTTTCAAAGTGGCCCTGTGGGCGGTCTATAAGACAGAGAGCCCCCAAGCATGGAAAGGGGGTGGACCCAGAACCCCCTTGGTCAGTGATCAATGTGCCTACTGCAAAGAAAAGGGGCATTTAAAAAAAAAAAAAAAAAAAAAAAAAAAAAAAAAAAAAAAAAAGGTATGTCCCAGCTGGAGAAAGGCTCAAAACCCCAGCTTCTACAAGGAAAAACCCTGGAAAGGGGACCCTATAGGCCTTTTGGAAACAGACTCAGACTGAAGGGAACCGGGCTCTCTTCTTTTTGGCCCCCAGGAGCCTGTGGTCAAAATAAAAATAGGGGACCAGTGATTTCATGGTTCATACTGGGGCCGAGCACTCTGTTGTCACCTCCCCAGTGGCCCCTTTCAGCAAAAGGACTGTGACTACCCTTGGGGCTACCAGGACATGGGCAAATACAACAACCCTTTTGCCAGGCCCATCAGTGTAAACTCGGGGATTACAGGGTCCGACAGGAATTCCTTTATCTACCTGATAGCTCCATCCCCCTCGGGCTGAGATATACTCTCTAAGCTTGGCGCTCAGATAACATTTGAGCCTACCCGGCACACCAGCCTCCGATTAAACCCAAGGCAAAAGGAGACAGGGTCTTTAGCAATTACCACACCAAGAAAGAAATGGAAGCCATTCTGCACCCAGGCCCAGCTGAACCGGCCACCAGAGTTCAGGCTCATGTTCAGTATGGGCTAAAGATAACCCACCTGCACTAGCCCAGACTTGGGCCCCAATCATCATTAAACTGATCCCGGGAGCCCAAGCCCAGAGGCAAAGCAATCCCCCCTCCCCCAAGAAGCTAAGATTACATTCAAGAACATCCGGCCAGACTTAAAAAAGCAGGTATCCTAATTGAGTGCTAGTCCACTTGAAATATCCCCACTCCTCCAGTTAAGAAGACAGGAGGAGGATATCGACCAGTCCAAGACCTGTGGGCCATCAACAAGGTAGCCGTCTCCCTCCACCCAGTGGTCCTAAATCCATGCACCCTCCTCCAGGATGTGGATGACCTCCTCCTCGCCAGGGACACACAAGACGACTGCACAAAAGGCACAAAGGCCCTCCGACAGCTCCTGTTAGATTCGGGATACCAAGTCTCATGGAAAAAGGCATGTATCTACCAACAACGGGTCTGTTATCTCCGTTTCCTCCTTACCCAAGGGAGAAGAGAACTAGGACCAGAGGGGGGAAAAAAGCAATTATCCCCTTGCCACAGCCCCAGACAAAAAGGGGCCTACAAGCATTCCTGGGGGCTACAGGATTCTGTTGCATCCGGATTCCTGGGTTTTCGGCAACAGCAAGACCCCTCTATAATCCCTTGGGGGGGAACCAAACCGGGAACCCCCTGCCTGGACTGAAAAAGCAGAAGCCACCTTCACAGAGATAAAGGCTGCCCTGAGGTGGGCTCTAGCCCTGGGCCTACCAAACACAGAAAAATCTTCCAATCTCTTTGCATGTGAAAAAATAGTGCCCGGGGTACTCACCGCGACTGCTGGGCCCATACAACGGCCAGTTACAGATCTGTAAGAGGGACTGGACTCCGTGGCAGCAGGATGGCCCCTGTGCCTCAGGGCGCTGGCAGGGAGGGAGACAAGCTCACCCTGGGACAAGAACTTAACGTCAACGTCCCTCATGAACACACAGGGACACCGCTTCCTGTCCAGCTCTCAGCTAGCACAGTACCAAGGGCTTTTCTGCCAGAATCCATGGGTCACCCTTGAAACAGGACATTAAACCCAACAACCTTCCTCCCCACGGAAGAGGGGGAAACTAGACCATGACTGCTCCAAAGTAACGGATAGTCTATGCGGGCCGCCCAGACTTACGGATCTAGCCATAAGAAATTCAGAACTCACACTGCTCAGTGATTGCAGCAGTTACCTACAAGAAGGTGTTTGAAAAGCAGGTTACGCAGTGACCACGACCACTAAAGTCCTAGAAGCTAAGGCATCACCAGGAGGATGGTGAGCAAAACGGGCTGAACTATACGCCTTAGTCCGAGCCCTCACCCTCAGTGAAGGCCAAGTGGGTCAGCTTCCACACTGACGCCCAGGACGCCTTTGCTCCTGTGTCTATCCAGGGGGCCATCTACAAAGAGAGAGGCCTCCTCACCGCTGCAGAAAAGCCTATCAGAAGGTCTGACTTCCAGAGGTCATAGCAATCCTGCAGAGAAGGGACACCAGAAAGGAGACGAACCCATAGCGCAGAGGAGGCTGCCAAGACCGCAGTCAGTGAGGACACGGACAGAGCCCGTTCCCTCACCATGGCCCTGACACCCCCAGAAGAAGTCCCTCTGCCCAGTGACACTAAAAAGAAGGGAGTAGCCCCCTCGGTGATCTAGAAATAGACTTCGCAGATGCGCAGTCAGGCAGGGGTTCAGATGGCTCCCAGCGCGGATCCACCCATTCTCTGGATGGGTCCAGGCCTTCCCCACCATGACAGAGTGAAGCTGGGAAGCAGCCAAAGTCCTCTTGTGGGATCCCGTGCCTCGGTTCGGCCCGCCATCAACGCTCCAGAGTGACGATGAGCCTGCATTTGTAGCGGACCCTGTGCTGTCTTGACCAAGTCTCCCAGCATCACCTGGAGGCTCCACACTGCCTCCCCCCCCAGGCCCCGACACTCAGGGAAAGTAAAGTGAAGGAACCGCACCCTCAAGGGAGCCTCAGCACAGTGTGTCAGGAGACTCGCCTCCCACGGTCAGATCCCACGGTCAGATCCCACGGTCAGATCCCACGGTCAGATCCCACGGTCAGATCCCACGGTCAGATCCCACGGTCAGATCCGTTGCCCTGGCCTCCTGCGGGCCCGCTGCACCCCCGGGACTCTTGGTTACTCCAAATTAGTGTAAGGACAACCTCCCCCGTGCCTGGGGAGCCTTCCAGGAAACTTATATCAGACGGGGGATAGAGAGATAGAAAGAGGACTTCAGACCCTGGGGGCCACCCTACATAAATGACAAAGGCACACCATTAAGAGGACCCCAATCTCCTTAGGCTCCCAGGTGCACTCCTTCCAGGCAGGAAACCCAGTCTGGCTCAAAAATTGGGAAAAGTGGTTTTGAAACCACTTTTCAAACCACAGTAGACAGGTCCTCCCTCTGTTGTCCCAACCACCTCTCCTGCCCTTAAGGTCTCTGGTGTCACCCCATGGGCCCACCACTCCAGAGCAAAAAAGCCCAGACCTGGACAAGAAGCCAGGCCACTGGAAAGCCCAGCCAAACCCGCAGACCCGCTCTGGCTTCGCCTCTGCCGAGACCCCACCCACGGATGGACACCTGTCCCCGTGGTCCCTGGTTCTCACTGGCACGATAGCCCTCATCCTGGAGGTGGGACACATTGCCCCTTCTGATTGGGCTTTCCCCCAGAGACTTGCCATTGCTGTTGTTCATCGGGTGACCCTAGGGTGTTTTCCTGCCCTTACTTGTCCACAGGCTTTATCTGCTGTCGGCCTAGCCACGATGGCGCCCTCTAACTACAGTTGTGGACCCCACTTTTGGCAGCCCTCTGCCGTCTACTCCTAAGGGCCTTTGCCTACGGTTTTCCCGACCCCAGTCAGTCCTGGTCTTCTGCTACCCTCCTCCCTGCCTCCAGCTTGCCCGACCGGACAGCGGGGGGGGGGGGCAGACACCCCACATGATCACACCGCCTGTCAGTCCCTTACTGGATCATTTAGTCCTCCCCGGGAGTGACGCTCCACTTACATGAAAAGCCAGCCACCCCGACGCTCCCCCACGGCCACTCCCCTCCTCGTGAACCTGCTGGCTGCGGCGGGAGCTGCCCTGGGCACCACGGGCGTGGGGAGGTCACAGGTTCAGCACCAGGGGCAGCTCAGCAGCTCACGGCGCATTTTCCTGCCCTTGCTCAGCCCCCGACCCACAGCGCCAGTCCAGCTGGCTGGCCTCGGGGTCCCCCAGAACAAGCGCGGACTCCACGGACTCCCAGCCACACAAGGGGGTCTCTGCCTCTTCTCACGGACTGTTGTTTCTGTACTAGTAAGTTGGGGGCATCCAAGAAACCCTCACCCAATTGCAGGGGCAAGTAAACGCCCGCGGGGAGGCCCTCCAGCGGGCCCCTCTGCGAGATTCCCTCCCACGACAGCTCCCTTGGCTCGCCCCCTCACCGGCCCCCTCCTTAAGCTCCTCCTCACAGTAGCATTTGGTCCTTGTATTTTAACGTCCTCACCAGCTGCATCACTGCACGAAGTGCCAAGGCCAGAGTCGGGTCGCTCCTCCCTCGCTATAATAAACACGAGGCTCTCAACCAGGTGTTTAAGGAGGCAGCAAGGGGGAGGATGATAAGGAAAACCTGTGCTGTGAGGTGGCTGACAATCCCGCAGGGGAATCCCAGTCCCGGGCCCAGGGCCGTTCCCGCTTTCCCCTGCCCCGCCGGCCGCAGCCGCAAGAGGGGCGCAGAGACGAAGTACAAGTGTACAAACGACCCCTTCGTCTGTGCTGGGTCTCAGCCCGGGAGAGATTACGCTCTCCTGGGTCCGCTGGCGTGAAGTCCACCTCCCATCCTCCAAGGTCTCTGACGCCGCTTGGTTTTTTTGGCCGGGATCCAGGCCGCGATCGGTAACATCCCCAGTCCAGATTTCGCCCAGTTTGGGTGGGACTATTTCCAGCCCTGGCTCTCCAATCTCCTAAAATTATTACGTCAGGGATGAGACGGTTCTACTACGTGAAATCCCAAAGGCTGTCAAATTGGATCCAGACATCTAAGGGATAAACAGACATATTAGTAGGACGTTATATTTATTATTTTTTTTATATTTATATTTTTATTTTTATTATTCATATTTACACTGATATAGGTGAAACCCCACCAGGTCTGTCAGGAACTCATGAAGTTGGGACAAACCAGCTTCCACGTACCAAGAAACTTGAAAACTTACCCTCTGTTAAGGGACATTGTGAGAGAAAACCACTCTCCTCTGGTAACGTGGTTTTCCTGTAAAGCCAGATTTGGAAAAGGCCCCAAACTTTAAACCTGAAATTAAAGTGAAAGGTATATTTATAATTTTTTTGGTTCTACAATCTTTCCCAGTTAATGAAAAGATTTTTAGTCACCAGGAAGCTAAGCTAACCCCCCTCAGAAAACCCTCCTCAAAAAGGGAAAAAAAAAAAAAAAAAAAGGTGATTTTCCTTAGGTGCCTTGCTGTTCCAGGATTCCTCACCTGATAAATTCTTACCTTTGAGTAAGGACAGGACGAGCCTCTGGGCTCAAAGTGTAGAAAGGGCGTTCTCTTCTAACACGGAACATGAGGCTTGTTCGTCCTGTGCCTTTAGGGGAAAACTTAGGTTGAAAGCAAAAATGATCGGGACTCACCACCTCCCCCCTGGACCCACACCCTTTATAGTGCAATTTAGAATTTCCTCCCACCAAGGGGTGGAGCCCGTTTCTCTACCTCTCAAAGCTGGGCCAACCATGTGATTTGTTTCGGCCAACAGCATGCCCTAGAAGAATACCGCACCGTGCGTGAATCTAAGCCAAACGAGGCTTCTCGGGCTTCGGCCCTCATTTTAAACCCCGCTGGCGGCCACGTTACCAAACCTGGTGCACCTGCTGGGGGTTAGTGGGCGGGGCAGAGGTGGCTCCTCCCAGCTGGCCCCCAGCTGCCTTGCTGGCCGACCACGAGATCTGGCTAAAATCAGCCGAGCCTGCCCGGGTCAGCAAAACTGCCCGGGGGGAACCCACAGAACTCAGCAGCAAGGCGCCCGCTGTTCTGCCGTTGTGGTTTCGTGTAATGATGAAGGGATATGGCAGGGGTGGGGGAGCTCAGGAAGACACGAGCCTGCTGAACCCAGGGAGTCATCTCCACTCCCTGGGGGGATTGGGTGACATTGGGGACTAGCCTGCAAAGGAGGACGGCAGTGGAGAGGAAGTGAATTCGTCCGTTTGATCATGCCCCTCCAGCTGGCTAAGAACAATACACTGCCGGAACAGGGGACTATTTATTCCAAGGTGTTGGACAAATATTGTGGTGTTGGCATTCTCAGATGAAAGAAAACTCAAGCAGGTGGGAGCCAATGTGCTGGTTTCCCGACAGGCCGCAGGTGGGAAGGGTGGTGATGTGGTGGGGAGGGGAGCTTTGGCTCACACCTAAGCCCCGCTGCAGATTCCCTCTCCCATCTCCAACAGGTGTGTCATGAGAGGCCGAGAGGGTTCTTTCGACTGACTCTTGGCACCTGGGAGACTCTTCACGGGGGCGCCACACCTTAGCACGGTCATGGGAGGCCACGAGTGCCTCCTTCTTTATGGGCACCTGTCTCCAATATGGTGATGGGATCTGGCTCCAGAAATGATGGACAGTGGCAAGAGATCGGGTGTTTTCTTCCCCAAAGAATTATTCCAAAGGCGAGTCAACTTCTCTAGCTTTTCTTGACAACGGAAGATTCATGGGTCTGGCTGCCATTCTAGCAAGTTAGGCTTTTTCGGAGTGTCGTCTGTGGAAGAGGCAGGCTGCTACAGGGGAAGACCCCTGACGCCCCTGTACCCCCCCACCCCAAGTTCCCGACCCGCCAGAGCAGCTAGCTACGCGCAAATGCACATCAGCCCCTCTCTTCATGTGTGGCCTTCCGTCCCATACTGGCCTTCAAGAGAAACTTGGAGAAGCCTGCTCTCCTGCGCCCTCCACACTCCCGCCCACCCTCCGCCTTGGGCTGCCTCTCATAGTCTGGGAACAAGACATTTCTTATATGCTTAAGGCACTTCTTGCCCTAAACTACTCTTCGTGCCTTCATTTCTTAACTTGTTTTATCTTAAATGTTGAGATGATTCACTAGGGAAACAAAGGTCTTTTCCTCCTTTATAGACTGGGGAAACACAAGAGCTCAGGGGTGACCGCAGGAGTCTGGTGACTAACACCCAGCCGGATTCCTGCATGACCGACTGACAGACATCTTGTCCGTGCTACACGGACTCAGATCCTAAATTTCTTGGCCCTGCTGTCAGGAGATGGCAGCGGCTGACATCTTCCCAGAGCACCAGAACCTTCCTGGAGCAGCTCTTTTACTTTGCTAATTTTGCTAATTGGAAGCTTTCTGTGCCAAGGCCTTAAAGTGAGTGACTGCAGAAAGAGGGGGAAAGTGTATTTTCATGCTGCTGAGTCTAAGACAAGGAATCAGTTCCACAGGCACCTTTTTCATTGACCTTTTTCCACAAGGTGCTCTCAGGAAATCCCATTACTATTGATCCCCTCCAATTGTCATGCTCTAATGACGCTGTTTCCATTCACAAGGGAAATGATTATGGACACTCTGAGTTGTGCGAATGCATTCGATGTATTTATCTACATATCTTTGCTGCTCTATAAAGATCTCAATGCAGTCAAATGGTTTGTGAATATCTTTCCTAACCCCCCTCCAGATGTGTCAAGCAGCATACAGTAAAGTCAGACTTCTCTTCTGTTTGTTGGTTGGTATGGTTTGAACGTGCCAAGCATTTCGTATTATACAAAAGAGATGACTCTAGAAGAGGTCTGTTCTCCTCCTCTTCTCTCCCCCAAATCTGCCACCGCAAAGAACTCCTTTTAACGTAAGAAGTCCAAAGCTTCCTGTGTTATTCTTTGGATCTCTCCCTATAACATTCAAGCCTTTGTCTGGGCCAGAAGAAGAGCCGAGGAGGCTCCCTTCAGATTGGAAGCCAGCTTCCAGAGTCTCCCCTTTCCAAGTGGAGAAATAAATTAAAGCTGACACTTGGAGCGTGTGTACGCTTGCTGCCTTTAGATTTGCGCTCGCGAGAGCTTATTTATTTTTGCTCCATTGCAAAAAGATTTATGACCCCTAATTATGAATTCTGACACTCTTGCGCTACATGGATGCACTTACGCTGCTTTTCACTTTCTGATGGCTTTCAAAAGCCTTCCTTTTCAACTCTCAACCCTCAGGGGCAACAAGGGTCCCTTTTGAAAGAGGGTCTGGCCAGTGCCACTGCCTACAAAGGCTGTGTTTGCGTGGCTGGGGTTTCATCAGGGCTCCGGGATTGATGGATGGGCAGTAACCTCGGCCGCTGCTTTATTTACTCTTTCTTGGCCCCTGTCTCTTCTGGAGAATTGAAGTGAATGTATAAAAAATGTGTTTCTAAATAAAAGCCAGCAAGCAGAGTGTTGGCCTAGAAAGAACCTTTTTTCTTCCCTCTTTTCTTCCTTTCTGTGATTTCATTTATTTATTTGACAGGGAGAGACGCAGTGAGAGAAGGAACACGAGCAGGGGGAGTGGGACAGGGAGAAGCAGGCTTCCTGCCGAGCAGGGAGCCCGATGTGGGGCTCGATCCCAGGACCCTGAGATCACAACCTGAGCCGAAGGCAGACACGTTTAACGACTGAGCCACCCAGTCTCCCCCTGGAAGTAAGCTTTTCAAGCCATTTCAGAAAAGCATGAGTACTTCATTATTTGAAGTTTATTCTGAAAAGGTTATAGTTGATGGTCGATTTGGCTGGGACTGTCTTGTTGGCCCAGCAAGTGAAAAACTGCATTGATTATGCAAAACAGAAAAATTGACTCGAACTTTACAGACAATTCATCCCAAGGGCCCTCGGAGGATGGGGAGGAGCCTTTGGTCTCTTCAGCTAATGCGCAGCTCTGGGCATTTCCTCAGAAGCAGGCAAGAAAAGAGGTCGATCTGATGGGCGGAGCAGTAGTTATGAGACCTGGAATCAGCCCAGGCCCCAAGTGGCCTGAGGGAGGTACAGGGGTTCACCCCGGCGGCAGGTGTGTAACGAAGGGTTTCAACAGCATCTGAAAATCCAGGCACCTTCTGGAACCTGGGCAGGATTCTTAGCTCTTCCTTTCCTGGCTCCCTTCCTTCAGCCCAGACCCCATCAACTACTCTTCTCGTGTGTGGACCTGATGCTTAGGGTGTGGGGCGGCAGCTGGGGTGGTGATGGGCCGGGAACCTCTCCTCTCCTGCTGGACAGCAGGCTCTCCAGGGGGATGGCAGCAATGTGTGGGGTTGCCCGAGACATCCTGAGGGGTTGGGAATTTTTTCTTTATCTTCCGGAAAATGGCGAGGGAGAAGCCAAAGAAATTAACTGATAAGCTGTTTTAAAACATCATAATCTCTAAATCTGAGAACAAACCCAGGTATATTACTGAATGGGAAGTTAAATTGACATAACCCTTGATACGGTCTTAGCCTCCCGAGAAGAGGCTCCTTTCCCCGGGGCCCCCACTCACCCCTGAGTTAGAGCCTTTTGCGGGTAACGTGGAGGAGGCATGGTCTATGGCTGTTCTCCCAACCCTGTGGCATGAAGAGAGTTGAAATAAATCTCCTTCCTCCCAGAGTTGACAAAAATAACTAAATTTTGTTGGTAAATTTAGCCTTGTAGGAAGGGAACATATTCAACAACCCCAACTAAAGAAACCACTTTCTTCTTCTTCCTCCTCTCCTCACATTTTCTGTCCTGAGTTGCTGTGGGGCCACAGTGGGGGTTCTCCCAACTGCCTGGGCCACAGTCATTCAGTCCGGACCCCCGGTTCCTGAAGGCTTGCCCCGCCCAGCGGGATTTCTGCCCACCTGGCCCCAAAGATCCCTCCACATGAAGCAGTCGCCATGAAGAGCTATTTTGAAGACCCTCTACTAACCGCAGCAGGGAGTTTAAACACCGCAGGAACAAAGAAGCCTTTTTCTGCTCCGTGTGACATGGGATCCCCAGTGCTGGCATGGATCCTGTCCCATGAGAGGAACCTGGTGAATGTTTGTTGAGTGAATGAAGTGAATGAATGAATCAATGTGTCAGGCACGCCGCTGGTGGTGGAGGGGAAACAGTGAATGAGAGCTGACCCCCCCCACCTCCATGGGGCTTGCAGGCCAGTGGAGGAGACGAGAAATGGAAAGTGACCCCCGGGCTGTCCCACGGGAAGTGCCGCGAGGGTAAGTCTCAGTGCCAAGGACAGACTTGGGTGGGAGAGATCAGGGGGCCTCCCCAGGGAGGTGATAGGAGCTGAAGCACGAGAAGAGTTTTCCACTTGATAATTTGGTGTTAATTTGGTAATTAGCCTGGCTCCCAGAAGACATCAGAGTAAGAGATAAGCATCAGGGCCTCTGCAAGGCCAGGGGATTCAGTTCACATCTTTTTACACCTGAATCCGCTGACGCTCTCCCTTTCCTTTTCCTCTCTCTCTCCCTTTCGTTTTTTGAGAAGTGTTAAAGTCTCTTCACAAAATACACTGATTTTTTTCCACCTACAGTTGCTTCCCCTCGACCCCCACCCCTTAGTTGTTTATGATTCCAACTCAGTGGCCTTGCAAATGTCTTTTCTTACGCATTTTGATCTTTTCTGTCAGACAGCAATGATTTCCTGCGTGTGTGATTGGCCTGGAGCTGCTCCTCCTTCTTCCAAAGCTGGTCCCAGCACCGAGTGTCCCAATGTCCCTTGTCACTCAGGAGCAGGCTGGAGCAAGAGGGCCACAGGCTTTTAAAAAGTATAATAAATCAGAACGTAACCAGGCTCTGCTGGGCACCTTCTCGTTTCTCCTGAAATTCTGTGCGCGCTCCGAAGGAAATTTCTTCTGCTGCTTCCCCCTTTATTTGAATCAGCTCCTGAAAGTGGTGGTTCTTAGAGCCACTGCAAGCTCAGCAAGTCTCTGCCCCTTTCACCTTCCCCAGTGGAGTCTAGAGACTTCGGAGCCGCATGAGGTTTCAGATGCTCCCACCTGGGGCGGGGGAACCGAGCTGTTCTTTACTTCCCGCTCAGGGCGCTGCTCCTGGGGTTGAGTCTTCCTTTCAGACGTTTCCACCTCAAAGTGAAGGAAGCAGGGAGATGACCCAGTCCCCGCACAAGTCAAGGAAGGGACTTCCTGTCCTCCATCAGAGAGTTTTCCCTTATGGCCAGTTAGAGCCCACGGCCGCCCTCCAGGTGCATGGAGGACAGAGCCCTGGAGCTCTGCCCGCGTCTGACGAAGGTGCCGAGAGCCACATACCAGATGGTCCCGTGCTCTCAGGACACCTAGGTCCCCATGTGCCTCTTAAATACAAAGAGCAAAAGTCCCTTCTAGGAGCTTATGGGGAAGCATGCTGATCGCAAACCCCTCCACGGCCCCAGGAAAGGATGATGACTGTTTAAAAGCCTGTGAACTTTGAACAATTAATTGAATATAAAGTTGATGTTAATCTGAGAAACACACATTTCCAGGTAAAATGGTTAGATGTCTGCAGGCAGTGATTATTACAAACAAAAAGATCCCGCTTTGTGGGTAAGGGTGTTTGGAAATCGAGAAGAGGAAACATTCTGGGCTCAAATTTTTTCCTGAGATGGTCTTGTGAGTAAAAATTGGTCCTTGCTTTAGGTAAAAGTTCAGATGGAAAGAAAAACCTATCCAGGGGAACAAAAAAGCTTACAACAGGGTTTTGGAAGTGAGGTCTTTTTAGACAGATGGATGTAGTTTTGGAATTGTGTTTTGAAAATTGTTTTTTAACTCACTGACCTGAAATTCTGCTTGAAATTCTGCAGAGGGCTGAATCCTTTGGGTGTCAGTTGTATCGTGTCCTGAGAAGAATTCAGTCTTTATTTTGTCAAGAGATCTATTTGATCTAAGAAGATAAGAATATTTCCTTTTCTTACAGTTTCTTCACACTGGGAGAAGCTGGATTCAGTTGAAATGAAAGAAAACTGTGGTGTTCACCCTTGCGGGGAGAGCAGCCTTATTTAACGATGCTAGTGGTTTCTCCCGATTTTGGAAAGTGTGCGTTAGGCCACTTTGCTCTTAGGGAGGACCTACAATAGTATCTGTTTCTGAGAAACCACAGAAATCTAAAGAGGATTTTTGCTTTTAGAAAAAAAAGAGAAAAAATGAAAATAGCAGCCACTTGGGTCCCACTGATCTCCTTCCCCAGGAACCCCACTCCACACCTCAGGCCCAAGTGGCCACTGCTCTGACCTGTGTTCATGAGCATCTGTGCTTTTACCTTGATTTATTTTGTGCATCTGCTAGCAAGATTTCTCCTAAGGTACCAGTTAAGTCCAAAAGAGGTTATCTTGGGGGTCTGAGAACGCTCAACAACTTTTCTGTGTAAATGAATGGTAATTGTTTCTTTGCTTTATGCCATTCCTAGGAACACGTGGCCTTCACATGGTGGGGGGAAGCCTGCACCTCAAATTAAGAATTGAGCACACAGGTAAGTAGGAAGAAAGGGATGACAAACGTTCTTTAAACTCTAGGTTCAGGATGAAGTTACATTCCTTGCCCTAGGAATCAGTCCTCCATTCTTTGCTTCAGAAATTAATCAGCCCAGCAGTCCGGTATCTCTGAGCAGTGCAGTGGCCATTTTCAATGGATTTTAAAAATTCTGTTGAACTCCTCCCTCACACTACTAGGTCCTTCACTCTGTGTTTCTTGTTAGATGGACTCAGTATGTTTCAGCTTTTGCTTGTGAAAGTTATTTACACGGCCTAAGGTCAAACGGTGTTGTTTCACATTTTGCTTGGCGGAAATGGCACGGGACTCTGTTGTCTTTACAGGGAAAGATCAGTTTCAATGAGGTGGTGGAGAACTTCACTTTGAACGTGTCTGTTTAGCGGTACCTTCCCCAGGCATTCGAATCTTCTGGAGAAGATATAAAACAATGAGGTCTGGATCCGGAGTTTCAGTGTGGTGGTTCTTGATCCGTGTGGGGCTGGTTCGCACGTTGTCAGGCTCACACACCAGCAAGGAGAAGGTCAAATGCAACATTCTTTCCAACAGAGGCAATGGAGCGGTGGCTTTGCTCGCTCGAGAATTATGTAAGAAATTGAGATGTCTGGAGGTCATCGGTGGTAACCAGAGGAGAAAATTGAACTGAACAGGCTGCTTCCACTTAGTGAGCCTCCTCTAGGAGATTATTTACAAGCCTCAGAGTCCAGCTCTGGTAGAGCTCAGTTTCACAGAGTTAGAGAAAAGCTGTAAAATAAGCTTAAATCAGCCCATCCAACATTTGAAAGGGCAAGGGACGGGGGAAGGGAGAAGGAACAAAGGGGGAGGGAAGAAAGAGGACTCTTCCAAAATCCGCTTAATTTATTCCTTCCCTCTTCGTCGTTGTCTCCTTGGCTCTCATCTCTTTCACCATGAAGTCTGTAAGTAGAGCAAAGGGGGGTGAGTAGCCAAAATGGTAGCCATCTCTGCTCTTCTGGTAGCAAAGCCTCTGGACTTAGGCGGCCATTTTCCCTTGGATCATGGATGTCCAAAGTCACATTCTATTAGCTCAGCAGCACATGCAAAATAATAACCATAAACCCAGAAATGTGCTGTGGAATTTTCTCCAGCTCTCTTAACGAGCTTTGCAAAGCTCCTCTGTCAAGGAGAGCAGGGAATGTGTAATTTCAAACACATTTTTAATAGTTTCTCTTGGCTCTCTCCAAAGAAGAGGGAGGCATGCTGACGCGGCTGTCGGAGAGGCAGCAACTTTACAAGAGTTATGTTAAACAAATCACCCAGGTGCTAGTAGCACTTGGAAAGCACAGGGAGCTGCCTGGGAAGCGGGGCTCATCCGGCGGAGAACAGCGCTGGAGTCTGACGGGTGGTTCTAGCAGTCAAACTGGTGTGGCATATGGCAGGTACAAATGAAGACAGGCACCTTCAGAGCACTCTGTCCAATTTGTTCTCAGGTGCTTCCACCTCCCAAAGTCCGTTTTCCTCTTATACCCAAGCAAGATTTTGTAAAACAGACGAAAGTGGTAGAAAGAGTGGAAAATGGTAGCAGGTGCCAGACCACCAAGGAGTATCAGTTAGGATGCCCGGAACTCTCGGTCCTTGGCTGTAGCAGCAGCTAGATCCATGGTGTAACTCAGTTCTTAGACACATTGCTGAGAACTCTGAACTCCTGGAGATGGGGAGGAGGAGGCATATGACTCTTGGGCTTCTCCTGCTCAAGAACCCCAAAAGGACTTATCAGAAAGACATGAAGAACTGACAAAAAATTTTTATGCTCTAGATAAAAAGTCACAGGAAGAATTCTGCGCCTTCCTACCCCTCTCCATTCCCCCACCAGCATTTGTAAGTACCTGACCACAGCTTCCTCACCGAAAATCAGAACTCGTAGTAAGGCAGCAGGTGGGAACATCTGAAATCGAGACAATTTTGAAGAAAAACTGTGACTATGGTTACTGTAATACAGATCCCATTCAATGAATCTACTGAAGTCATTATGCCTATCAAATCGGGAAGTTTTAATTTGAAAAAAGGCCTGTCCTATTTTTTAATCCAGTAACCAGGAATGGCAAAGTTAGTTCCTCGTGATCAGTTTCAGTGTTTTTAAGGGAGAGAGGAAATGGAGGTTTATTGAATCAGGGGCTGAAAAAGATGATTGGGGGTCATCTGTTCCAAGCCCCTCGTTTTGCAGATGGGCGAGACTGGAGATGACAACATCGGGGGCTGAGAAACTCAGGGCCCCCCATTTCTAAGCTTGGTGTTATCTCAACCACCTTCTGCTGCCCATTGTATATGCGCTTTATGGGGCCCAATCTGACTGGAGGGGTTCTGCTCCCGGCCGTCCATCCTCTCCCATTTCTGTCTGTGATGCGAAGACAGTGAGCTTCTTCCTCAACTCCCAGACTCTTAGCGGCATTGCAGGTCAAGTGGGATCCCAAGGAAGGAAAATTCTGAGTGGGGTCTGGCCTTGGTACAAGTAGGCTAATCACGGCGAGTGGCCGGTAGGAGCTGGGAGAAAGACATGAGCTCCCAGCAGTACCATTTTCCGCCCAGCCCCGAGCTTACCCTCCCAGTCTCCTTTAGGTCATCTATTTATTCCCCGACAAAAACATCTGGTTGTTTCCAAACTGAAATTTTTATGCATTTCAACTCATGTAGGAATGTCGAGAAGCTGTTCTGAAAAACACAGCTCCTCCCTGTGCCAAACCAGTTGGGCTGGAATGAAAAACTGTTGTTATAAATCTCCACTCTGCCTCTTCGACGGCCCCAGAAGGTACAAAATAGAATGTTTCATGAGACTGGCCAGACAGTTCGAATGAAACCTGCCCAGAGGAGCCCTGTGCGTGAAGGCTATGGAAACACCCCTTTCTCTCCTCTTTCCTCCGTCCTCGGACTCTCTCTTTCAGATAATTTCTGGAATGGCTGGCAAGAGGACAGCATGTCAGGGTTCTCTGTGTTCACCACAAATTCTTTTGTGTCCTTAAGTGGAAAAATATTTTATGACATGGCAGAACAGCTGCTTGTTCTATGAGTGATTCACAAAGAAAACTCAGCGACCTAATGATGTGTGTCCTCGCCAAGACCCAGACAGGGAAGGGGATAAAAAAAAAAAATTAAAAAAAAAAAGTGGCTCAGAATCAAAAGGCTGAGAGGTATTTTGGAAGTCACTGAGGATACGAGGCCACCTTTCCACTGAGATTCCCACTGTGGGCTGTGCAGCCGCCCCACTGGCTGCTTGTCATTTCACACCCGTTCTAGAGGGATCCTCGTCCGCGGTATGACACACCTGCCCCCGAATTCCATGCACAAGACCTCCGGTCCACTTGGGCCTTGTTTGTGTGGTTTGCTCACCATTTCCTAGCCGTGTGTGCTCTCATCAAGATGGTCTGTTGAGCTCTTGAGGGCTAGAAATTAAGGGTCCTCTCGATCCTAGAATCGAAGGGCATGGACCAGATGGAGGACACTCGAGGAATCAACTAGCTCATTTACCACACACTGCAGGGTTTCTTTCCGCAAAGTATCTGTCTGCAGATGACTGTGACAGGGTCTCGTCCCCACAGGGAGCTCGCTACCCCACAAGACAGCCGGTGTCATTGCTAAAGGGCAATGACAGAGAACGAAGGCAGAAGAGAATGACAGGCAATGAAGAGAAGTGCTTCGTTCTCTGTTGAACAAGGCTGTCTCCCTGTCCCTTGGACTTCCTTCTGCAGCACGTCCTCCTCCTTTTTGACAAATGGCCCCTTCAGCATTTGAAGAGAGCATCACAGTTCTCCGGCTTTATCTTCCAAGCAATATGTCCTACTTTTGCAGCCATTCCTCATTTTCTTCAGAACTCTGCTCAGTCTTCCATCTCTGCTTACCTTCTAGTCATTCTTAATTCTCTCATCTCTTTCCATAGGAAATCACGCCAGCACAAATCTCCTGCATTCTGTTCTTCTGTGGTTTATCTTTGGAGACCAAATCTACGGCTTTACCTTCTTTACCTCCCCTGTGTTAAGTAAGGTTCATGCCACCAGTTTCAGGCCAATATTCAAGATGTTTGATGGCGTGTTGAACCCTGCGTCCGTTGTCTACGGCGCTGGCTGTCTCTCCTGATTGGTTTCCACGAGCAACGCTGAAACTGTCTTTCTTCATAAAGTCGCTGATGAAGAGTGAACTCTCTAGATGCTGTCCGGCTGTGACTCACTCTTCAGATTCAATTGTTCACCAGTTTCAGGTCCTCATCCGGCCTCCATCTCACTGTCTTGTCTTTTCTTCTTTCATTTTTTTAAAGGTTTTATTTATTTATTTGAAAGAAAACACAGAAGTTGGAGGGGCCAAGGGAGAGGGAGAGAGAGAAACTCAAGCAGATCCCTCAGTGAGTGGGGAGCATGTCAAGGGGCTCGATCTCAGGACCTTGAGATCCTGACCTGAGCTGAAACCAAGAGTCAGACGTTTGATTGACTGCGCCACCCAGGCACCCCTTCACCATATTTTCTATACAAATCTTGCTGGGTGTTTTGTCACATGTTTTACTGAAACCACACAGCATGTCCACTGCAGTTTCCTCCTCTATCAGCCCAGAGACACTGTCAAAAATGGAACTAAATCTAGCCCAGGAACCTGTCCCATCAATGCCGTAGAAGCTTTCCCTTCTACACGCCCTTCTTGTGAGACTGTCTGCTTAGCTACCTTTGCTGCTGCTCTCCTCCTTGAATTCCTTTTGGGGACCCCTTTCTTCTGCATTGAGAGCACCAAGATGCCTTTTATGGACCATCAAAAGGATTCACCTAACCCATACCCTAAATCCACAGTGGGGTTGCCTTCCAGGAAAACATCTGCATTTCAAGGGCAGCCCTCTGTGCCTCAACCCAAGAGAGGAAAAGGAAATTTTATGGTGACACCCAGGACTGGTGTGATCATACCTGGAGTCTGCTGACTCTGTAAAGCTGGCCTTCACATCACAATCTCTTTGTGCCTCTGGCAACTCTCCCTGTACAACCAAACCTCGCATCTCAACATGGCCAACAGGCACGCTGGCCACACAATGGGAATCTTCCATGAGGCTCAAGACAGGTTTCTTTTAGCCAGTACTGAAAATGGCCTCAAGGGATTATTTCCTCTCCTCTCAGTTCTTTTCTAAATCATGCTAAGCCAAGTTAGGCCAGCAGGGTTTTAAAAATCTCCCCCTCTTTTTTTCCTTATCTTTTCCAACACTCTTCTTTCTTAGCGGCAAGCAGAGGGGTTGTTCATTCATTCATTCATTCATTCAATCAATCAGAGTTGTTAAGCCCCTACTATGCGCCAGTCTGAGGTAGGCACTGGGGATTCAGAGGGGGCTGTGCACAGTGAACCCTGCCCATGGGGAGTCACCAGTCCTACCAGGAAGGAACCGTGTGAGATGGGTTATGGGAAGGCGAGGGCCACCTCTCAGTCTAGAGGTCAGGGCAGTGATGTGGGCCAGAACAGGATGGTGATGACCTGTGTGCATTTCAAAGCCCAAGAGAAGACAGCCGTCCCTTGGGAACCTGCCCAGAGTTATGTCCCTCAAAACACTTCCAAATTTCTCCAAAGTTGGGGGTCCTGTCTGTATTTTGGGAAAGGAATCTAATCGGATCTCCTTGCATCCCCATCTCATTTTAAGCCCCGGGGCTGTCACGGCCTCTGTTTATCTACAGAATATTCACCTCCCTGTGGGGTGGTTTTCTCTGTATGGGACTGTGTGGAAAGCGTTTCTCTCATTGCTGCAATTGCCAGGTTCCCCCCTTCCCGCCCCCAAGTCTCCCCTTCCTCTTCAAAACACCAGCTATGCCTACAAGTGCCCCCAAAGATGCCTGTTGGAATTAGAATTCCTGGTTGTTCTATCCCAGGGGCTTTGGATTTGAGAAACTAGGGCCGGAAAATGTGCTTCTGACCTCTATAAGCAAAGCTCCATTCCCAATGCCCAGCAGGACCGCCTTCCAACCCTGTTTTCTGCGGGTGGCGAGGGGTCTGGGTCTGGCTGGCCTCCTGGCACATGGGCCTCTGGGACCTGCAGAGCCTGCACAGCCAGAAGAAAGGAAGGTGAAAAGCAGTACAATGAGCAGCGTGTTCTCAGCCTTGTCTGTCTTGGGCAGGGGGGCTGCACTCCTGAGGACCAGCCTCAGCCCTGTCCTGCCCCTGCCTCCAACCCTTCCTCTCCCTGCACAAGGTGCATTGCTGGCACAGCCCCTCTGTCTTCCTGCGGGGTGTCCCTTCATTCCCCCGTCCCAGGCCATGCCAGGGCTCCTTCCCTCCAGAAGCCCCTTGAACGGGAGTCAGAGGCTTTGCGGAGGCTTTGCACAGCAACTTGGAGCTGGAGCGCGCCGGACCGCCTCTGCAAACGTGGAAAATTTCCCTGTTGCCTTCTCCCTAAACATTTGACAAGAATTAAAGCTTCCCCCGGGGAGACCCCATTTCACATATTGAAACCAAACTTTTTTCCTTCTTAGTTCCTTCTCTCTCAGCCCCAGACTCAGAAGGAATGATTTCCTCGGAAAGAAAGCCACTGGTGCTCACGGGGCCGTGGTCAACCCCGCCCGCCCGGGCTGCCCGGTTTAAATTAGGGCGCCGCAGCCGGTGCTCACGTTCACTGTTCTGAACGTGTTCAGTGCTGTCACAACTCATATCCTACCAGGGCCAAACCTGTTTTCCCTGGAAAAATAATAAAACGTGGAGCCGGTTGCTTTTAAAATGGCTTCTGTTTCACAATTCAAGTTGAGTTTTCTGTCGGGAAATGATTAGCCATTAAGGCTTTTAAGGTGGAGGAAGGGGGAGGGCAGGCGGAGAAGGCAGGATGGAAAGGGTCTGTTCGGTCCTCCGCCCCGAGTCGGGCTGGCTTGGGCTGGACCGGGGCGGCAGGCCCTTCACGGGTTCCTCGGAGTCTGACAGCATGGAATCATCGAGGCATGGCCCAACCTCAGCTCAGGACAAAGAGGCCGCTCGCTATCCTACTCTTCTGTCTGCGGTAGGGTCATTTCTGCAGCTCTGGGCAGGACTCCTTCCAGAAGGGACGGGGACCAGCATAACCAGATGGAATATACATCTGTAATGAAGCCAAGCAGCCACTGGATGTCAGCAGCCGGTGTCATTTTATGACCACGGGGATGGGTCCGTGAAAATCCCAGGCGGCCCTAGACGGGTGTTGGCTGCCAGGAAAACAAGAATGGAAATAGGGGGCATGGGGCTGTGGAGAGGGGGGCCCAGGCAGCCTGGAGAGGGGGCGCAGCCATAAATATGCATGTCTGGCCAGTGTGGAGTGCAAATTGAATGTTAACGGACGGACACAGGGCACACTGGGGCATGTCTGTGAGCATCCCCTCAAGGGCGGGGAGCTCAAACACACACTTGGAATGTTCATTGGAAACACATGCACAATTAGCAAAAATGAAAGCATAACTTAGCAAAAGTGAACTTGCACCTAGGCAATTAGCAAGCTGGTTCATTTTGATGTGCTCCGTTGTGAGGCTCGAATGACCCACCCCTGATGCCTCCGCAGGAGGGGCAGAAGTCTAGCAGGTTTTCAGATACGTTTAGGCCTGCAGAAGGCTGTCCAGATTCATGCTGTGGCTGGAGGGTGGGATGAAGGCTGGGTTTTTCAGATTTATCACCTTGTGATTCCCAAGTTATTCAGTTTGGAAAAGGGATTGAGAAAGTATTCATCGTATTTTTAAACTTTTTATGATACACATACAGAGAAGCATGTCTCCTAGCTCAGCGAGTTTTCTCAAACTGAACACATCTGTGTAGCCAGCACCCAGCTTGCAGGAAGGCCCCCCAGCAGCCCCCCAGGAGCCCCACTCAGCTCCCTTCCAGGCCCTGCCGTCTCCCTCTTAGTCACTGCAGTTTAAATGACACATTTCTTGTCAGCCCCTAGGATGATGATGAGTTATCTTGTGCCCAAACTTCAGGGCAGAGCACACCCAGGTCAGGGACAGGCCGTGTACCCCAGAGCCCTCCTCACACTCCCCTGGCCATGCCTCCACTTCCCTCCGACTCCCCAGTATTACCCAGAGTCTGGTTCAAATATCATCTCCCTCAAATCTCTCCAGATTTCTACCTCATCGATTTCAGTGGCTCTGGGAATTGTGAAGTCACTCAGCTTAGATACCGACTAAGTCCACTGGGGCTCCGGTATGGATGTCATAGACTGGGTGGCTTGTAAACAACAGAATTTTTTTTCCCACAGTTCTGGGAGCTGGGAAGTCTGGGATCACAGTGCCAGTATATCTGGTGTCCGGTGAGGACCTGACTCATGGTTCATAGATGGTTGTCTTCTCCCTGTTTCCCCGAGTGGGGGAAGGAGTGAAAGAGGTCTCTATTACAAGGCACTAATCCCATTCATAACGGTCCCAGTCGCATGACCTAATCACTTGCCAGAGGCCCATCTCCTCATACCATCCCCTTGGGGGTTAGGATTTTAACATATGAATTTGGGGAGGATACAAAGGTTCTTTCCCATCCAAACATATTGAGAGCCAACCAGTACCAGGATCTCTGGTCCTGAAGAGTTTAGAAACCTGTGTGGGGGGAAGAAAGACTCATCAACAATAAGGCGTGGTCACTGCTAAGGCCATAGTCAGCACAGGGGGCGGAAGAGGATCCAAAAGGGAGCATTTAGCTTGGTCTTAAGAGGTCTAGGAAGGCTTCCTAGAAGAGGAGGAGCCTAAGCAGGGACCTGGAGGAGCTCAGAGCTTTCCCCGTGAAGGAGCAGGTGGCAAAGAGAATGACGCTCAAAGCAGTGAGAACACCCCGTGCAAAACAGGAGAAAGGTGGGAAGTGACGTGAGAGAGATGAGCCGGGACTGGCTCATGAAGGTCCTTTATGCTCTGGGTGACCTCATGTCCCAGTCTGTTCTCGGGTAATCGCTACCTACACGTGTTGCCCCAGCAGGAAGGCCCCTCGGCCCCTCCCTCACTCTCAGTACTGATTGGCTTGGACGAAAAAGTGAGATGGTTCCCTGAAGAAGCCGCATCAAAGAATCCAAATTCCATCCTGAAGATCCAAGGAGCCAGCAACGGCCTCTGAGGAGGGCGGAAACATGACCCCATCTGCTGTTTAGAAATACTACTTTGGTGGCAGTAGAAGAATGTTTTGAGGGAAAAAAATACTGGAGGCAAGAGATGCTTTAGATTACTGCTTTAATCCAAGGTGGAGATGAGGGTGTCCAGGGTTAAGAGACTGATGGTGATGAAGGATGAATCCATGATACATGAGAAGTGCGGAGAGGAAGGAATCACAAGGGCCGGGTAGTTTTATTTACTCTGTGCTCATTAGTCGTTTATACGCTGCCTTCGGAGATTTAAAACTGGATTCTGTTGGCAGCCCAGTGCTTGGGTTCCAGGAACATAGAACCCTTTGGAAAAGCTGGAAGAACCGAATGACCACCAGCCCAGCGTGGTGTTTTCCCTCTCTGGAATGCAAAGCTTTCTTGTGCTGAACTGGGTCCCAGCAATGGCCTGGGGTGAAGCCAAGGTCAGGGCTGGGGCAGAGCGGGGCTGGTTCGGGGTGTCACAGACAGCTTTGGTAGCAATGGGGCTCTCCACAAAGACTTCGCAGGTTCTCTGCAGGTTCTCATCCGTAGGGCTGAGGAATGTTACGGGCTCGTGCATTACATTTTAAAAAAAATATTTTATCAACACCTCTGACATAAAACAAACTTCAGTCAGTGCCACATGTGTTTTCCATGTGTTGCGACTATAAGAAGTAACCAAACAACTCGGTATTGAACTTGTCAGAATATAATCAAAATTCCGCTAATTACTTCAGCATGAAGCCTACTGAGCGCTCTCCCTTCATCATCAGAAGCAGGTCCTATTAGCAAGCACCGTGGCTCAGAAACACCACTTTATTGTGTTTCTTGGACAACTACAAAAGCTTATCTTTCACCGCAAGGTTTTCTCATTTTTGGAAACTCCGTCCCCATAACAGTCATCATTACTAACTACATCAAGAGTGTAGTTCTGGGAAAAGTACTGTGCAAAGAAATTCCTGAAATGGGAATGGACATTCATGTTGAAGTGGTGGTTTTGCCAGGAAGTTAAACTCTAGCAAATGAATTGATTTTTCTAGGCGGCTGGCTTCATTGCCCGAGAGAGCAGCAAACAAAACTCTGCAGTGTGCACATGCTAGTTAAAGCCTTGGTTTTATCTCTGAGAAGCCAATAATAACCACAGAACAAAGTTAAAGCTCAGAGCCCAGGCAGAAGAATTAAGAGGTTTGTTACTTTTACAAAGAAAAACATTGTGTCTCTTTAATCTTTCTTGTCGTTCAATTTCAGCTCCCTTTAAGCATCATTGAGGTCTGAGGCTAGAAAGAAAGAGAAAGAAGAAGGAGAGAGGCAAGTGAAACAGGAAAAAAGAAAAAGCGAGTTCTCAAATAGAGAGAATGCCTAATTGTGTCTGTGGATAGGAGAGCCTTAGTGCAGAGTCTGTAAATGTTTATATTTGGTTTTTAAATGAAATATGGTAAGCCCCATTTGCTATTCAGAAATCCAAATTTATAAAACAGATTTTTTTGTTATTGTTGTTAGCGGGGAAAGGAGGTGGAAATGGGCTGGGATAGGAGTTTGTTCACATTGCATAAAAATTCTTTACTTTGCAAAATGATTCACTGAAAGCTTCCTTTAAATAACAACTCTGCTGGTGCATTTAATTTACCAAAAAAATCAATTTTAAGCAGAACTTTAGGAATAAAGTCTGTGTTATGTGGTGGAAATGTAGTAAGCATTTAAAAATAAAAACAGACTGGGGTGAATATTAAAATAAATTTGCATTCTTTGAATAAACTCTTACTAGGCAAGATCAGGATGTGGCTTTAAAGCTTGATGGGAGGGTCAAGGCAGAGAGGGAGCGGAGAAGTTTGAGGGAGTGAATTAGGTAGGATAAGGAGAGAAAAGATGCACTTATATTTAAAAAGTGGACATGAACTCATATAAGGAATGAATTTTAAGAAGAGACTTTGCTTTAGGAAATGTAAACAAGTGTATTTCTAATTCAAGATGGAGGTAAGCTCCCCTCAATTTAAGCATGCAGGTGATTTCCCCTCCTCCGACAAATTCCCATTGAAATAAGCAAATAAATACACAACCAAGAAATCTGCCTCAGAGTTAACCTGGTTTCTACAAAAAGCAGGAATGACAGAAAAGAGCAGTGATGGGATGGGCAATGGGCCCTAATATTTCTAGGTTGCTACTCCTGGTCAGACTGCTAGAAGTGACTTGAAAGGTCATGTACATAATGTTAAAAAAAGAATTAAGATAGTAATTTGAGGGCACCTGGGTGGTTCAGTCAGTTAAGCATCTGCCTTGGGCTCGGGTCATGATCTCAGGGTTTTGGGATGGAGACCCACGTCGGCCTCCAGGCTCAGCAGTGAGTCTGCCTCACCCTCTCCCTCTGCCATTGCCCCGGCTTGTACTCTCTCTCAAATAAATAAATAAAATCTGAAAGAAAATTCCTAATTTGGGTCTAAATTTTGCATTATTTCAACAGTAATGTGGATCTGGGGGATACGAAGTAATAGGCTGTTTCAGATCCAGTTTTACATGAAGGACAGCAAAGACTTCTTGCCTGTTTGTGACCAAGAATTTAGGTTGAAATATTATTGAAAGGCAACCTCCTGTAAAATAAACAGGGACATACAGAGAAAAAAATATTATAGTATAAGTCATGCCAAAAAGAAGAGAAGTCTTCATAACTGGTCCTTTCAATATAGGGAGACAATTTGGGAGAAAGACAAAATCTTAGTATTACATGCAAACACTCTGATGCTGGTAATCATAGGATCAAGAAAACATATGTCCCTTTTCTAGCACACTATGTTAATGAGTTTTGGGAAAGCAGGCAGGCTTGAATAGGGGTGAGAAGCTAACATGTTACCCAGGCAGAAGTAAAGGTCCAGTGAGAGAAAGAAGTCAACTTTACATGTTGGAGAATAGCCATCTGTGGAGACAGGTGGCTCGTAAGAAGTGTTGACTGTCATGATGATCACAGAACTCTTTTTTTTTTTTTTTTTTTAGGATTTTATTTATTTGTCAGAGAGAGAAAGAGCGCACAAGCAGGGGGAGCGGCAGGCAGAGGGAGAAGCAGGCTCCGCACTGAGCAAGGAGCCTGATGTGGGACTCGATCCCAGGACCCTGGCTCATCAGTTAAGTGGCTGCCTTCGGTTTCTGTCATGATCAAAGAACTTTTAGGAAAAGCTTTGTCCCATCTGATACTACGTTTCTTAGGCTTCTGTAATTCACCATCCCTTCATCACCTGGAGCGTTCGGTAACCTTTGCAGAAGGTTTGGAAGTAATTAGAAGCTTGTGTAAGGTCTGGAGTGACAAGAACATTGAGGAGATTAAAGGCAAAGGGATGTGAGAATGCATCTGGGCCAGAATGAAGCTGTGGGTGTCACTCAGCTCCTGGAAGTGTTGCAAAAGGTTTTGAGGGTGGAAGACAGATGATCTGAGCACAATTCACCATGAGAATTTAAGTTCCTAGAAATCTGCCAACTGAGAAAGGATGTTCGACTTCTCACTGAATGTGGTAAAAGGGTCCATGATTTGTTTTTAGATATCAAGGAACCTGGTGACAGCTGGGGTACACAGCGTCTACATTACTGAGATTAAAAAGATACATCTATGAGAAATTAACATGAGAAACAGCCACAATGCATTAAATAAGATAGACAAGGTTGGATCAAATAAAGCAGTTACAGTAACTTAACTTACTATGAAATGACAAAGACTCAGAGACTTGGCATCATGGCAGGATATTGTAGGTCACAGAAGCCCAATGTCCTCCCTGCAAGAACTAGAAGTATCCAGAAAATATCTAAGATTTTATGTTTTTTTTTTTCCAAAGATTTACTTATTTTTATTTAGAGACAGAGAGCAAGGAAAGGGGCAGGGGAAGAGAGAGAAGCTCAAGCAGACTCCCCATGAGCATGGAGCCCACCCCTGGGTTCAGTCTCACCACCTATGAGATCAGGACCTGAGCCGAAATAGTCAGACATTTAACTGACTGAGCCACCCAGATGCCCCTCCAAAATTATATCTTTAAAGACATAGCAGAGTTGTGGAAACAGAGTTAGATGGGTTGAAATTCCACATCTGGGGTGATCTGGCAATTACCAGCTTTTCTCTTTGCTGAAACCATTTGCCAATTTGGCCAAAAATAAACCATGTGCCATTTACAAGACACACACTTTAAACAAAATACCGTTTGGAAGAGACAATTTATAAGGACACAAGAAGATGGAAAAACAGGAAGAAAAAAAGACATGCCATACAAACACTAACCAAAACCTAGCTGTCATAGTTGCGTTAATAGCAAAAAAGAGGATGTTAAGACAAGATATATTAATAGACAGAGGGATTTCCAAAATGACACAACAGCCAGTTCATCAAGGAGATGTAATAATTTCAACTCTGTGTTTACCTCATAGTTATAAAAAATATAAAGCAAATATTGGTAGAACTAAAAGTAGTAATCTATAATCCATGATTTTTGTTGGAGATTTTAATACATCATTCTCGGCAACTGATCATAATTGGTAGTAATGTGTAGAGAAAAACAAATGAATGAAAACATGGAAGATCTGAACCTAACTGACACATTAGAACATCACACCCAACAACCACAGGATAAGCATTCTTTTCAAGGTTACATGGAACATTTACGAAAATAGACCATAGGCTGGATCACAGAGTAAGTCTCAAAAAATGTCAAGGGACAAGGAGACACAGAAAATGTTTTTGGACCACAGCAGAATTAAACTTGAGATGAATAATGGAAAGATAAGAAGAAAATCTCCAACTCTGAATAACACATGCATTGAAAAAGAAATCACGGTAGTAGTTATGAGATATTTTAAACTCAATAATAATAAACATGGCATATCAAAACTTGTGGAATATCATTTCTGACCAAAGAGAAACATACAGTTTAAATGAATATATTAGAAAAGGAAAAGAGGAAAAAAATCAATGATTTAAGCCTCCGATTTAGGAAATAAAGAGCATATTAAACCCTCCGAATATGGAAGGAAAAATAATGGAAGGGGAGATGAACCATGAGAGACTATGGACTCTGAAAAACAACCTGAGGGTTTTGAAGGGGCAAGGGGTGGGAGGTTGGGGGAGCCAGGTGGTGGGTATTATGGAGGGCACGAATTGCATGGAGCACTGGGTGTGATGCATAAACAATGAATTCTGTTACGCTGAAAAGAAATTAAAAAAAAAAACTAAAGCAGAAATCAGTGATGGGAAGGACAGATACAGTGAAAAGGAAATCAACAAATTCCAAGAACAAACTACTTAAAACGACTTAGCAATATCTGTTGAAGCTAACTGTGCATATACCCCGAGACCGTGATTCCACTCCTGGAACACATACCAAGACAAATGAGTTCTTGTGTCCTCCAAAACAGTATATATACGAAGCATGGAATAGGCAGGCATGCATAAGAACGGATCCCTTCCCTGACCTCACAGGGTCACGTCTCTACCTCTCCCTATTTTCAACAGAAGACTCAAGGTTTTCTCTTGGGAGAGGGCGAATCTGACAGGTTCTGGATTTGTGCATACCAAGCAGAGCAAGAAAGTGAGAGTGAGGTACCATATTGAAAATAGAAGGTCACAGGAAAGTTGACAGTGGTGATGAGACCTCTGGTCCTCTTTCTTCATTTGGGTCTCAGAAAACCAACAGCCGTGTCAACTCTCTAACAGAAAATTAATTGATTCCTTCCTGAGAAAACCTCCGAGCTCAAATGAAAAGACTACTCTAATCCTTTCTTGCAAGAGCCCTGTGTTCTTAAAGCCTGAACAACTGGCTTTCAGCGGGACCCCAATGAGTCTGTCAATTGGAGTCTAGGTGATTGCTTCTCAACATTCTGCAAGTTACCTGGGAGGCTCATAACCAGTATCCCAACCTGTCTTTGAGGGCTCACCTAATCTGGGGTTCCCTCTGCATTTGGGGGAGGAGTCAAGACAATTTAACTTGAAAGGTATAAAAATGAGGAGAGTGCAGTCGACATCTGGATTATACCCATATGAAGAAAACAGCAAAAAAAAAAAAAAGGAATATTTTTAAAAATAAAATTGCAATGACCTTAAGTGCACCCTAATTTAATAAATAAGTCCTAATACAGGTGTTTAACAAAATCAGTCCAATGGTTCTAAATTTCACTGAGTGGTCTTGTCACTACTGTCAATTTGCCTGTCACCTTCTATTTTCAGTATGGTACCTCACAATAAATATAAAAGACCATGATTTTTAAAAGGGTAAAGAAAACAGACTTACTATATAAGATATAAAAATTAATCATAAATTTATAGGAAGTGGTATTTTACATCAGGAGGGAAAGAATTGATTGTCCAGTGAATTGTGTTGATGGCCACTAGAAAAAGAATAGAGTAATGATTGTATGTCTTTTTTAATGGTTAATTAATGAAGAATTTATGAGGACACTGGGCATCCCCAGTCGAAGTTGGTAACCATGACTGCTCCCAGTTCGCTTACTCATGAAGAACTTGGATTGAAATGGCTGCCTGGTAAGATCCCTCTCAGCTCAAATCTAAACTAAGATGGTTCTGCATTTGTTTGTCTTTTTCAAAGCTCAATTGAGCGGTGGCATTTGGTAAATCAAAATAGAAAGACAAAAGTAAAAATAAACTCGGTCTGGCTTTCTCTCTTGAAAGAAGAGGAAAGATGTCTGAGATGGCCCATTCTGGCCTCAGGGGCCTGAGGGACTCCTAGAGCTTTCTGACATGCACTGTTTGTTTTCAATGGGAAATTACTCAAAATGTAATAAGGAAATATTTTGCTGAGTAAATAGATTCGTTTACATCTTGTGGCGTGGATGGTTAAAAAGAATCCTGGCCTTTTAGTTCCCTTGGCTGAAATCCCTTATGGAAGAGAGGGATTTCTCTTTTCACTAGTATTTCTGTCTTTCCAAGGGGTTCTTCCTCCTCCTTCTTTTGAAATCAGATATTTTAAGACACTTGAAATCCAGGGAGGGAAAAGAGACTTTATTCTACTGTAATGGGGAAGAAAATTATTAATGTTTTGTGGTCACAGCCCTTCCCGGACCTCCTGGGCCTCTCTTAAGAGAATTCTAGCTTTGTCAGCTCAGAGCCTGGGTTTAGGATGCAGACTGGAGGCAGAGACAGACACACAACTGGACAGGGGAGGACAGGAGGTTGATGCTGGAATGGACAAGATTATTCCTGAGAAAGAAAGCGGAGATGAAAGGGAGGAGGGGTGGACGGGAAAGATGAGGAGTAGCGGCCACTGGGCCATGGAGAGTTGCTGAGAGGGAGGAAGCTTGGGGGGTAGTCAGCTGCCAGGGTCGGGGGTGAGCACTGAGAGTGGGGCAGCTGCCGGGACGGGGCTCCAGGCTCCGCATGACCGGGCGCACTGAGAGTTGTAAGCTCTCTCCACGTTTCTTGGCAATTTTTCTGTAAGTGAAAGTTGGAACTGATTTCATTTATATTTTTCAGCGGAGTGTGGTTCTTTGAATCAAAACGTATGTGCCGAAGTGGGGCCAAGTAGGTTCCAGTTATATTTGGGTTATGCCGCAAAAGCCAAAGGTTGGATCACTCTTGGCCCCTGTTGCTCACTTTTCTCTTGGCCTAGCCCCATCTTTTTGCCTCATATAAGGGTTCTCCTGTTCCCTGCTCATGGGCCTTCTCTCTGCTTTGGGCTGCCCTTCCCTGATGCCTTTAATCCCAGGACAGGTAAAAATACGTTTAAAAAATTTAATCTCAAATACTACCCCTGTCACCTCATCTTTGTCATCATTTGCAGTCTCTGAAGAAAATTTCTGTTTGGAAATGATTCATCGTTCCAAAGTGACAGCAGGGTGCTCCCCACCAACTGGCTACCTACGGACAAAACGGTACTATTTTTGCATTGCAAAACCCAAGCCTCCAGTAGAAATGCACGAGGCTGGATCCTTGCTTCCTCACGTAGCCTCCCTCTGCTTTCAAACACACAAGCTCTCACTTAAAGGTTGCTGCCAAGTCCGTGCTATGTGCACACATCCATGCAACAAATAATTACTGGACGCCTGGTGCCAGCCGCCCTCCCAGTTGTGAGGATGCAGCCGTACAAAAAGACATAACGAAATAGGCCCAAGGAATCCAGCTTTCCGGTGTTTACAATCCGGTGACTACATATGAGACAGATGGTGGAGGCTGCTGAGACTTCCTGCTGAAGCAGGGGTAAGGCTAGACGCTATCAGGATGGAGGGTGGTAGTTGAAAAGTTTGATAGGGTGGCCGGGGGCGTTCTCACGGAGGAGGTGATATTTGAATAAAGACCTGAGGGAGGCGAGAAGGAGAGCATTTCTTCTTGGGGGGAGGGGCGTGGGGAGTGTGGGGAGATGGGGGGTAGGAGGGCTGTGAGGGAGGAAGGTGCCTGCCAGAGGAGCTGGAGGAGGCCCAGTGAATGGGGGTGGGGGGCATGGAGGAGCAGCAGCACAGATGGTTTCTGAGAGGTTGTGGGGGGCAGGGAAGATCACCCAAGGCCCTGAAGGTCATAGTGAGGACTTGGGCTTTTAATTTATGCAGGAGGGGAACCCACTGGAGGAATCTGAGAAGGGACCTGATGTGGTAAATTGTAACAAGATGGTTTTGGCTTCTGTTTTCAACACAGAGTGAAGACGAGGGGAGGAGACCAGCAATGGGGTTACTGCAGTATTTAGATGAGATAGACTCGAGGCTTGCACCAGGACACTGGTAGTGGAAATGGGGAGAAACTAAATTCTGATGTATTTTTAAGGAAAAGCTGATGAGATCTGCTGACCACCTGGATTCAAGAGTGATTCTAGACTTTTGGTAGGTTAGAGTTGTCCTTCACAGAGAAGTAGGGAAAACTGTGCCTGGAGCAGACCTGGGTGGGAACATCACAAACTTGATTTTGGACATGTTAAGTTTAAGATTTCTAGAAGACATCACATGGAGATATCAGGTAGGTAACTGTGCAGATGAGTTCAGGGCAATGGCTTGGACTGTGGATATAGATCAGGGCATTGCCATTACATGGTTTCTATTTAAAGCCATAAAACAGTTTATGATCAATAGGGGAGTATCTGCAGAGAGAGGAGAAGAGAAGATACCCAAGGCTGGGGAACTGGAGCACATCAATGTTTAGAAGTCAGGGAGATGAGGAAGAACCAGAAAAGGAGACTTAAAAAGTATGGCCGCAAAGAGGTTGTCTTGGAAGCACAGTGAAGAAAGCACTACAGGAAGGACGGCATGATCAGACGTCAGATGCTACTGGGGACTCAAGAAAACAGGGTCAGAAATTGGCCCATTGGATTTAGCAAACTGGAAGTTGTGAGTGGCATAGACAGAAGCCAACTCAGCGGCATGGTATGGGTGGTTATCTTATTGAAGTGCTGCACACAGAGAGGAAAATTAATATAAAGAGGGAAGAACAGCTGGAGTAATGTCCTTTCATACTCAAAGGAAGGCAGTATCAAATGGACCAGTAAACAGTTGGCTTCAGTGGTGGTTGGAAAACCTTTTTGATTGTTTTTTTCTTTTTCTTCTTCTTCTCCTTCTTCTTCTCCACCTTCTTCTCCTCCTCCTCCTTCTTCTTCTTCTTCTTCTTCGTTTCCGTCTCCTTCTCCTTCTCCGTCTCCTCTTTTTTTTTTTTTTTTTTTTTTTTGTGAAATAAGAAGTAAGACCATAAGCTGGGAGGGAAGATGGAGAAAGTATGAGGTGGCTTTCTAGGTTTTCTGGGATAGTGGGAGAGTGAATAGACTGAAAAAAAAAAATCTGTTTAACCAACAGACAGCAAAAAGCATCCATTAGAAGTTAGTGCTCATGAATGAAAAGAAGACCAGTGAATGCAGTGGTGCTTTTTACAAAATCTACCCCTGGAGACCTGTTCCAAATGGCTGGAGTTGGATTTAACCATGGCTGGGATTTTGCCACTGGAGTACCCTGAAACAAGAGAAGAGCCAAGACACTGTGGGCATATATGAGCATATGAGTGAAATTTTAGTTGATTGAAGAGCAAAGTGAGAACATGAAGGAGTTAAGGGACAGTGGAAAAGATGGTGGAATTAATGGATGGAAAATTCTACTACCCAAGAACTTCCTGGTGTTGGGGTAGCTGAGAGGAGGAAGTGGAAGGAGGGGAGTAGTGGGATAGAGGGCAAGAGTTCTGAACTTGAGAAAGAGGATTTGAAATTTCTGTTAAATGACAGGGTAAAGCTTTGTCACTAAAGGAGTGACTGACTTGAGATTGGGTGGTAAGAAGACTACTGGAGAGGAGGCGCTGAGGGAACTGGATTATGGGATTTTTGGAATGAGCTTGGGACAGGCTGAGGGTTAGGGAACAGGAGGGGAAGATGACTGCAACCAAGAGGGGTACTAAGAAGGGCTGTGGGAAAGAAAGCAGCCAGCTCTGGGACGGCTGCTGAGATTCCAAGGTCAGCAGGGGAGAGCCAACTTTTAGAAAGAGGAAGAAGGTGAAGAAAATGTCCATAGAAGAAGTATAGGGCTGAAGGAGCTTTGCTGATGACTGACCTTGAGTTCTAGAATATAGGGATGTAGAGACGTGCAAGATGGGAGATGGGCTCAGAAGGGGCAGCTTGCAGAGCTCTTGGGGGATTCACGTCCGGAGGAAGAGGGAATACCTGGGGGTCTTGTGGCGAGTACCATAAACAAGGATAAGGGGTACAGGAAGATGAGTCCTGCTGGTGCCAAGGCAGCTCTGAGTGCTAACAGGAGCAAAATGTGGGTTCCAGGTTTCCAGGGGTACACAGAGTTGAGGGTATTGGTGTGAGAAGATGTCTAATAACTGGCTCTCTAAAAAAAGTGTGCATGCATACATATGTTTATTATAGATTTTACTCATACAAAGGCTATGTGGTAGCATATAATTCACAAATAATAAAATATAAATACATATAATAGTATAAAAATATTCTGTATTCTAAATTACATACACTTGTCACTTCAGTGTGACCCTTTTATCTTGCAAAATCTACTATTACTTATTTTTTATGTGGTAAAAAATACATAACATAGGGGTGCCTGGGTGGCTCAGTGGGTTAAAGCCTCTGCCTTCAGCTCAGGTCATAATCCCAGCATCCTGGGAACGAGCCCCGTATCGGGCTCTCTGCTCTGCGGAGAGCCTGCTTCCTCCTCTCTCTGCCTGCTTCCCTGCCTGCTTGTGATCTCTCTCTCTGTCAAATAAATAAATAAAATCTTTAAAAAAAAATACATAACATAAAATTTACCATTTTAATTGTTTTTTAAAGATTCAGTTATTCATTTGAAAGACAGTGAAAGAGCAGGGGGAGGGGCAGCAGGAGAAGGGGAGAGAGAATCTCAAGCAGACTCATACTGAATGCAGATCCCAACACGGGGCTAGACCCCACAACTCTGAAATCACAACCTGAAGACAGGGCGCCTGGGTGGCTCAGTGGGTTAAGCCTCTGCCTTTGGCTCAGGCATGATGTCAAGGTCCTGGGATTGAGCTCGTCATTGGACTCTCTGCTCAGCAGGGAGCCTACTTCCCCCTCTCTCTCTGCTTGCCTGTCTGCCTGCTTGTGATCTCTCTCTCTGTCAAATAAATAAATAAAATCTTAAAAAAAAAAAGTCTCATGAAATCACAACCTGAGCTGAAACCAAGAGTCAGACGCCCAACCAACTGTGCCACTCAGATGCCTCCATTTTAATGATTTTTATGTATGCAGTTCAGTGGCATTAAGTACATTCATATAGTGCAACCATCGCCACAATCCATCTCCAGAATTTTCCACCATCCTATACTAAACTTTATACCCATTAAATAATAATTCCCTATTCTCTCCTCCCTCTAGCCCCTGGGACCATGGTCCTACTTTCAGTGTCTATTGACTCTTATAGGTCTGCAGATGAGTGCAATCATACAATATTAATCCTTTTGTACCTGGCTTATTTAACTTAGCATAGTATGTTCAAGTTTCATCCATTTTGTAGCAGTGTCAGAATTCTATTCCTTTTGTAAGGCTGAACAATATTCCATTATATACATATATATCTCACATTTTGCTTATCCCCCCTCAATGGACATTTCAGTTGTCTCATCTTTTGGCTATTGTGAGTAACGCTGCTGTGAATATGGGTGTATGAACACCTCCTTGAGTCCCTTTGTATGATTCTTTGGATGTATACACAGAAATGGAATTACTGGATCATAAGGTAATTCTGTGTCTAAGTTTTTGAGAAGCCACCAAACCATTTGCCACAGCAATTGTGCCATTTTTCATCCCCGCCAGCAGCGCACAAATGTTCCAGTTTTTCTACATGCTCACCAACAATTGATTTTTAATTAATTAATTCATTCATTCATGTAATAGATAACCTATTGTTGTTCATCCCTATTGTGGTATGAAGTGGTATCTCATGGATTCGATTTGTGTTTCCCTAATGAATAGTGATGTTTAACATCTTTTCATATGCTTACAGGCTATCTGTATATGTTCTTGGCGGGGGGGGCATATCTGTTTGATTTCTTTGCCCAGTTTACATTTCGGCCTGATTTTGTTTTGTCGTAGGAATTCTTAATGTATCCTGGTTATTAATCCTTTTCAGATACATGATTTACAAATGTTTTCTCCCATTCTGTGGATTGTTTTCTTTCTCTGCAGACATGTCTTTTGATTCACAAAAGATTTAAATTCTGATGAAGTTCTGTTTGTCTACTTTTTCATTTGCTGCCTGTGCTTTTGGTGTTATACCCAATAAATAATTGCCAAATCCAATGTTCTGAAGATTTCTCTTATGTCTTCTTCTTAGAATTTTATAGTTTTAGCTCTCATATTTAGGTCTTTACTTCATTTTGAGTTCATTTTTATAGATGGTGTTAGGTAAAGGACCAATTTTATTCTTTTGCATTTGGATATCCAGTTTTTTCCAGCACACTTGTTGAAAATTTCACTGTTAACTGGTCTTGGCATTCTTGTTGAAAATCATTTGACAATGTATGCAAGAGTGATTCCTCGGTTTCCCATTCTGTTATATTGGTCTGTATGACTGTCTTTATGCCAGTATCACACTCTTTTGATTACTGTAGCTTTATAATAAGTTTTGACGACAGGAAGTATAAGTCCACCAATTTGTTCTTTTTCAGATCATTTTGGCTGTTGAGGATCTCTTGAGAATTTTAAGATGGATTTTTCTATTTCTGAAAAAATGACATTAGAATTTTTGCAGGGATTTTACTGAATTTACAGATTACTTTGAGCCATATTGATATCTCAACAATATTAAATCTATTCATGGACATAGGATGTCTTTCCATTTATTCATGTCCTATTTAATATCTGTCAGGATTGTTTTGTAGTTTTTAGTTTATAAATTTTTCAGTTTTTATATCTTTCATCCTCCTTGGTTAAATTAATTCATAAGTATTTTGTGTTGGTTTTTTTTTTTTTGATGCCATAGTTAAAAGAATCCCTTTATTAATTTCCTTTTGTGGTTGTTGATTTTTAGTATTTAGAAAGGCAACTGATGGGGCACGTGGGTGGCTCAGTGGGTTAAGCCTCTGCCTTCAGCTCAGGTCATGATCTCAGGGTCCTGGGATAGAGCCCCACATCAGGCTTTCTGCTCAGTGGGGAGCCTGCTTCCCCCCCCACCTGCCTGCCTTTCTGCCTACTTGTGATCACTCTCTCTCTCTCTGCCAAATAAATAAATAAAATCTTAAAAAAATGCAACTGACTTTGTGTGTTAATTTTGTATCCTGCTGAATTTATTTATTTATTTTTAAATATTTTATTTATTTATTTGACAGAGAGAGAGATCACAAGTAGGCAGAGGCAGGCAGAGAGAGAGGGGGAAGCAGGCTCCCTGCTGAGCAGAGAGCCCTACGCGGGGCTCGATCCCAGAACCCTGAGATCATGACCTGAGCCGAAGGCAGAGAGGCTTAACCCACTGAGCCACCCAGGCACCCCTCCTGCTGAATTTATTAATTCCAGCAGTTTCTTGTGGAATTTTTAGGGTTTTACATACATGATTATGTTTTCTGCAGAGATAATTTTATTTCTTCCTTTCCAGTTTGAATGCCTTCCTCTTTCCTTTTTTGCCTAATTACTCTAGCCAGTAGTTCTAACACTAAGTTGGACAGAAGCCAAAAGCCAAAAGCAAACATCTCTGTCCTTGTCTTAGCGGGAAAGACTTCAGTCTTTTACCATTTAGCATGAGGTTAGCTGTGACTTTTTCATATATGGCCTTTATTATGTTGAAGTAGTTTCCTTCCATTTCTAGTTTGTTGAGCATTTTTGTCATTAAACGGTTGAAGTTTTTCAATTTTTTTTTCCTGCCTCAGTGAAATGAACATGTGGATTTTGTCTTTCATTCTCTTAATGTTTTATATGGATTGATTTTTACACTGTGTATTACACTGATTGATTTTTGTATGTTTAGCATCCTTATATCCCAGGAATAAATGCCACTTGGTCATGCTATATAACCCTCTTAATATATTAAAGATTTGGTTGCTGGTACATTTTTGAGGATTTTTGCACCAGTATTTTTCAGGAATATAGGTATGTGGTTTGTTTCCCTTGTAGTGTCTGTCTGACTTTGGTATCAGAGTAATGCTAGCCTCCTAGAATTATTAATAATTAATAGTTAAGAAGTATTTTTCCCTCCTCAATTTTTTTAAAAGGACTTGAGAAAAATTGGTGTTAGTTCTTATGTTTGTTTTACTTCACTAGTAGAAGACATCTGGTGTGGGGAATTTTTTATTACTGATTTTATTTTCAAGCTAATTATAGGTCTATTTGGATTTTCTTTTTCTCATGAGTTAGTCTTGGTTGGTTTTATGTTTCTAAGAATTTGTCATTTCATCTAGGTTATCCAATTTGTTGATATACAACTGCCCATAGTCCTCTCTTATAATCCTTTTTATTTCCATAGAATCAGCAGTAATGTTCTTGCTTTTAATCTGGATTTTAGAATTTTAACCTTAGCTCTTGTTGCTTAGTTGTCTAGTTAAAGTTTTATCCACTTTATTGATTGATTTTCTCTATTGTTTTTCTAGTCTCTATCTTATCCTTCCCCATTTTTTGGTACAAAGGACTTTTTTTCTTTCCAAATTTTCATTTAAATTCTAGTTAGTTAATATTAGTGTAATATTGGTTTCAGGAGAATTTAATGATTCATCATTTACATATGATATCATGTACTCATTATAACAAGCGCCTCCTTAATACCCATCACCCATTTACCCCATTCCACCCAGTTCCCTCCATCAACCCTCTGTTTTCTATTGTTAAGAGTCTCTTATGGTTTTTTCCTCTGTCTGCTTTTTTCCCTCTTCCCATATATTCATCTGTTTTGTTTCCTAAATTCCACATATGAGTGAAATCATATTGTATCTGTCTTTCTCTGACTGACTTATTTCACTTAGCATAATACACTAGCTCTAACCACCTCATTACAAATGGCAAGATTTCATTCTTTTTGATGGCTAATATTTCATTTTACATGTATACCACATCTTCTTTATTCATTTATCAGTCAAGGGACATTTGGGCTCTTTCCATGGTTTCACCATTTTTTATAATCCTGCTATAAACCCTGGACAGCAATGTACCCCTTTGGAGCTGTATTTTTGTATCCTTTGGGTAAGTACCTAGTAGTACAATTGCTAGGGCATAGAGAAGTTCTTCTTCTTCTTTTTTTTTAAGATTTTATTTATTCATTTGGCAGAGAGATTACAAGTAGGCAGTGAGGCAGGCAGGCAGAGAGAGAGACAGGGGGAAGCAGGCTTCCCGCTGAGCAGAGAGCCCAATGCGGGGCTCGATCCCAGGACCCTGAGATCATGACCCCAGCCGAAGGCAGAGGCTTTAACCCACCGAGCCACCCAGGTACCCCAAGAAGTTCTATTTTTAACTTTTTAAGGACCCATACTATTTTCCACAGTGGCTTCACCAGTTTGCATTCTCAACAGTGTAAGAGGGTTCCCCTTTCTCCACATCCTCACCAACATCTGTTGTTTCCGTGTTGTTAATTTTAGCCTTTGTGACAGATGTGAGGTGGTATCTCATTGTGGTTTTGATTTGTATTTCCATGATGATGAGTGATGGTGAGCATTCTCCCATGTGTCTGTTAGCCATCTGAACGTCTTTTTGGAAAAATGTCTGTTCATGTCTTCTGCCCATTGCTTAACTGGATTATTTGTGTATTTTTGGGGTGCTGAGTTTGATAAGTTCTTTATATATTTTGGATACTAACCCTTTACCCAATATGTCATTTGCAAATATCTTCTCCCATTCCATAGGCTGCCTTTTAGTTCTGTTGATTGTTTCCTTTACTGTGCAGAAGCTTTTTATTTCATGAAGTCACAACAGTTCATTTTTTATTTTGTTTTCCTTGCCTCCAGTGACGTTTCTAGTAAGAAGCTGCTCTGGCTTAGGTCAAAGAGGTTGCTGTCTGTGTTCTCTAGAATTTTGATGGTTTTCTGTCTCACATTTAGGTCTTTCAACTATTTTGAATTTATTTTTGTGTGTGGTATAAGGAAATGGTCCAGTTTCATTCTTCTGCATGTTGCTGTCCAGTTTCTCAACACCATGTGTTGAACAGACTGTTTTTTTCCCATTGGATATTCTTTCCTGCTTTGTTGATGATTAGTTAACCATAGAGCTGTGGGTCCATTTCTGGGTTTTCTATTCTGTTCCATTGATCTGTCTATTTTTGTTCCAATACTGTACTGTCTTGATTACTACAGCTTTGTAATATAGCTTGAAGTCCAGAATTATGATGCCTACAGCTTTTCTTTTTCAAGTTTGCTTTGGCTATTTGGAGTCTCTTGTGGTTTTGTACAAATTTTAGGATTGTTTTTCTAGCTCTGTGAAAAATACAGGTGGTATTTTGATAGGATTTACATTAAATAAATGTGTAGATTGCTTTGGATAGTATAGACATTTTAACAGTGTTTATTCTTCCAATCCATGAGCATGGAATGTTTTCCCATTTCTTTGTGCCCTCTTCAATTTCTTTAAAATATGTTCTATAGTTTTCAGAGTAAAGGTCTTGTTTATCTCTTTGGTTAGGTTTACTCCTAGGTATCTTATTGTTTTTGGTGCAATTGTAATGGGATCAATTCCTTGATTTCTTTTCTGCTTCTTCCTTATTTGTGTATAGAAATGCAACAGATTTCCATACATTGATTTTATATCCTGCAACTTTGCCAAATTCATGTTCTAGCAATTAGTTCTAGCAATTTTTTGGTGGAGTCTGTCAGGTTTTCTACATGGAGTATCATGTCATCTATAATATGAAAGATTGACTTTTTCCATTCAGATTTAGATGCTTTTTATTTCTTTTTGTTGTCTGATTGCTGAGGCTAAGACTTCCAGAACTATGTTAGATAGTAATGGTGAGAATGAACATCCCTGTCTTGTTCCTGACAGAGGAGGAAAAGCTCCCAGTTTTCCCCATTGAGGATGATATTAACTGTGGGTCTTTCATATATGGCTTTTCTGATGTTGAGGTATGTTCCCTCTATGCCTACTTTGTTGAGCATTGTATTGTTTTGTTTTTTAATCAAGAATGAATGCTATATTTTGTCAAATGCTTTTTCTGCATCTATTGAGAGGATCATACAGTTCTTATCTTTTCTTTTATTAATGTGGTGTATCACATTGGTTTGCAAACATTGAACCACCCCTGCAGCCCAGGAATAAATTCCACTTGGTTGTGGTGAGTAATCCTTTTAATGTACTGTTAGATTTGATTTGCTAATATCTTGTTGAGGATTTTTACATCCTTGTTCGTCAGGGATAATGGCCTGTAATTCTCTACTCTCTTTTAGTGGGGTCTTTGTCTTGTTTTGGAATCAAGGTAATGCTTGCTTCATATAAGGAGTTTGGAAGTTTTCCTTCTGTTTCTATTTTTTGGAAGAGTTTGAGAAGAATAGGTATTACCTCTTTTTTAAATGTCTTGTAAAATTCCCCTGGGAAGCCATCTGGCCTTGGACTTTTGTTAGCTGGGAGATTTTGATTACTGATTCAATTTCTTTCCTGGTATAGGTCTGTTCTTTCTTTTCAGTTTTGGTAGTTTGTATGTTTCTAGGAATTCGTCCGTTTCTTCCAGACTGCCCAGATTGTTGGCACATAATTTTTCATAATATTCTCATATAATTGTATTTCTGTAGTGTTGGTTGGGATCTCTCCTCTTTCATTTGTGATTTTGTTTATTTGGGTCCTTTCTCATTTCTGGCTAAGAGTTTATCAATGAATCTGGCTAAGGGTTTATCAATTTTATTAATTCTTCAAAAAACTGTTCTGTCCTACTGGGTTTATTTTTGTTTCTATATTGTTTATTTTTGCTCTAATCTTTATTATTTCCCTTCTTCTGCTGGCTTTAGGTTTAGTTTGCTGTTCCCCTTCTAGCTCTTTTAAGTGTAAGGTTAGGTTGTACATCTGAGACATTTCTTGCTTCTTGAGGTAAGCCTGCAATTATAAAATACTTCCCTCTTAGAACTGCTTTTGCTGCATCCCAAAGGTTTTGGACTGTCATGTTTTCACTTTCATTTGCTTCCATGTATTTTTTTTTAATTCATTCTTTTTTTTTAAGATTTTATTTATTTATTTGACAGACAAAGATCACAAGTTGGCAGAGAAGCAGGCAGAGAGAGAGGAGGAAGCAGGCTCCCCACTGAGCAGAAAGCCCGATGCGGGGCTTGATCCCAGGACCCTGGGATCATGACCTGAGCCGAAGATAGAGGCTTTAACCCACTGAGCCACCCAAGAGCCCCTAAATTTATTCTTTAATTTCCTGGTTAACCCATTCATTCTTTAGTAGGATGTTCTTTAACTTCCATGTATTTGTGACCTTACCAAATTTTTCCTTGTGGTTGACTTCAAGTTTCATTGTGTTGTGGTCTGAAAATATGCATGGTATATTCTCAATATTTTGTACTTGTTGAGTGTTGATTAGTGACCCAGTATGTGATCTATTCTAGAGAATGTTCCATGTGCGCTTGCAAATGTGTATTCCACTGCTTTAGGATGAAATGTTCTGAATATATCTGTTAAGTTCATCTGGTCAAATGTGTCAATCAAAGCCACTGTTTCCTTGTTGATTTTATGCTTAGATGATCTGTCCATTGCTGTTAGTGTGGTGTTAAAGTCTCCATTATTATTGTATTATTATCAATGAGTTTTTTTTTAATGTTTGCTATTAATTGATTTGTATATTTGGGTGCTCCCAAGTTGGGGGCATAAATATTTATAGTTATTAGATCTTCTTGATGTATATACCTCTTAATTGTGAGGTAATGTCCTCCTTTATCTCTTGTTACAGTCTTTCACTTAAAATCTAGTTTGTCTGATAAAAGTATGGCTACTTCAGCTTTTTTTTCGACGTTCATGGGCAAAATAGATGTTCTCTATCTCCTTACTTCAATTTGTAGATGCCTTTAAGTCTAAAATCAGTCTCTTGTAGGCAGCATATGGATGGGTCTTGTTTTTTTTTTTAATCCATTCTGAACTCTAGGTCTTCTGATTGGAATATTTTATATATATATATATATATATATATAATTGTTATATATTATATAACTACATATATATAATTATATTATATATAATATAATTGTGTAGTTTTTAAAGAAACTATCTAACTTTTCCAGATTGGCTGTACCATTTAGTTCCCACCATAGCTTTATGGGAAACTGAGTTTCTCTTCATTCTCACCAGCGTTTGGTATTACCTTTTGTTTTTTGTTTTTATTTTTGAGGTTTCAAGCTGTTCTACAAGATGTGTATTATTAATTCATCATGGTCTTAGCATTTCCCTAATGGCTAGTGGTGTTGAACATCTCTTCATGAGCTTATTGCCACTGTATATGTTCTCTAGTGAAATGTCTCTTTATTTTTTGTTCATTATGTTCTACTCAGATTACTTTATTAATGTTAAGTTCTGAGAGTTCTTTATTCTGGATATCCTTAATTGAATATGCAGTATGCAAGTATTTCTCCCTCTCTGTAAGTTGTTTCTTTATCCTTTTAGTAGGGTCTGTCATAGAATTAGGTTTTAATTTTGATGAGGTTCACTTTATCAATGTTTTCTTTTATGGGTTTTTGTTTTTAAAATTTTTTTTCCGTATTTATTTTTTTTAATCTTATTTTTTCAGTGTTCCAAGTTTTATTATTTATGTACCACACACAGTGTTCCTGTTTATTTTAGAGAGAAAGAGAGTGCATGGGGAAGGGAGGGGCAGAGGGAAAGGGAAAGAGTCTCAAGCAGACTCTGCGCTGAGTATGGAGCCCAATGTGGGGCTCGATCCCATGACCCTGAGGTCACGACTTGGGCCGAGACCAAGAGTTGGATGCTTAATTGACTAAGCCACCCAGGTACCCCTTTATTTACTAGAGATGGATTTCTGGAGATTCCTACTCTACCCTCTTCCCTGACTTCATTCCTCCACCATCAGGTTTTGTACCATTTCCAGCAATATCATCACAAAATCAGGCTTGATTACTGTATGACTGAGCAAAGAAATCACTCACATCATTATGTTGGTTGATATTTTTATTTATTTTGGTTAAGAAGAAAGTGAAGGAACATAGAAGTATGGTGGAACATCACTTGTTGGGTAACGATGTGAAAGATTTCTTTGTTGGATTGGATAATAGTTTCCAAATACTGCAAAAATATTTCCTCATTTTTTGTACTATTCATAATGTAACTCTAAGAGACACAACACTCTTAATTTTAATGTTTAAGAATCTGCATTCTTAACATTTCCTTCTCATTTTCCTAAATCTAGACCAGATCAGAAAACTATTTCTGTAAAGAACCACATAGTAAATATTTCTGCTTTGCAAGCCATACTCTCTCTGCTGTAATGACTCAACTTTGACAACATAGCACAAATTAGTGATAGATAATACATAAACATGGCTACATTCTAATACAACTTCATTTATGGGTGGTAAAATTTGAAATTTTTTATAATTTTCACATATCATGAATATCACTCTCTTCCATGAAATGTATGAACTAAACATTCCTGACTACTCTTCTAATTGCATGCCTTGCCCCAACTCCTAACATTCTTCCATAAACCCACTGTTCATAGTTCTTCATACTGCTCAGCTCAAACTGAAATTATTTTGTTCATTTCTATGCTTTCTTGTTTACTCTCTTTCTGTCCACATAGAATGTGAGCTTGAGAACAGAGACCTTATCATTCAGCTTCTCATCTTCAGCACCTATAAAGGTGCCTGGTGTCTAGTAAGTCCTTATAAAATTCTTTTTTTTTTTTTTTTAAGAAAGAGTGAGATTCAATAGTAAATTCATGTTCACCTCACCATCACTTTTGTTCTGGTATGTATTTTTATGTAACAGAGCCAAAGAATATTTCACATTACAAATGATGTGGAGAATTCCCACTCTATTTTTCTCCTAGAAAAGCTGTAAAGAGCCATGCCCTGAGAGCATGCTCATCTCTGCAGGAGGTCCTATAGCTCCTCATAGAACGAAAGCAGTGTTTCAGTCAGGGCAGCTGTATAAGGCCATGCTCTGTTGGAAGCTGGTTAAAAAATATTTGTGAGAAATGTTTTCCTTAGTGTTCACAGCTTAATGGAAAGTTGTTATTTTAAAGGTGCTGTACGAAGCTAGTCATGTTCCTCGAACGGGTTCTCTCTGAACCAGCTCTAAATGAGTTTCAGGCTCTCTGGGGACTTTTTTGATAGAGACCAAATTTCACAGTTCCTGACTTGGCCGTGTTTGCTCAGGGAGACAGTCTTGTTTGTCCTGCTCAGTAATTGTGAGGCAGGCCTTCCTGAGAAACCAGCCAGTTTCTACTGTGCATGTGGCTGATGCTTCTGCCCTCCTCTTCTCAATGCGTTTTAAATCTGTCTTGGCTCGAGGTGGACCTGCTGACCTGCAGAAACTCTGAATAGGTGTCACTACAAGACACACACTCTAATAAAAATTGCCATCTTTAAAACTGACCTGTGTTCCTGTCATGATCGTGGTGGAAACATCTGGAATCATATCCAAATGGCATATTTTCAGTATTCTTTGTCATTTGTATCATACTTTATAGAATTCATGGGGTAACACAGCCTTGTTAGTTGGAAAGCCAATGTTTCCTAGATGAACAAGCATTCTTAAAATCTGTAGGTAGAAACTGCACCCCAGAACCATTCTAGCTTAAGCAGATTTTCGACAAGTGTTTCAGACTCTTCAGGTTAGAAGAAGAGGGAGGAGAGGGAGGGGAAGAGGAGGAGAAATCATCAGATCTTCCTTCCCAATCCTGCTGACCTGGTTTCCATTCAGTGTCTACTACCACCTCTGTCTTCCTTTTATTCTTCCAGCCGCCCAAGTTAGCAGGGCCACAGTGCCGTTCCAGTGACCCCTCTCTGACATTCCACATCCAATAAGCACCGAGGGCTGTCATTTCTCTGGAACCATCCATCAGAAGGCTCCCCACACTGTTCAACTCTCTGCCCCTCTCCCCGCCCCACAGACCCGCCCTCACTCCGGCCTTTCTTCCAAGCTCAGGCCTCTGTTCCTGCTCTGCCTTTGCCCTCCTTCCCCTGGGAAGAGGAACTTCCCTACTAAGAAGTGCCCAGGCTACTTCCGTAGTAAGTACGGTCTCAGGTCTCCCCTCCACAGTCCCCACACGGGAACCTTCCCGCACCACCGCCACCCCAAGCCAGGCGAGGTGCCTCTCCTACCTGCACCTTCTGCAGCGCTGCCTGTCCCTGTTTAGCTCTTCCTCTTCCTCCTTGTTCTGTCCCCATTTTGTGTCCTTGGCGCTTCACGGAGACCCTGGGTGTGATGGCCTTGCAGAAAGTAAGCAGAGAGGATCTCAAACTCCATGAACACCGACTGAGTCCCAGGGCGAGGAGAGGCGGCCAGAGAAGGGGCAGCCTTGTCCCAGTGCTTTCGGCCGGCGTGAAGAAGTTCGGTCCCCAGCCCCAGACAAAGGCAGCCATACTGAGGGGCCTGGGGACCCGGACAGAAGCACTGGGGCAGGAGGCCACTGCAGAGGCAGTAAGGGTCTTCTGTCAACATGTACCTTTTAGGAGCTGGGTCAAGAGCAAGGGTGCGGCTCTGGGAGCCCTGCCAGGCCTTGGTCTGTGGCGGGCATTAGAAGGTTTCTCAGGCAGCAGCAGCAAGCACAAGGCCAAACAAAGAGTTTGCGGGCGCTGGGAGGCTGCGGGGGCGCCACAGCCTGGAGAGGCTGACCCAGGAGGAAGCTCCGCCTCCGGGAGCTGGGGAGCCGGAAGCGGGAGCCCCGCGGAGCAGCTTCCCGGAAGCAGACGCGCGTCCCTCGGCCAGGAGCGCCCCACATCCTGGCCGCAGCCCTTAGGGGCATGGAGCGTAGCATGGAAGACGCCCTGCGAGAGGAATGGCTTTGACACAAATACGAGGCCTGTATAGAAGGCTCCTGGTTCAAAAAACTGGACACAAAAGCAGCCCACGCGGTGCAGGTCCTTGCTGCCTGCTTGCTCTCAGATCCTTGCGCCAGAAGACCGCTGGGGATCCACCGTGTTCTTGCCGCTGCGGGGCGGGAGGAAGGCAGAAACCTGGCGGCTCCCCGGCGGCTTCACAGGGCCCCTCCGCAGTGGCCCCTGGGGCTCCAGTTCCCCCCGGACAGGTCGTCCTGTCCATCTGTGGCCCCAGCTCCCGATGCAGCCCCTGCCAAGTAGCCTGGCTCCGGGCTCCGCTAGCGCCTGCCATGGTTCCTCTAGTCCCCCACCCCTGCAGCCCGTTCCCTGTATGTAACTTCCCTGTTGAAAGGATCCAGGGTGTTCAGGCTTTCCGGCTTTCCAGATTGAACCCCGACTTATCCAGTCCTCGGAAGACATTCTCCAGCACAACAAGGGTATAGGACTCAAACGGTGGAGGGAACATAATTTTGTAAAAGATTTATTGCAGAAAAAGGAAGTCGTATTTAGGCAGGATCTGCTACGGACTCAATCAAATGTAAGAAAACATGGACTTTCTGAAATGGGACTGAAATCAGTCATCCAGCTAAAATTTTCTGTTTAAAGATTTTGTTTATTAAAAGAGTGAGTGAGAGCACCAGCGGGAAGAAAGAGCAGAGGGAGAGGGAGAAGCAGACACCCCACTGAGCAAGGAGCCCCATGTGTGACTGCATTCCAAGACCCTGAGATCATGACCTGAGCCAAAGGCAAACGGTTAACGGACTGGGAGCCACCCAGGTGCCCCAAGATTTCCTTGAAAAGATAAACTGGGGGGGGGGGTGAGGGAGGTGCCTGGGTGACTCAGTCGTTATTAAATAAATAAAATAAATAAAATCTTAAAAAAAAAAGAGAAAAGCTAAATGGGATAAGGAAGGAATGCTATACAAAATGCAATACAAAATGAAATAAAAGATCTGAATTGCTATCTTGGAATACCAACTTAGTAATATGGAAGAAAGGCTTTACAAAACACCCTCACAAACTCAAGAGAAAAGAAGGAAAAAATATTCTGATAGTAGAAAATTTTAGAAGCCATTTTTTGTAAACTTATTAAAGGTTTTATGTTTTCATAAATACGAGATGGATCATTAATTAGAAAGCCAAGTATTTTGGCTAAAATTTTTTAAAGATGAATTTTGAACAAAATATAAATGTGTGTCATAGTTTGTATCAAGAATTCTAAAAACCTATTGTAAATCAGATTCACCTGAGAACTGTTAAACAACAATTTATGAACCTTGTCCTTGGAACTTTATTGAGTAGGTCTGGAACAGAGCCTGAGAATCTGCAATTTAAAAAATTATCTCAGTTCCCTCTGACACATCTGGTCCTGACCAGGATTGTAAAATTATTGGTTTGAACAAAAAGTTATATTACAGTACCACCCGGCATCAGTAGACCCTGATTACGAATTTTGTGTGTTGGGAATGGTGGGGGTGCTTCCTGGCTAGAATAGGACCTGATTTCCTCTTCTTATTTCTCTTCTTCATCTTATATTTAAAGTTTGTTTGTTTGTTTGTTTGTTTGTTTGTTTGTTTTTAGTAACCTCTGCACCCAACGTGGGGCTCAAACCTTGACCCTGAGACCAAGAGTCCCACCCTCTTCCCACTCATCCAGCCAGGTGTGCCAGACGTGATTTGTTTTAACTGAATTAATTCTATTGAGCAAAATTTAGTAACTGGCTGTAAATGTGGGAAGGAAGGAGATTATTAAGGGAATTGGGCATGAAAGGACAAAAGAAGTACCAACTGCCATGATGAATTAAGGCAAAAATACTCTTCAGTTAGTGTTAGGATGGGACTCTGTTTTTTGAGAGAAATTCTAAGCCTGTCCTTGCCACAGATTCTCCTCTGCAGGGACATGCTAACCTCACGGACTCATTGAATCCTTAAAACACTCAGACCTAAACAACATCAAAGAGGTGTTTTCTTGACTCCCTGAGAATAATTCTTTAATCATGGACAGGTAGAGTGTGCAGCCCAAAAGTCACAGCCACTGGTGGATACCTGACTACCAAATCCAGCCTTGTTTTGAGACTTTCTTTTGTTGGTGTCAGTTTGAAAAGCCACATTTAACAACCACCATTCAGGAGTGGGCTCCCTGTCCCCCACAGATGTTAGACTCTGTGATGTCCAGACCAAGAAAAGCTGAACTCTATTTCACACCTACCTAGGTCCATGCTCTTGGTTCCAATTTCCTTTTTGAAGCTCAAGCTTCTTTCCTAAAAAAGCTGGCCAAGGAATCACTCCATCTTTCCAGTGAGACTCGCCTACACGAGGGTGCCATCCAGCCCTTGTAGAATTAGCAGTAAAACTGTGTTAAAACGCGATACAACCATGCATTTTCACTCAACAAGATACCCAAAAACCATAAAGAGTTGTTTTCACAACAGGGGTGGTGGTGGTGGTGGTGGTGGTGTGTGTATATTAGGTTTGTTTTTAGTATCAGAACTCTCACTTCAACTCAGAGACACAAATTACCAAGTAGCTACATAAGGAAAAAAAGAGGAGAGAGAAAGGGAAAAGAATGAATTAGAGAGGGGCTAGAAAGTTTAAAAAAAAAAAAAAAGTGTGAGGCCCAGTTAGAGAGAAATCATGTTCTTGTCTCATATATTTCTGAGGACAACAATGGCAGAAGAGTGAAATGTAATTCCAGCTACACTTTGAGCTAAGCATGCAGTGCAGGAAGCAGCTCCGTTCTGGTTTAACATGATCAGGAGCCTTCTCTCTGGGATGAGATGCTAAATCCACTGGCTCCTTTCTGAAAGGTCTTAATGAGCCAGCTCCAAGCCGAGGCTGTGTCTCCATTGGTCAATAGCAGAAGTATGGAAAATTCCAGACAGTGGGTAAACAAAGACCTTCCAATGTATTTGGCTTTTGGGGGTGCGTGATATACGACGGTAGAGTTTTCGGTAGCAGATTTCCTTCCTAATGATGTTTTTCTTAGGCTAACAAGGCTGTCCGCCTCTATGCGCCAGCACATTTGCAGCCATACCAGCCTGCACAACATCAGAAGCTGTGCCACTCTGGTTTTTGCCTCTGTCACCTGCTCATGTGCAAATTCGTCTGATGATTCTTAACACATATAAGCAGATCAGTGCAGTTAAGCTCTGTGTCTCATGTTCCCTGGAACCTGGACTTGTCTGTTTGTTTTTTTCTTTTTTTTAAAGATTTTATTTATTTATTTGACAGAGATCACAAGTAGGCTGAGAGGCAGGCAGAGAGAGGTGGAAGCAGGCTCCCCACTGAGGAGAGAGCCCGATGCGGGGCTCAATCCCAGGACCCTGGGATCATGACCTGAGCCGAAAATAGAGGCTTTAACCCATTGAGCCACCCAGGCGCCCCGGACTTGTCTGTTTTGACTGGGTAAAATCACTTAAATATTTGGTGTATGTTATCTTTCTCTCTTGCTTGTGTCTATGTGATGAGTACTATTTTCTGAGAAATCTGGAAACAAGCTTTATATGAACCAGCATCAGTTCTAACTGGGAGTCATTGGGTAGAGATTCCCATGACCTGAAGGCAAATTCATTAAACATCCATTCACTTGGTGACCCATTTCCTCAACGAGTGAGGATTCTCCCCAAGTTTGGTTTTGCTTTGTCTTCTCTGCAGGTCTCTGACCCTGCCCACCTCTGTCCTTGTCCCTGCCATTTTTGTATACCAATGGGTGGCTTTTGGGTAACTACACGAGACTCTTTCTGTCTTCTACACCAATAGATTTTGTCTCTGGCTTGGTTTTTGCATTTTCAGCAGGATCTGTCCCTGCCTCTATGGTGTTTTAGAAAGAGAGGCGATCCTTCCCTAAACACTGTTTAGGGCCTTCTCCATTTTTGCTGACTTGGCCATGCAGCTAGCTGCTCTTGAGGCCCTGCTCTTGCCAGGTGCCTGTCCCTGTCCCCTGCCTATGGCAGTGAACTGATCACCTGGTGTGAGGGATGAGGGCAGGGCAGTGGTGACATTGTCCAAAGCCCACTAGGTAATTTGGAACCCTGGTTCCATGCTTCATAGCCTGCCGCCTGCCTAGGCTACTGCTTTTCCTGGTCATGGTTGCTCCATGTGCCATTTCAGAAGGGGCTGCAGTGGGACATGAGCTCCTGCGGTGCCTGCCCAGGCCTTGGTGCCTGCACAGAACTGGGAGCGTGCTTTTGTTAAATCTCAGTTGGTGTTGGTGGGAATTGTCACACCCACCTTCCACCACAGGGAGGACTGCTGAAGGGGGTGTCACAGACTGCAAGTCAGGCAGAGGGACCTGGGGTCAACTGTTCTGAGAGGGGGAGTGTGGGAGAGAGAAGGCAAGGTGGCTCCTCTGGGAGAGAGGCCCAAGATTGGAGGAACGAGGAGCCGGGTGGCGAGGGATCCTCTTGGACATAATCAAAGGGCCTCCCAATCTTCATGAGTAGAGAGGATCCCGGGACAGGACCCTAAGGTTGTGTGTTTACTCAAGTTCGCTCAGAAGAAGGTAGAAGGCCTGAGGTTACTTTCTGATCTCTTTTTTAAAAAGTAATATATCTTTTTTAAAAAGCCACATAAATGTCATTTTTAAGGGTACAATTAAACAGGATTAAGTACATTCACAATGTCATACAACCATCATCCCCCCTAGATCCCGCATCTCATTACTCCCACAAAGAAACTGTACCCATTAAGCAATAACTGTCCACTGACCCTTCCCCAGCCCCTGCTAACCTTTAATCTACATTCTATCTCTGTGAATTCATCTATTCTAGGTACCTCAGTTAGGTGGAATCATACAATTTTTATCCTGGCGTTTGGCTTCTGTCACTTAACATAATGTCTTCAAGTTTCTATGTCTTCAAGTGTCTATGCTGTAGCATGTGTCAAAATTTCATTCCGCTTTACAGCCGAATAATATTTGATGTCTCTTTTTTAAACACTGGATTTCTCCCACTTCGCAAAAACAGAGTGTTCCATGGTATATATGAAGCCATGCATCTCACTGAAGGATTTATCTTAAAAAAAGATACCAGGGCTGGTGGAGAAGTAGTCCCTGGCAGTTTAGGCTGGGGAAGAAAAGAGATGCCATTTTAATGAATCCACGCTTTCCTTCCACAGACGTCTCCTCCCCATTGAGAACTGACCACATTTGACCTTTCTGAGTTGGGCAGACTTGGAAGAATGACCCGGCAAGGAGTTAAATATATGGAGAAAAATGATTCAGAATCCATTTTAATCTTTGCCTACACCTTAAAGGAATAGAAGTGTTCCTAATTTGTGGTTATTTACAGCACTGTAAATCAAGCAAATGCCATGAAGTGCCAATAAAAATTTTTAAAAATCAGCCTTAAATAGCTAAACTCTCAACAGCAGCTCATAAAGTGAGGTTTGGCAGTTGTTAGGTAGTTATGGTTAAATTGACAGTCCTTTGGGGAGTTAAGATATCCAAAAAGCAGAGGTAGTTAAGACTATAGTGATAAATGGTTGGGCTTGTTGGTTGAAGAGATTTTATAGCTCACATTTAAGCTTAACCGCCTGTGAGAAGGTGAACAGGAAATCGAGGTTATCACTTCTTCGTAGCTCCTCTGTTCATTGCGGACCTCAGGGAGTCTTGGGGCGCAACGGGAAAGGCAAGACGGAGGCTATTGAAAGGAGGAAATCATTTCTAGGTAATATGATCTTGTCAAGCAGAGAGGGATAGGGAGGGAGAGAGAGAGTGAGTGGTGCAAATCTAGTAAAGGTACCAAAAAAAAAAAAAGGAAGTAAAAAAAAAAATCACAAAAGGAATGTTGAAGACCACAATAAAGAAAAAAAACAAGAATGTAATTTCCTCTGAGGCTTCTGACAGAAGATGGTGGTACAAAGTTATAGTTACTTTGCCAGAGCCTCCCCCAAGTACCAACAAGAAGAGAAGCAGAGGGCAAAGTTCCATATTTGATGAAACAGCTCGGGCTCAAGCACAGAATATGATGAAGATCTAGTGTAGGCAGTGGCATTCTGACCAAAGGAGTTCTGCCTCTCAGGCAGGGTATAGATTACTCTCCAAGTAAGTGAAACAAAATCTGAAAATAGCCAGCCGACAATCCCTTACTTAGAAAGACAAGGACTTGGTTCATGAGCAGACCACAGGACAAGGGGTAAACCCGGACGGGCATTTATTTTCTTAACATAGACCTAGAAGGGGGAGAGGGTTGCAAGTCTTATTTTCTCCTATCCAGAAATGGATTAGAAGTGAGACAGACCTGGAAAAAAAAAAAAAAAGACAGAAAACATGATCTGGTTTGCAATTGCTGACCTGAGTCAGTTGAACAAAGAAGTCATCGGTGAGAGCTGCTGTATTTCACTCTGCACCTTTTCAAGTCCTGCCTGGGAGACATGCTCATCCCGGAGAGGGGAATTATGCCCTCACATAGATACAGAGCAGATTTGTTGAGAAACAAGAGCAGGGTGTTGTTTTGAAGCAATACCTGGACTGAAGTTGCCAGGGACACTGTGGCCTCCCCTGTTCCACAACCATTTTTGAGCAAAGAGTAGCAGTAAATATAAAGGACAAAAAGTGGGACCTGAATGTTATTTTCAAAAAGGACAAGATCAAATACCAACAAGCAAAAAGCAAATGAAGAATCTATATGAAAAGGAAGTTTTCCAGGAAAAGAAGAATACTTATGACGGAATCCTACTCTATCTAGACACTAAAATGGAAATAGATTTTGAAATGCAGTCTCTAAGAGGACATAAATGATTTAACTATCACAGCAGAGAGAATAATAAAGACATGAAAAGTGAGCCTCCTAAGGGCAAGAAATGCAAGATAATTTAAAAAACAAAACAGAACACAGAGATGTGAAAACAACAATGCGAAAACCTGATGCCACTAAATTTAGGTATGAAAGACCAGCAGAGGACATTTACTTGGAATTCTGCTCTACTCTGCTAGTACATGTTACTGACGCTCAACACCTGGCAGAGTGTCTGGTGTAGGACAGGTTTATAGTTGAATAAGGAAAATAAGATAAATGGCAATTCTGAAGAAGCAAACAGAAAAGGGAACTTAAGAAATAATTTAGACATAATTTTTTTCCTGAAATAAATTAAATTTCAGTCTGTAGATCCAGAAGACATGGAATGCTCCATAATGCTTCAAATACATTCTGAACATTAAGTATAAACAAAGACTTGTGTGGGCATTCAGGCAAAAAATAAAAGCACATAGCGTACTGGGGGGACTATAAGGCTGCATCAGAGTTTCCCACAGCAATATCTAATTAGTTAATTCGTAGTGGAGGAGTAACAAGAGTTCCAAGCATGAAAGTAAGACCCAGACTTGTATGTTTTTCTAGATATTATGAATGTATGAAGGACAGCTTCAACCTCAGGGAATGCAACAGTCATGGCTCATCTAAAAAAAAAAATAAAGTCTATTCAATCAAAAAGTAAACCTGAATAGAGAACTCAGAAAGGGGAAGCAGCAAATGAAAGGACTCACAGTAAGCATTAAACCCATTTCTGCAACAGTGGGAGTTAAGATTTCAGAGAATAATTTAAGTAGCACAAATATCGACAATGCAGAATTAATTAGAAAATTGTTTAAATGACATGTGAGAATGAAAGGAAATATACAAATTTTAGCATTTCTTCATACCAAGGATTCAACATCTTTCATATTGAAGACTCAGCAAATAGTACTTAAAGTGTGTAGCTCGAGCAAGATATAGAGATGGGGAAATGGCAGTCCATATGTGTATCTCAGCTGCCCGACCGTTCCTGCCCATTCCTATTCAATGCCTCAAGAAGCTGCTCTTAAGTCATTAGGCAGAACCTGTGGAGTTAAGGGGACAGAGAGAGAGAGAGGGGGAGGGGGAGTGCAAGGAGGAGAGGAAGAGAAGAAAGAAAACCAAGAAAGAGTAGGAAGGGGAGTAGAGAAGGAAGGGTGGAGGGAGATTATTTATTTGTTTGCTTTTGTGCAGACTAGAACCTGGAGAGCGCCAAGGTCTTCCTACTTTTTGCAGTTCTGCAGGTCTGGAAGAGAAGAGATGACTATAGGTGCCTTAACAGGGGATTACAGCTTGCCAGCTGGTCTGTCTCCTGATCAAGAGGACTGATAGTGTCTGCTCCACCCTCTCCCTATTCATAAGCTTTTTACTGCCTAAGGTGACCTTGGGCTTCATGTTGAAGAAAATCTTGAGCACACAATGAAAATGGTGATTGAGCAGCCAGAGAAAGAATAACAAACAATAAACAGAACAGGCAGTTTGTACTGAAATGATGGATAGGAGAACTATAATAAACAAACAGACAATGCATTTAAAGAGATTCAAGCATAGTATTTACAAGATATTTTCTGGAAAATACATGCTACACACACACACACACACACACACACGAGCACAGACACGTATGCATCTGATAAAGGATTCACATCCAGAATGTATTAGGAAATACTTTGAAATCAAGAAGAAAAGAACAGAAAACCCAATACAACAATGGGCAAAAAAGTTGAACAGGATCTCCACAATATCCAAATGGTATATACATATTAAGACCACAAATTACATATTAATTAAATTTAATATTAAATAACACTAATATTAAATATGAATATATTTAGTATTACTTTGTTTTAATGTTAAAAACACAAATAAAAACCGCAATGAGATGCTTCTGTGAATCTACCATAATGGCTAAAACATTAAAAACTGCCAAGTTTGCATAATGATTTGAAGGGGCACCTGTACCCCAATGTCCACAATAACCAAATTATGGAAAGAGCCTACATGTCCATCAATAGATGAATGGATAAAGATGATGTGGTATATATATACAATGGGATACTATGCAGCCATCAAAAGAAATAAAATCTTGCCATTTGTGACAACGTGAATGGAACTAGAGGGTATTATGCTTAGCAAAATAAGTCGATCAGAGAAAGACAATTATCATATGATCTCCCTGATTTGAGGAAGTTGAAAGGCAACGTGGGGGATTTGGGGGTAGGAAAAGAAGAAATGAAACAAGATGGGATCGGGAGGGAGATAAACCATAAGAGACTCTTAATCTCACGAAACAAACTGAGGGTTGCCGGGGGGAGGGGGATAGGAAGAGAGAGGTGGGGATATGGACACTGGGGAGGGTATGTGCTATGGTGAGTGCTGTGAAGTGTGTAAACCTGGCGATTCACAGACCTGTACCTCTGGGGCTAATAATACATTATATGTTAATAAAAAAATAAAAAATTAAAAAAATAGCACTAATATTAAATAATATGTATATATTTAGTATTATTTGTTTTAATGTTAAAAACAGCGAGATGCCTCTGCGAATCTACCATAATGGCTAAAACATTAAAAACTGCCAAGGTTGCATAGTCATTTGAAGGGGCACCTGTACCCCAATGTCCACAATAACCAAATTATGGAAAAAGACACGATATCCATCGACAGATGAATGGACAAAGAAGATAGGTATATAGACTGGAATACTACTCAGCCATTTTCAAAAAGAATGAAATCTTGCCATTTGCAACATGACATGGATGGAACCAGAGGGTACTATGCTAAGTGAAATAAGTCAATCAGAAAAAGACAATCATCATATGATTTTATTCATATGTGGAATTTAAGAAACAAAGCAGATGATCATAGGGAAAGAGGGAAAAGTAAAATAAGACAAAATTAGAGAGGGAGACAAACCATAAGAAATTCTTAACAGAATGGAACAAACTGAGGGTTTCTGGAGGGGAGCTGGGTGCAGGGATGAGGTAACTAGGTGATAGGCCTTATGGAGAACACTTAATGTAATGAGCACTGGGTGTTGTATGAAACTGATGAATCACTAAATGCTACCTCTGAAACCAATAATATACTATATGTTAAGTAACTGAATTTAAATAAAATAATAATAATAAATATATAAAAATTTTTTTTAAAGGATCACATATCCTGCTTGTGGAGGTGTAACCTGGTAATCACTGTGATGGAAAATTGTTTGATAATATTCACTAAAACTAAAATATAACTCAAAAAGTCCACTTCTACCTAGTAGAAATACATACATAAATTTATCAAAAGAAACGCACAAGAATGTGTTTATAGTAGCATTATTTGTCATTGCTTCTCAAATGGGAAACAATCCAAATGTCCATCAAGAGTAGGATGTATTAATAACTTGTGGTATATCCATATAATGATGTAGTGGTATATAGCAATAAAAAAGAATGAAATGCTGCTGTATGCAATGAGACTAATGAATCTCACCAGTCTAGTATTGAGCAAAAGAAGATAAGAGTATAACTTTATAACTTCATTTATTTAAATTTCAAAAGTAGGCAGAAGTCAGAAAAATGTTTACCTGTAGGGGGATTTCTAGAATACTTCTATTGTTTTTTATCTTTATCTCTGTGTTGGTTATACAATTATATTCCCTTTGTAAAAGTTTAATTATACATCTGTGATTTGTGAAGTTTTCTGTTATAATTTAATTAAAATGTTTAGAAAAAAATCAACATGTTTATAATAAAATCTTTAAGTAAATCAAGAATGAAAGAATATTGTTTTAAAATATAAAAAAGATAACACCTCAAATCAACATCTTTTATTATATATAATATTTGAATACTAGAGGTGAGACCATTAATGTAAGCAAAAAATACAAGAAATTACCTCTATCATTAAAAAATTATTCTGGAAATGTTAGTCAATGCCACAAGGTAAGAGAAATAGAGTATAAATATTGGAAAGGGGGCAGTAAATTTCATCATTTAGAAATAATATGATTGTATGACTGGAAATCCAAATTATACATTTGGAAAAATAATTCAAAGAATAGAATCCTAACTGAGGTGGTTGGCTAAGAAAAACATTTAAATATCGATAGTTTGCCTATAAAAATGATAATTAAGATTATAAAAAATGGAAAAATCTCATTCACAATGTAATGCAAAAATAAATACCAATGAATAAAAATTAAGATACATGAAGGAAAATAAAACTGTTGAGATCAAATGAAAGAAGAAAATTAGACAATAAAACTATTGCACCGCGTCAATTGACCTATATATTCATGCAATCCACAAATGCCCACACAATTTTGGGGGCAGTGGGCGTCTGGTAAAATAATTTATCATGTATATCTTTACAAGTTAAGATGAGGAAAGAGCCAGGAAAATTGTGAGAAGGAATAATAGAAATGAAGGACTCTATACTCACTGCCATAATTAGAAACTGAATAAAGTGTTCAAAAGCAACTATTTAGATCAGTGGATTATCTAGCAAATACTTTTGAGACACGAGTTATGTTTCCTTTTGCAGGATGGAGGCAGGGTGTTCAGTGAAGAACCAGATAACTAGTTCACTTTTTCTTTTTTTTTTTTTAAAGATTTTATTTATTTTTTTGAGAGAGAGTGAGAGAGAGCATGAGACGAGAGAAGGTCAGAGGGAGAAGCAGAGTCCCCACAGGGCTGGGCTCGACGTGATCCCGGAACTCTGGGATCATGAACTGAGCGGAAGGCAGTGGCTTAACCAACAGAGCCACCCAGACACCCCACTAGTTCACTTTTTAAAATTAAAAAATTTTTATTTGGACCCTTTATTTATTTATTTATTTTAAAGATTTTATTTATTTGACAGTGAGAGAGACACAGAGAGAGAGAGAGCACAAGCAAGCGGGAGTGGCAGGTGGAGGCAGAGGGAGAAGCAGCTTCCCTGTGGGTCTCTATCCCAGGACCCTAGGATCATGACCAGCAGATAGTTAAATGACTGAGCCACCCAGGTGCCCCATAAGCTTTATCTTAGAGCAGTTTTAAGTCCACAGCAAAACTGAGGGGAAGGTACAGAGATTTCCCATTCGCTCCATGTCCCTATACATGAATATCTCCCTTCATGTTCAACAACCTCTACCAGAATGGTATAGTTGTTACAACTGATGAACTGGCATTGAACCAATCATTACACCCAAAGTCCATAGTTTACACCACTCTGGGTTGGACAAATGTGCAATGACACCTGCCCATCATTATGGCATCACGCAGAGTATATTAACTGCTCTGAAACTCTCTGCACACTGCCTACATCCCTCTTCAACCCCAACTCCTGAAAACCACTGATCTTTCTGCTGTCTCTGTAATGTCACCTATTCTAGAATATCATATTCCTGGAATCATATGGTATGTAGCCTTTTTTAGATTGGTTTCTTTCACTTAGTAATATGCATTTAAGTTTCCTCCATGTCTTTTCATGTCTTCATAGTTTGTTGCTTTTTAGCACCGAATCACTCCACTGTTTGTACCACAGGTTACTTAGCCATTCACCTACTGAAGAATATTGGTTGCTTCCAAGTTTGGACAATTATGAATAAAGCTTCACCTTTATGTGTACGTTTTTTGTGGACATAAGTTTTCAACTCATTTAGGTAAATAAGAAGGAGCACGATTACTTGTTCACATGGTATGCTTAGTTTTAAAAGAAACTGTCAAACTTTCTTCTGCAGTAGCTATTACCATTTTGCATTTCCACAAGCCATGAATGAGACTTCCTGTTGCTCCACAGTCTTGCCAGCATTGGGTGTGGTCAACATTCTGGACATGAGCCATTCTAATAGGTGTATAGTGGTATCTATTGTTGTTTTAATCTGAACTTCCTGATGACATATGATGGGGTGCGTGTTTCCCCATGTTTATTTGCCATGTGGGTATCTTCTTTGATGAGTTTTCTATGAAGGCCTTTGGCCCATTTAAAAACAGATCAAGTTTTCTCATTGTTAAGTTTTAAGAGTTCATTGTATACTTTGGATAACAGTCATTTTTCAGATGTGTCTTTTGCAAATATTTTCTTCCAGTCTGTGGTTTGTCTTCTCATTCTCTTGGCATTGTCTTTCCAAACTTTTTAATTTTAATGACGTACAGTTTACCTTTTGTTTCATGTATCATGTCTTTGGTGTTGTATTTAAAATGCCATTGTCATCCCCAAGGTCATCTAGATTTCCTATGTCATCTTCTAAGAGTTTTATAGTTTTGCATTTTACATTTAGGTCTGTGGTCCATTTTGAATTACTTTTTGTGAAAGATGTAAAGTTTGTGTCTAGATTTATTTTTTTTTTTTGCATGTGGATATCCAGTTGTTCCAGTAATTACATTTTTGAATTTTATCTTTTCTTTTAAAAATTATTTTTAAATTTTACCATTTTATCTTTTCTCCATTGTATTACCTTTGATACTTTGTTAAGTATCAGTTGTCTGTATATGTGTGGGCCCATTTCTGGGCTCTGAATTCTGCTTCATCATTGAATTTGTATGCTCTTTTACCAATACTATGCTGCTTTGATTACCGTAGCCTTAGAGTAGGTCTTGAAATTGCATATCAGTTCTCTAACTTTGTTGTTCTTCTTCATTGTTATATTGACTGTTTCGGGTCTTTTGTCTCTCCATATAAACTTTAGAATCAGATTGTGGATATCCACAAAATAACTTGCTGGGATTTTGAGTGGGATTGCATTGAATCTACAGATCAAGTTGGGAAGAACTGACATCTGAGTAGTATTGAGTCTTTCCATGCATGAACATAGACTATCTCTCCATTTACTTAGTTTTTTAATTTCACTAACCAGAGTTTTGTCATTTTCCTCATATGGATCTTGTGCATATTCTGTTAGGTTTATACATAAAGATTTCATTTTGGGTGGCTGCCTAGCTCATTTTTTATAAATAAATTGAAAATAGATAAGATTTAAACATGTAAAAATAAACCATAATACTAACAGCAGAAAAAATGGATTTTTTTTATGATCTTGGCACTAAATACAAGGTAATATGATTATAAGTGCTTTATATATAATAACTAATTTAAGCCTCACAACACTACCAAGTAATTATTATAATCCATATTTTATAGATGAGGAAACTGAGACTAAATAGGTTAAATGTCTTGTTCAAGATTGTAGAACTAGTAAGCAGGAGAGATAAGATTTGAATCTCAGAAGTTAGCTCCAGAGTTTGTGTTCTGAACTACTATACTATAAATATATCCAGTACTCTCTTTGACATTCTATGCATATGTACAGATTACATTTAAGCTTCTGAACTCAAAAATACTATAAGTGAGGAAAATATATATAAAAACATTCTTGGAAAATATTTACAGCATATATTGTAGACAGAATAGAAGAGAATTTTAAAATATACAAATAATGTACAAATCACTAACAAATGGATGAAAGGAAGGTAAGAATGAAAAAGAAATGAAGAAACAACAACAAAAAAGACACAAACAAGCAGTTCATTGAAAACAAATACATGACCAATAAACTTATGTGTGCCACTCATCTTGAGAAAGTTGCAGTTAAAGCAATGACAAAATATCACTTTTGCCTACCACATTGTCTAGTATGGAAAAGCTTAATAATACTCAATGTTTTGAACAAGTTGAAGAAAAACAGACATTCACTTTCTACTGTTAACAGTGTAAATTGGTAGACCTTTTACTTGGAAAATTGGCAGCATCCATCACAAAATTAAATTTACCTATCATTTGACCAATGAATTCCACTTTCAGGTATTTATTCCATAGACATACAAGTGGCTGAAGTCACATATATACAAGAATGTTCGCTGCATCAGTATTTATATCAGTGATGTTGAAATATGGTCTGTTTGATGATGACAATTCATCAATTGTTGGTTATTAGTCTGGGAGGAGATAAGGGGTCAGAATATAAATCAACTAAGAGCTCTGTGAGTTCAGGTGACAATTTTTATTCATAGAAGTTTTTCTTGCAGTATGCTAATTTATATTCTGGGGTAAGCTCCTTATCTCAATGTAAAACAGCACTTTGAGTAGCACTAGTTTATAATAACCAAAAATAGGAAAAAATCCAGAAGTCCACCAAGGAGGTATTTGCTAAGTAAATTATAAAAGATCCAAAATAAAATCCTGTGCATTCATTTAAATAATGAAATCTACATAAATATAGATATGAAACATGTATACACATACACATGATGGAATGGAAAAAATATTACAGGATCGTATGAATACGGTAAGAAGTGCAAGATGAAAAAGTACAAGTTTGTATAAGCATAGAGTTTCTGGAAATAGACACAAGACATTGTTAAGCATGGTTATCTTTGGGATGTGGGATTGGGATCATGGAGAGATAGGGTATGGGTTTTTGTTTTTTATTTTAATCTTATGTCCTCCTACACTGCTTAAATGTTTCTACAGCTAGCATAAGTTATGTTTATACTTTTACAAAACATGAATTAAAATTTTAAATTTTGTTTAAAAGTCATGAATACAAGTCAGATTAGACTCACTACTGATCAAATTTCCAGAAGCTGGCTTTGGGCTGAAATTTATTTCAGAAGACTTACTGAGACAAACTTTACATGATTTTCCATGGAGTCATTCGTGTAAAGATGTAAAAAGCACATCAGCTTGTTTGTCCAAACTTAGAAACTGGTTTTTCTCACCTTAAAAAAAAAAGAGTTTATTATGGGCAATACATACACTTCTGCAACCAAATTTTTAGTCCATCTCTAAGATGTATCTCCAGCCTAGGAAGTGATAAAGTTAGGATTCTGTCCCTGCAATATGACAATCAGTCACCTAATTCTGATCATAACTGTTAAAAAAAAAAAAGGTGAAAAATAAAAACAAAACAAAACAAACAAAAAACAAACAAAAGAAGTAGAAGACCAGAAGACTTTGCTCAAGACGGCCCAAAGATGGTAGATCACAATATGAACTTGACAAAATCTGGTGGTCTTCTATGCTTCATGGAAACCACAGTTTATATTGCCAAAAATTATAGGATATTAAGTGTTTCAGAGTCATCTGGAACACATTAATAATCATTAACATTTGTACAGTACATGCAGTTTGCAAAGTACTTTTATATTCACTGCCTTATTTGATCTTCACAAGAGATCTTCAGAGTAGGTAAATTTCATAGATCAAATTTTATAGATGCAAACACTGGGTACACAAGGCTTATGCTTATTCCCCAAAGACACCAAGCAGTGAGGAAGCAAAGCCAGGTTATGCCAGTCCAAGTCCTTACCACCACACCACACTGCTTTCCAAGGCATGGCCGACCTAAGCCGCCCCAGACAGAAGAGTCTGGGTGGCTTGCTTACTCTCTGTGTTTATTTGCATGATGTTATGCTGTTGAGCTGGATGAGTTTAAAAGCAGACCATGGCTGTTGCCCCTGTTTGTTAAACACTGCTACTTGGAGCAGGCAGGGATACAGAGAGCAGCTTGAGTTCTTCGTCATCTTGAACAAGATCAAGCAGGATGAAGAGAGGGAAAAGCAATTCTAGCCGATATGGATGAAGGAAGCTCTCCCACATGCTATGTTTTCTATTGGCATTTCTGTTCTTTCCTACATTTGTTATACTTTATTCTTTACTCTGGGAAGTTCAAGGTAGTAATCATAAAATGATCTTTCTTGAAGGTCTCTCTAACTCTGATCCCAACTATTATTATTCCCCAGCAGTCTTTCATGTCAGACCTCTTTCCTTTCCCAACGCTCCTCATGCAACTCTCCGTATCCCAATACACTGTGTGTATTGCTACTTTCTTGCACACAAACCCTATATAGAGGAATTATAATTATGTGATAATACCTTCCATTTATTAAGCACCTATTAAATGCCAGGCACTGTGGTAGGCACTTAGAACACTTTATGTGATCTCTAAACCTTGTAGCCAGTCTACAAGCTATGACTCATTCCTTTCACTTTGCAGATGAAGAAAGCCAAGTCCAGAATGACTGAATCTGAATCTTATATAGTGGGTGACGGAACTGAGATACATAGATCTGTCTAACTTCAAAGCCAAGATTCTCTCCAGTACATAGCACACAGTGATAATGCTTATTGTATTAGCTATTCAAAGAAAGTATTTAGTGCAAATGTTCATTTTAAATTTATGTATGTATTTTAACAGTTAGCATCATACTCTCTTTTTCTCGGCTCTTAAAAGGTAGGTTGGTGGTCTAAGGTGATGAAAAGCAAACCTAATACAAATGCAGTGCTCCCATATCATATCCCTTACCAACCTAAAGAGACTTACGGCATATAATGGACCCTTCTGTTCTACTTCTTTCTCCACCTGGTCAACTCTCAAAGGAAAACAAAATTCATATGATCATTGAAGTCTAGAAATTAACTTTTATTTTCAATCTGTCAAGAACTCCTGGCAGTTATTAATTTTATTAAAATGATTACATATGGCAAAACAAAGAATAGAGGTAATTCTATTTCTCTACAACATAAATTATGAGTTAGATTCTTAGCTGCTGGCTCAGCATTGTTCAAGATTCTTTTAAGGATTGGGGGGAACTTTAATTTCCAGAAAATGTTAAAGCAGCAAAAGAAAAAATAAATTAAAAGTAATTGCAATTGGAGATATTGCCAAGGATATGATAATTATAAAATCTTCTTGATGTGTTTATAGGCCAGATTCCAAGCTTTGGTATTTAAAAATAAAAATTATGTGAAAGCTCTCCTATAATGCCTTGTCATCCATAGTTTATAACACAGAACGAATTTGCTGATTCTTTTTAAAAGGATGGCAAAAATGAATTATGACTAATTCAAATAAAAAACAACCAGCATCCATTCATCTAACTGAAATATGTCAAAACAAAGTCAATTTTATTAAAATATTTAATACCAGAATAACTTATAATAGTATGAAAAAGAGTGAAGTACTTGTCCTTAGCTTTCTTTGACATGATCACATTATGACAAAATTAACTGGTAAAGATTCGAAAGTTTTTGTCAAGGATCTGTAACTATTTAAGGATGTAAACCAAATGAACTCATACTTCATCTGATCATACAGTCATAACTTAACATATCCTGCTTTGCACTTACTGTTACTGCAAACAGCAATTTAGAAAACAAAGTAAAAATATATATACAAAATATTTTTATATCAAATTATTTTCATTACACTAAATAAACCCAAACCCCAAATACTATGTTACATGAAAAAGTGTCCTACGATTTATATCAAGATTGATATTGTCCACATATCAACTAGAGCAGCCTTTGGTTTGAAAAACATTTTGCAAAATAAAGAAAAATATCACCACATGGCTGCACTAATGGCTCTCATTCACACTCACAAAAAAGCTTTCCAGTTAAAAAAAAAAAAATTACAAAATAGATTACATACCCAGAAAAAACATCCCACCATAAAAGAGTCAAATCCTTTTTACTTCTCTGTAGCACATATTCTCTCTTATATTTGGCATCTCCACTGTTTATTCAAGTTTCAAGTCTCCCCCAGCTGATTAGAATATTATTGTTTGGTTGAAAACTATATTCTTCTTTCCTGATACTGATTATTCTCACTCAGTGATAGTCTAATTTAAAAACGAAACGTTCCTTCTTTTAATGCATGAGTTCACTTAATTTTTACTTTAATGTCCTGCTTGGCAAAATGCAAAGACTGTCAATGTTTGTTTTCCATATGTTTTAAATTTAAAAACCAGTTTTATGAGTGTATATGTATATTCACATAAAGATACATTTCTTTCATTGTCTTGTTCTCGTTGCAATACAAATTGTCCATCAGCAATTATAATTTGAAATGAACCAACTAAAAGGTTTTTTAACCATTCCACATGAAAAGCTTTCCATCACAAAAAGCACTGAACTTTAACGCAAACAGGATTATGTGTTAAAACTAAACTATAGGTTTAGTTCTACACGGCAACATTTTGAGTAATTTATATAATAAAATTTTTAAGAACTTCAGCGAAATTTAAGAAAAAGAAAATCCAAATGAATTCTAAAAGGGCATTGTGGTATTTTCCAGCAATGCTTGGAAAAAGTTCTTCAGATCACAATGTATTCACTGGATTCTTTTTACGTGTACATGTTATGTGATCACCGCTCCTTTCCTTTTGGAACTTTGTAGTGTGTCTGATAGGCAGGCAAGATACATGCATGAAATTCTCACTGTCACTCTGAAAAGCATGCTCAACAATTTTAAATGCTGCAGAAGTTGTTTTTTTAAGAGGAACGTTTCATTTGGGCTGAATAGATGTCCAAGTTGTAACACGTGAATTACTGAATACATTGTGAGGCCTTTCAGCGCGTGTGGTTTCAGTCCTGGAATGGTCAGAGGCCCGTCTGGAGTGACACACAGACGAACAAGCATGGCGGTGTTGTCATTTGAGGCATAGCTGCTCCACTACGCCCACGTTGCTGCTGATTTTTGGGAAGCAAGGCACTTACTGTAACGGCAATGCAGACACCTGATGCATAGTTTGAGTAATATAAAATAAGTTACTATTTTTGATTAAAGTGAGGTTTTTATAATTTATATGTCTTTTATAGAAGCAACTAAATGATATAGTTAGGATAATTAAAAATAAAAAGAGGTTTGAAAGGGAGTCATTTCCACTTCTGCTTCGGCTCGTAGGAGGAGGCTTTATGGGAAAACACTGACGTGAAGAACAGCCATTGGTCTGAAAAGCAACAAACCCTTAAAACTGGTGGACCAGTGGCACTTTGACGGTCTTGACTTCTGCTATATGTGACGACTTCTGGATGATGCAGCTGGTGGTTCCCTGCAGTGTGTCTTTGCCCTGTGCAAGATTTGTTAAGGCCATAGCGGCATTAATCTCCTTCCAGTATGTGTCATCCTTGCTTGGTCCCTTCCTGTGGGCTGCACTGGATTTAAGCAAGAAAAGAAAGATAATGATCAAACCCACTGCAGTGTACACAGAATATGCCATCAGTGAAAAGCACAAATGGCGGATAAAAACATATTTCTCACCTGTCACCCTTATTGGATCCATTTTCCAGAGCGTCTGTAAAGACAAGCAAAAACTCAATTATTTTTCTTTCCTTGTTTCTTTCTGTTTTAATCTCTGGAGTTGTCTCATTAATGACCAGGAATAGAAGCTCATCAGGAAATATGGTTGAAAATCAGTTAATTTTTTGTTTAACAAAGATAAAGTAGTTTAAGATACTAAAGAAATCTCTCTGCAAAGAAGCAGGAATAAGATGAGAACAGGTAATAAAAAATGCAAAATAGCTTTCATAAATATACAAAAATCTGACATTGATTTATTCCAAGAAATTGGATTTTTTAATGAGGAGGCAAACAGTAGAGGGACAAGAACCCTAACTCCTCCTGCGGCCAGGTTCTGATCTCACTCCCCCACTCACCTGCTGTACCTTCGGACAGGCTACAATGCTCCCACAAAGTCTGGGATGCAATTTCCTCAACTATAAAATAAGAGAGCTCTTAGAACTTCAGGGTGCCTCTGGTTCAACCTTCTATGACTTCGTGGGAATCAAACCGTGATTTCAGAAAACAGATTGACAAATAGTTCCCTCTGGCTAACTAGCAAATGAGTGGCAGATTCAGTGCAACAGCACAGGGCTTCTGGCCCTATTAGAATAAGCAGGCACCAGTCTTCTAGCTGCAAAGGAATCCTTCCCACTGCAGGAAATGAGCATTATGGGGTGAGCTTTGCTTATGCACTCTCTCTTTTGGTGTATATTTCCTCCCTCTCTTAGGCACTAATGTCTACCAGTGCAAACATCAATATCAAGAAAGATGAAATGGGCTACTAATCTTGATTAATTCTCCCTAGGTAGCTTTTAGGGTAAAAGAATATGGTACTGGGAACCCAAAAATAGAAATGCTGGAGGGAAAGATATACAGAGGGTAAAGAGGATCTGCTAGCATGGCATGGGAAATGGGGACAAAGGAACAGGGTTGAGACTCCCCATCAGCCTATGAGATTTCAAAACTAAGTTAAGTTACGACCACCATCACTACCACCACCATCATCATCATCAACAACAACAAATAACAACAACAACAACAATAAATAACAACAACAACAATAAATATTACCAAGTAGTTATGAAATGAGGCACTTTGCCCTATACAGGAAACATGAAAACCGGGGTATTTACTCAAGACCTCCTTCCAGTTGTATGGCTTTGGAAAGCTGTATTTTCCCGCCCTCCCTCCTCTCCCTTTGTTTTACCTCTCTCAACCCAATATTTTTTGAAGACATTTTTTTCCCCTCTGCAAGGCTCAAGGCTAGTAAGGCGAGGCAGCATAATTTTCCAGTTCTGGGCTCTAAGACAGTAATGGGACTTGAGAATAAGAGCATCAACATGACCATAATACAGTGTGACCAGGGTAAAATTTTCCAAGGAAGATATGTTCAGGAGAAAAATGATTATATGTCCATGGAGAGGAGGCAGCTAAAGTCCTGTGTCCTCTAGGAAGGAAAAGAATTAGGAAAGCCTGTTAGTGCATCCTGAGTCAGGCCTCCTGGTGTGGACCTGGGGGAAATAAAGGGTCACTATGGGCTCTTTGTAGAATCCTTCCTAGGGTCCCAGGGAGCTTTAAAAAAAAAAAAAAAGGCAAGCCAACAAAACAAAAACACTTAGTGCATAAATAACAAGGTTCTTACGAGGAATAAATGAGATGCTATGTGTCTGGCCCAAAACAGAACAACAAACATTAGTCCCTTTCTTTGATCTCCTTTCATTTAGGAGTCCTTTGGGGAAATAGCTCAATCTGTGAGCAGCTGGATGGTCACCGACTGTATCTTCTGGTCCCTACTAGGTTGGCCTGGATGGTTAGCTATATTTCGGTTGCTTTTGATATTTTTGTAACTATGCAATTACTTATGTAATTGAAGAAAGAGAATGACAATTTTTAATTCATAGAACTCCAATAATCCCAGTTTACAGATCCCTTCCTCTGTGCCAGGCACTATTCTAAGCACTTTGTGTCTTAGCTTATTGTGTATTAGTGCCTCTGTACATGGATAGCATGTCTCTGTTATGTCTGTTAAGTCACTCTTTGTTTCGTACTATTATCTGTAAATCTTTACTCAGGAATGACAGAGACAACGTACTACAAAAACAGAGAACAAGTCAAGGTCTTTGTTTAGGAGGAGGAAAGCCAGCAACACTGGATATTTTACAGAGGAAAAAAGAAAGAGTTAAGCCTTTGCTCAATTTTGCCCACAAATTGCAACAATTCTGTTGCCAAAGTGAAGCAATAGGTTATGGAGATATTTATTCAATGGAAAGACTTGGCAAAAGCAGAATAAGTTCCATGAAGCTTAAATAACATTAGGGAAATAACAAAACATAATTTAGAAAAGACCATGTAACTGATGCTCTGGCTTACAAACAAAGCAGTCTCACATATTCAAAGGGGACCAGAGGCGAATTCCCTACCTGAATGATCAACCCAAGAGTGATTACCGCACAGACGACAAGAAGGAAGCCTGTGGCCATCAAATATGTAATGGGTTACAGAACCCAGAAATGCCATAAGTGAGTGGAGCCTACATGTGAATTCACCGTTCAGGTCCATGGAGAGATTCTGTTTAAGAGGAAGAGTGAACGCATACGTCGTGCAGCGCGGTCAGCAGCTGGATGCTGGTAGCACTGCGGCTAGTCTCCCTGAAGTCCTTCCACCGAGAAACAAGTTTACTACAGCCAACTGCGAAATTATAAAATTCTGCTTACTCTCCGGGTGTATGAGTTTTACAGCTCAGTGCCTATGAAAATACCTTTGAAGTGTAAAACCTAGATTCCAATCCCTGTTCGGGTATTCTTAATTAGTTTCACGATTTCAACAAGGTCCCCCAGCAACATTCAAAAGACTGCCTCCTGTGTTTCATTTCTAAAGCTGACGGGTATGTTCAGTGTCATTAGGTATGGATTCAGGTTCTTTTCCCAGCAATAGAAGAAAGGTCTTCATAAAAAGTAAGGAACAGAAGAGACATTTTGCATCTCTAGCAAGAGCAACGCGAAAACAGGGTGTAACAAAGCTCAGTGTCAAACATTTCAAACCAACAAGAAAGAGGTGACTACTACTATTTGGGGCGGAGGGGGGTGGGGAGAGTCTCTGTGTCCAGGGTGCTTCTGGTTCAAAACATAAATTGGTGTTAGAAGGGCGTGCTTTCCCTGTTGCTGTTATTGGTGGGTTGCCCAGTGTCACTAGGATATTCTGCGTCCAAGAGCCACCTCCTGCAGAGTAGTGTGTTCTAGTTCCCAGAAGAGCTAGCAGAAGCAAGATAGCAAACAGGGGTCCTTTTACTCTGAAACATTTGTGCTCTTGCAGGAAAGCAAAGGGCAATAAAGATCTGCTGGTTAGGGAAGATTGTTTTTCCAGTCCTTATTCTGAGATGAAATCTGGGGAAATACCCCAGCTATTTTAGAGAACTGACATCATTGAGGGGAACTCAGAAAAGGTACCCTCTACTCCTTACATTAAATAACTCCATTAATTGTGAAGATGCTTTTTTCTTATGCTTTTTTCTTTTGAAGTGTAAACTAGCTGGCTTTTATCTGATTCAAGTGTTTTGCTTCTTTTCAGCCAATAGATACGTGCTCGGTGGGGGGGGCTCAAGCCACTTCTACACACAGCAGACAGGTGGTCTCCCTGGCTCCTGTCCAGAAGTGGCATCCAGTCACAGTCTGCCAGGAGAGGGAAGGATTCTGAATGCCGCTGGAAAGAGAGAAATCCGAAGTCTGAGCCAGAGCAGACGTTTCCCTGCTGTTAATGAGCATGCACAGACTTGGGGTCTGACTGCCCTACATTCAGCTCAGCTGTATCTCTCACTCTGCAAGTAGCTTGGCTCGGCCTATCCGAAGTCTGGGCTAAAATGCCTTTTTAGATTCTAAGTTTCCAAAAATCAGCTACGCTGTCAATTACCATAAAAGCAACTGGTTGGCAGGAACAACTTATTGAACCAGCCAAAAGAGCGTGTTTTAAGACCAAAAAAGAAAAGGAAAGAAAAAAAAAAAAGAGGTGCGTAGTTAGGAAAATCTTGGATGCCGTAAAACCCAAACCATGCTGAAACTTAAAGTGGGGCTATCCTCAGTTTGGACATGTGTTTCCTTATAAAGTTATGTAGAGAAACAATTACACTGAAAACCACTTCTATTGCCATTCGAGATGTGGAAGCACCAAGCTCTGTAGGCAGAGTCCACTCGACTTTGATAAACGCAATCTAGAAACATATTAATTCTGATATATATTCCTGAAGTAAGAGTTATGGTCATAAAAAGAGATAAAAATATGGTCAAATCTCTGAGTTTTTTTTTTTTTTCAAATTGAATCAATAAGCCCTTAGATTAGGAATGTTTAAAAAGATTCCACAAATGTGGAGCAGAAACTCACATCACTTAGGTGTAGATAAAAAATATGAGGATTTTAAAAAATTAAATAATTTAAAAATCATGCACTACGTATTTCCCTAAATGGAGATGGAGTGATTCAGAGATGCAGATGCTTGACCACCGCTCCCCCTCGCAACTGTGTCCGTTTTGGGGCCATCACTGGGGACAGCTGATGTGGACAGCCAGGGTTTGGTGTGTTTCTGATCTCAGAGGTCCCAAGAGCCCCCAGGACACCAGATCAGTTTCTGGAGTTATTTACATACTTGGAACAGTTGAGATAAAGAGCAAGGCTCTGGCAAACCGGACAGATGGAAAACCTTCCTGAAGATTACGAAATGCCGACGGCTCTAAATCTACAGGACCTTACCCCAAACGGACGGGGCCATCCCTGAGGCTCCCTGCTCCCACCTCCATAGTCTCTATCTTTACTTCCCCACATACTGGATCCAGGCGGGGGTCACACACACACCTAAAGATTGGTTCCACTATAACTCTATACTGTCCTTTTAAAAACAGCATATGCTGTGTTTTTTTTTTTTTTTAAGATTTTATTTATTTATTTGACACAGAGAGAGAGAGATCACAAGTAGGCAGACAGGCAGGCAGAGGGAGAGGGGGGAAGCAGGCTCCCTGCTGAGCAGAGCTCGATGCAGGGCTCGATCCCAGGACCCTGGGATCATGACCTGAGCGGAAGGCAGAGGCTTTAACCCACTGAGCCACCCAGGCGCCCCTATGCTGTGTTTTTCTAATACGAAAGTCATATAGGTTCACTGCAGAAAATCTAGGAAAAAGGTATAAAAGAGAAAATACAGGAAGTTTAGGGATAACTAATATAATATTTGAATATATGGTTTTCCAAGCAAGTTTATATACATTTTAAAAAATGGGGTCATTCTGTACATGTTTGCTTTTTTCACTGAACTTCGACTTTTGCCTTATGGTAATCTCTTTAATAAATAAGATAGTAATCTACCATGTGGCCTTCCCTGATGTGGCAGTGGTTTTGGCCTGTGAAATAGAAACAGATTGAAAGAATTCACAATCCAGCTTCATCCAGTTCAAACTTGAATATTGAGAGACTCCAATGTTACGAGAAGGGGTTATCTTTAAAGTAACAATTACTAATATTGATTGGAAGGTTATTCTTGTGCCAGGCGCTATGCCAGGGGCTCTAAAATGTTATTTGGCTAAATGCTGATAATAACCCTGTGAAATAGCACCATGGGCCTTATTTCCAAATGACACTGGAGCTTAGAAGGGTCCAGACACTCGCAAAGGACTCATTTTGGCAACGGGGGTGGTGAGTCTCAGCTCCACGTCAGCCGACTCTGAAGGTCATGTTTTTAACTACTGCATTCAATTACTCGAGTGGTCTTCCATCGATAAAGCTACCTTCGAAGACCATGACAAGGCTTAATGCACTGTTTACACAGGAAGCCTGTTGAATGACAACTTAATAAAAATCAGTTAAACACCTTTTCTGTTCTTTTTTTAAAAAAGTATTTTAGACCACAGAGATGCAAAAAGAGACTTTTTTCTGCTTATGATTTAATCTAAAATATAAAAAAAAACCCTGCCCAAATCACAGAATAGGGACTCTGAGGTCTCTTGAGTTCTCTCCCAGGCTTTAATTGGATTGACGTTTTAATAGACATGATATCCTTATAATCACTCTTCTATTGCCCAGAGTGAATTACTGCTAAATAACTCCTAGACAGCTGTGGCTGCATCACTTTTAGAGGAAATTTTTGTGGTTAGCCTCTCTTTGGGGTAGTCAGAGCTTCCGAATGAGTAACGATAAATCATTCTAAGTGATGTTTGCCCCAGCAGGAAGGAAAAAATACCCAACACACTGCAACACGTATCTGGATGACAGAGCTGCTTCTTCCAGGCCCACTATAACCCGAGGGGAGTTCTTTAAAACTCCAGCATGGCGGGAAGAGACTGCATCTGAGCCTGGTGAGTACCAAGGATGCTGCTCCCAGAAAAGCAGTGGAGCCTGAGTTTTGAGGGCCTTGAGAGGGGTGGTGGGGCAAGAGTTTGGCAACCTTTCTGAATAGTTGAGAATTATAAATGAAACCCACCTCTTCTTCATGGATAGCGTTTATAATTTTTTTTTCCTTTTTGCAATATACTAGCACAATTATTTATCCTGAGGCCTTAAAGAATGAGTGGCTTCCAAAATCACTTCAGGGTTTGAAGAAAAATCTTTTCCAAAAATTAAGCCAGTGTTTCCTCCAGCCATGACTTCGAACATCTGGCCAAAGATTCTTTTCCTTCCTGCTGCCTCTCATGTGGGCTGGCCCCTCACTATGGCTAATGATGCCCAGATGTCCCGGATCCTCAGGATCCCCACCTTCGGCTGCCTCTCTGTCAATGCATCGTCTCCTCTAACGCCTCCGGGAAATAAAAATGAGAAACCACACCCCTCTCTTCCGGACCAATAGCGAAGAGCTCCTCCGTCTGGGTGGGGGTAAGCTGACGTCGCAAAACTTTCGGGATAGGTTATATCTCCATTAACAACAACAAGATCTTCGTTATTCCAGCAGTACCCATGTGTGTGTGCAAACCCGGGAATCAGTCAGGGAGTGGTGGCCTTGTGGCCTTCCTTAGTGGGCTGAGAATAAGAACTTGAGACTAATGGCTCCTTATCAATTCCAAGTGGAACTGTTACTGTAAAACGCACCGGTGTTCCCGACTTCAATCTAAGCCGGACGACTGAAGTTGTAGGAAGCGGGATTTAACAATTTGAAAGTAACTTTTCAAATAAGCCGAGTACGACCCAGTTATAACGCCTCCACTTCACTTTCAATCTTTTTCGCTAAATACATTAAATATTCTTGATGCTAAGTTGTTCTGCATGAGCCCATCTACCAAGATTGCTCCTCTGTGATCTCAAAGGCTCCACCTTTCCAAAGCCAAAAACTTTCAGCCTGAAACTTCACTTTGAAAATTAGAAAGCAATCTGTGGGGAGGAAATTGTTGGTGAATGACCAGAAAGGGGGTCTGGAAATGTTAAATATTCTCATTTCTGTTCTGAGCTCATCGTTATTAACTACTAGGGTGGTCTGAAATGAGGCACAGAGGCAGCCTAGTGCAGTGGTTGGAGCCCAGACCCTGGAATCAGACAGCAGGAGCTGGATCCCTGCTCTACCACCTACTGTCTGTTTGACAGCAGACCAGCTGCTCAACTTCAACTTTCTCACCTATATAATGGGGCTAACAGTACTATGATAATATGCTTCTTCTGAGGACCACGATCGAATATTTTCTAAAACAGAAGAGTGCTTGATCACGTATACCAAGCACCAAAGGAACCTCGTAAAATGAAAAAAAAAAAAAAATTAACCTCCTCTCTCTACTTTTTACATCTAGAATATGGGGTTGAATGTAGACACCAGAAAAATTGGTATTGTTCAGAGATTTAATAAGAAAGCCATTATGTAAGAACAGAATGTTTTAACTCTGGGCAAAGCCCATCAGCTCAGATTAATGGATTAAGTGTGCAGAATCTATCATCTTCAGGGACAAAATGGTTTTTCTGATGCTATTTTGTGCCAAACTATCACAACATGCCAAGACAAAGAATACTGGATCCACATGAAACAAGAGCTGCGAACTTTAAGTGTCTAATGGATTTCGTTACTTCATTTTTCTCAAGGGGAATATTGGAGATGTTACCCAAAATGTTTCATCCATGAAAGCTAGGTTTCTAGCCAAAGTCTCAGAAAATGACTTCCTAACTATGCATGAATAACTTCTGTGTGTGTCTGTGTGTTGCAAGGAGCATTAATTGTTTATAAAAGCACTCCTTTTGCATGCCAGTTGGGCTACTAGTTTTGGAAACTGGATGGACTTACCAGTTCTTAGCTAAATCTTAATTTTGGCCCAAAGTTGATATTGATATTCATCCTCTAAGTTCTCCAACAGCACCAGCACTCTTTCTCCCGAGATCAATTTTATAGCTGCTACCCTGCAATTCTAGAAGGTTGACTTAATGAACATGTATCTATATGATGTCAGGTTATGAAGTATTAATATGTCTTTCTTCAGCAAAAAGAAATGGAAGAGTATGCATTTGTAATAGTCTAGAAACTGGCTGGAGAGTCTGGCTCCGTCTATGTATTTTCAAGTTCTTGAGTATCTCTGAAAAACCATCGACAAGTATTTTTGCTTTGATATATGAACCGTAGTGTATCTTTAAATTGGCTCACATTTTTGCCATGCTTTGCAAATTCCTCAAATTGCCATCTCCAGAAATGGCACTTGAGACGAGGAGACCTAGCTGTTAAACCTGTCTGAATGCATTAACACCAGAAATGACACAAGAAGGGAGATGACGCTCGCAAACTTCTTGGATCTTTCCGAGGAGTGGCAAATGACAGCTTCTTTACTCACAGTTCATCTGCTGTATTTATTAATAGAAAAGAAACATATTTTAGACATAAGATGAACAGGATTACCAGGCCTTCTACTTTTCAAATACATCTCAATGTTCTTAATAAACTTAAAATGTTACAACTGTACTTGGCATGTCAGTGTTCTATGTTCGCACATTTCTACATTTAAAGGTTCTGTGATTTTCATTTCAGACACAGTCATTTGAAGTCTGAAGTAGGGTGGGGAAGGGCTTTGAAATGAAGACTCGGAAGATTTTTGCTGATGATACTGAAGGGCATTAGAATTTAAACAAGGAACTAGGTGTAAAGGGAGATAAAATGCCTTCTGGGGGTCAGAAGGGCCCCAGAGTACTCCTAGTATAAAGGTCTTCTGATGACCCGTTTGATCAAGGGCATACCAAATCCCACCTCCTCCCCACACCCCCCCCTTTTAAATCTTGCCAGGAGTATCCACTCAAGATTTTGTCTAGGCATTTATATCCCACAGCATTTGTTGAATTCCAATAGTATACAGATCCTAATCCACTAGTATCACTTACATTTAGAATACAACAGATTTCTAGGAAAAAAATGGAGAACAAATTGCTGAAGAGTAACAAGTTGATTTGTTGGGAGGGAAAGCAAAAACATTTTATAGATCAAAAACCATCTTTTTGTACCATAATTTGTAGAAGTGCAGGAAGTGTGGAAAAGAGCTGACTCACTAGGTATGCGACCTTGGGCAAGTTATTTATGCACATGGTGTCTGAGTGTCTTCCCCTACAGAATGGGGACAACAGTAATGCCCACTTCTCTGGGCTGCTGTGAGGGTTAAACAAGGTCATGAGTGTTGAACTTCTGGAACAATGCCTGGCCCATAGCAAAGGCTAAGGCATCATGATTCCTGAAGTAGAGAAACAATGCTGTCAGTCACCCTTCACCAGTCACAGGGGTTGCGGAGCTGTCAGCCTCATGTGCAGTTTCCACTATCACACCCTAGCCTCTAACCCATCTTCTTCTTTTCTTTTACTTTTTAAAAATTTTAATTTTTTTTATTAACATATATTATTTGCTTCAGGGGTACAGTTCTGTCAATCATCAGTCTTACACAATTCACAGCACTCAGCATAGCACATACCCTCCCCGATGTCCAGAACCCAGCCACCCATCCCTCCCCCCACCTCCCCTCCAGCAACCCTCAGTTTGTTTCCTGAGATTAAGAGTCTCTTATGGTTTGTCTCCCTCTCTGGTTTTGCTTTGTTCCATTTTGCCCTCCCTTCCCCCATGATTCTCTTTTTTCTCAAATTCCTCATATCACTGAGATCATACAATACTTGTCTTTCTCTGATTGACTTATGTCGCTTAGCATAATACCATCTAGCTCCATCCACGTCATTGCAAATGGCAAGATTTCACATTTTTTGGTGGCTGCGTAATATTCTATTGTGTGTGTGTGTGTGTGTGTGTGTGTGTGTGTGTATACACCACATTTTCTTTATCCATCAACTGTTGATGGACATCTGGGCTCTTTCCATAGTTTGGCTATTGTGGACATTGCTTCCATATACATTGGGGTGCACATGCCCCTTCAGATCACTACATTTATATCTTTAGGGTAAATACCCAGTAGTGTGATTGCTCGGTCATAGCGCAGCTCTATTTTCAGCTTTTTGAGGAACCTCCATACTGTTTTCCCGAGTGACTGCCAGCTTGCATTCCCACCAATAGTGTAGGAGGGTTCCCTTTTCTCTGTACCCTCACCAACACCTGTTGTTTCCTGACTTGTTAACTTCAGCCATTCTGACTGGTGTGAGGTGGCATCTCACTGTTCTAACCCATCTTCTTGAAATGCTGTAGAGAGGAGAATAACATACACAGGGGAACTTCTCAAAAGGGCAGGGGCACCTGGGTGGCTCAGTGGGTTAAAGCCTCTGCCTTTGGCTCAGGTCATGATCCCAGGGTCCTGGGATCGAGCCCCACATCGGGCTCTGTGCTCAGCGGGGAGCCTGCTTCCTCCTCTCTCTCTGCTTGCCTCTCTGCCTACTTGTGGTCTCTTTCTTTCAAATAAATAAATAAAAATCTTTAAAAAAAAAAAAAAGGGCAGGCTCCGGGCTACAATTCTATAGGTCACAGAGATGTTAAGGAACATGCCTCTGAATGAGCTCCCCAGGTGCTCTAATGTAGATGGGAAAGGGCAGCCTCTCAGGAGAAAAAGTGCTGTGGAGCATAAGAAGTGGCTGTGTTTAGTGATGGAATTCCTGGGGATTCTCTCCAGGGTAGCAGCATAAGGCAGCGTTTCTTTAGTATTTTTCAAAAATCATTCTGGATTCTTAGTATTCCAACAAGGGTCAAATAACAAGGCTGTATTTAACAAACCAAGTTCTTGAGTCTACCTTCACGTGAATAGGAGATATAACATTATTGTTGGAAAACACTGTTCAGAAATGGGCTTCAGAGATACTTTTCATTGTGTCTGTTTTTGCTGAAACATGAATATAATACCGCTAAAAATGTTTTTTTGGGGAGGCGATAAAACATTTCACTTTACTTGTATTGCTTTTCCCCCAGTTATTATAATTTCTAATATACTATGGCATATAATTCAGGGACAGTCATTACAAATACAAACTGGAGAATAAAGAAACCCAAGATTTTCACTGTAATATATTACAGAATACTTCAGAATAATCAAATCATCCTCCTTCTTCTAATTGGAACAGTGATGGAAATAATATACTGTTATAAGATCTGTGTTTTCTGTTTTGAAAATAAACATGTTGGCCCGGCTCTATATTGCTGTGATGGTGGGGCTTTTATTTTTGAAACTCTTGTATTTTTTTAATCTTTCCTTTGGGAAAATAGGGGACAGACAGTAATCCACATGGGGTCATCAAAAACTAATTATTCAACCTAACATAGAATTTTTTCTTTCTAGGGTAGGATAACAAGCTTTTTCAAACTAAAGTAAACTTAGTTTCTGCTGCCCTTAGTAGAATGTTTTATTCAGGCCTGCCTCAAAAAGAACAGAGCATTGTTTTTTTATACATCAACAGAGTGATGAGGTTTTACAAACAGTTTTTGGTTATTTTTAATGTTATTTTTACCACAGCTCTGAGATGTAGCTGGAGCTATATGATCTCTAAAGAGGAACAAGGATAAGGAGTACAGAACAACCATGCAAAAAGCAGGCCACCACTAAGGTCAAATCACTAAAATTGAATGTAGTGGTCATGATGTTGAATACGGTTGTGAAGAAGGATTGAGAGGATCCTGTCGAGACCTGCCAATGGCTTTGCTCTTAAACAATGGCGGAATGTCAGAGCACTTTGGAGCAAAGGACTGAAGAGAACCAAAGTTCTAATAATGGTGGTCATTTCAAATCCATGTAATGGTGGATAGGCAGGCTGAAAACTGAGAACAGCTCTTGGCTGGGTGTCCACAGGAGGGTGAGCTGAGAATGTTCTTTCCCTAGAGCACACAGAATCATCCTATGCTGAGACCACCATTGCCAATGGCTTACCAAAATTCGACATAGCAAGTCTAAAATAATAAGGTTCCACACCAAGGCTTAAGAAATGTAATGTTTAGGAAGAGTACTTCTGTGAGCATCACAAGGTATTAAAAATATAGTACTCACACATGGAAACAAAGAAATGATAAAGAGAAAGCAAGCACCCTTATGATCACATACATCAAACAAAACAAAGCAAAACAAAATGAAACACCAGAGCTCAAGGACTACCAGGAAAGAGGGAGAGAACAAGTGTAGTATAGAGAAAAATTCTTGCAAAGCCATTTCATGAACATGTAAATACAAAAGAATGGCAGGTTTCATGATTTAAATATATTTAAATGCAAGCAGCTGCCATAAATACTGTCTTACAAAGGTCACATGCTGTTATAAGTAAATATGGAACCTTTAAAACAAAAAAGAAAACATTTATTTTAGTCATTAAAAATTATTTGATTTAGAGAGAGGAACAATGAACTTAATACTTTTCTCCAGGCTAAAAGTAATTCTCTCCTATTCCTTATATTTTCTACCTTTTCCCGGACTTTTTGAAACTTTAGAGAGAAATGTATGTTTTGACAATCAATAATATAAACCAACTTTAAACAGAAGAGAGAAAGGGAGAGAAAAGGCAGAGGGCTGTGCAAAAGGGAAAAGACAGCAAAAGTCACATGTCCAGAACAAACTAGATCCACTTATCCACATTTTTGTTTCTGGTGATGGAATACACTATACATTCTCAAAAATATTTTAAAAATTAAATTCTCTAATTCTAAATTCTCTCCAGACATCCAGAAATATGGTGAATCAGCAATGAGAAAAAGAGTTATTGCCTTGAATCAAAGGATTATATGATAGAACTTGGCTCACATATATAAGAGAAAACAAACTATGTATTTTCATCATGAAGGCACCAAAAATTACTTTTGGGGGGTGGGGGTAGGGAAGGCTAATAACAGCCATTCCTTGTAAGATTCCCAAGATCTTGTAGGTAAGTCACTCTCTCTCCTTCCTAATAGGATGTGGTAGTTCTAGTCACTTTTCCACACTCAGGAGGTGGAAGCCAGAGGGGTTGGTATTCAAAGGCAGACTAGTTTTTCACAAGAAACCAAGAGTCATGAAGGCCCCTGACCCTAGGAAAGTGCCACAGCACCACTGTTCATGACATCTTCTAGTATTTCAGATGTCTGTCTACTTGGAAGCACACTCAGTTAATGCCCAGCACTAGTGTACCACTCTCTGTTATGCACAGAGTTCACACGTAGGTAGAAAGCCAAGGGAGCTTAGGATATCTACTGAGCATAGGAGGAACAACCATGCTTCCCAGGATACCCACAAAGGAAGTTGAACACAAGACATTACAGAACACACATGAAGAAGTGAGTCATTGTTTCAGGCTTCAGTTCAGTGGTTAATTATACAGCCCTTAGCATAAGGTGAAAATAGGAGGGAAGAAGGTGAAGTTGGCCAGCAAGATTTTTTAGAAAAAGTATTTCTCTTCTTTTCCAAACTTGAAGCAGCTGGATACTTCATCCAGTTGATTTTCAGCCTACATTAGGAGGTTTATAAAAGCCATTCTATAAGATAGTTTATTAGACAACATAATATATTGATCTTAGTTGGACAAGAAGATGGCCAATCATATTCTCAAAGTGAAAGAAGCAAGAAATCTGTATTTGAATTGACTTATAGGAGGTCCTGGGAGAAGAATAACGAAATGAAAGATGAGCAGTGATAATGAGCCCTAGGTGAAAAGGCACTTAGTTAATTATTCACACGACGAATCCTTGTAATAATAAAAACTGGCAGGGCTAGAAAAGCAGAAAGTGGGCCCAGAAATAGAAAAGAGATTGTTTTTACACTGAAGAAAAGAGGAAGTAATGGGAGTTGCATGGGGCAAGTGTTGGAAACATCTATCAAAAGGTTGCTTTAGAAATGGGAGCCAGAGTTTATGATTAATTGAAGAATTTTTCAAATAGAATTCCAAGCTAATTTTAGCAGTCTTTGAGGCACAGAGAGAATAAACAATTAGTTACTCAATTTCTCCAGCTGCTTTTAATGGGATTTGTGTCTTTGTTTTGGTTTATCATGAATCGAGTACACCTGTTCTCTGCTAATCAGTGCAAATTTTGAAGGGTACCTTCACTTAACCACACTTGATTCCCCCAACAGTAAGGTACAGTGGAAAGGGAGTAGATTTGGAAGCAAAGAGCTTGGGGTCTGAATCCCAGTTCTGCTACATATTAGCATGTGGTGTGGAGCAAGCTACATAATCTCTCTGAGCCTCATTTTTTTTCCCTCTGTAAACTAGATACAAAAAATATTGAACAATGAGGACTATTGTAGAAATTAGAAATAATCACTGTAAGACACAAGGCTCCCAGTAATACACAATACATAACAGCTACAATTATTCCACAGTTGGAAATACTCTGTAGTGGCAGCAACCCTTGATGAATGTGGGAAGTTTTACCTTGAAGTGGAGCAGATAACAAGTAACACAACAATTCAAAATAGCTTCTGTATTCGAATTATCTAAGCTAGGTCAAGGGCAGCCATGTTATGTCTATGATGCTTGAGTGTGGAGAATTCTCACAGGAGCAGGACCACATATTATGAAGGCTTCAGTGTTGCAAGGGCTCGGAGAATATCGCTTCAGTTGCTTGGTAGCCATAACATGCAAAACATGAGGATGGAATCTTTGGTGAGAGCGAGAATGAGCATACCAAGGCAAATTCCAGGATTATGTCAGCGACTGGTCTTCTGCTGCTCATTCTGGGGCTGGCACATGTAACTGCTACAGGACCAGTGGCTTACACGTGTTACCCATGCAATCAGATAGGTATGTTGTAGTGTTTACTCTTAAATGCCAGGAGAAAGTTTTACATGGGACGGCCCTTACTTAAATATAGCACTTGAATTTGGGGAAACAGCTTTGGAAATTCCCTATTTTTATAAGCTACTTCCCCAGTATTTGTTATGAAGAATTTTCTATGACGATCTAACTAACTGGTATACCCGTCCTTTTCACAAGGAATAAAATAACGACTTAAATCATACTTAAAAGACCTTAATCATATCAGGGCTTCATCTTAAACAACCGTACCTGATATTCTTAAATTCCTGATTGACTGAAGGAAGAATGTATAGAGTATTTTAAATATTCCTGATATTTTACAGAGAGACTGAAAATTATTAAACAGTTCTTCCCGGTGCACAACAGAATGGGAGAAGTACTTGGTTTCTCTTGAAAAAAATTATTCCCCTCTTCGGAGGGCTGGCACTTTGATAGAGAATGTACCACTACATTACAGTGAATCTGAACTTATCAAGTAAAAACCAAATTATCTTTTTGTATCAAATGGAAAATTATACTTTATACATATCATTTCATCCTCCCAAATCCTCTCTGCCTTTTTGGGGCATATAATTAAGGGCTAGGTCAAGTTAACACAATTCAGGTGATGATAATATTTATTGAACACTTGCAAGTCATAAGTGAGCAATTGGTCTCATTTCTTTTCTGTGTACACTTATCATTTCCCCCATTTTACAGTATGGAAATTGAGACTGAGAAAAAATGAGAGGTCCAAGGTCAAATTGTTAGTAAACAATAGAGCCAGGACTAGAAGCCAGATCTTTTAATTTTAGGTGCAGCAGATTTTTCTCCAAGTTGTCTTTATTTACTTATTCATGAGTCCATGGGTCCCACAGCAAACATTTACTGAATGCATGTTACAGACCAGACACTGTGGTAGGGCCTAGAAATACAAGTCACAAATGGATCTCATCCCTAAGTAACTCACACTTCGAGAGAGAAATGACAACAGCTCCTTGTGGGAAGTGCTGTGGGAGGGAGCAAAGGCAAAGGCAGGGAGTGGGGGTCCTGAAAGGAGAAGAAAACCTTGGGCAGCAGGCAGGGGCCCTGGGCAGTTGTTTGCAGCTGCAAGGAGCCTCCTGCATTCATGCTAGCAGGCCCAGCCAATGTCATCACTATCTGAGTGCCTAGTCCTGGAAAAGATGGGGAAGCACAGGCCTGGGGTAAAGAGGAGCAGGAGTTACTCAGATGAAGACGACGGGGAGAAGCATTTCAAGGAAGGGGAAAGGCTGACTGTGTGAAAGCACAGTGTCATGACACGGTACAGCTCCTTTGGGAAACTCTTTTTGGCATTGCTGAAATGAATGAGGTGTGTGACAGGGCAGCAGAGAACCAAGCCAAGAGAGATTTGCAGAAGCTAGGCGCTGCGGGGTTTATGGTTTTGTGTGCAAGATAAGGAGTGTGAACATGATCCTGAAAGGTATGGGAAGCGAGTAAAGATATTGAACAGTGGTATGATCAGAAGTGGATCTTAGAAAGCTCCCTCTTGCCCTACTGGAAGACCAGATGGGAGGAGCCAGGCGGGATCACGGCAGAGACCTAAGGCATAAGTGAGGAGTCCTGGGATTAAGGAGCGAACAGTGGGGATGGCAAGCCAAGATCTGAGAGATAAGGGGGCAGACAAGTTCAATGACTAGATGGGTGTAGGGATGGGAGGCAGGAGTCTGAGATGCCCCTTAAATTTCTGTCTGGGATGACCGGGGTGGGGGGGTGGGGGAACAGTGATGACATTATCTGAGTGAGGGAAGAATGGAAGAAAAGCAAATTTCCCTTTGGAGGAGGCAGGCCACAGAAAGCGATTCTGACATATTAAGAGTATGTGGTGCTTCGAGGACCTTCAAGTGTACATGTTGATGTACTGTTAAGGATGGATGCATGCCGCCACCCTTAACACAAAGAGAAAGCTGTTTCTGGATTACATCTAGAAATTTTTTGATATTTGCTACTGAAAGCAATTTATTTTAACATGGAATTCATCAGCATATAGGAAAAGCAGGTATACAAATAAATAAGGTTAGATCTTACATGAATCTAACTACAGAATAATATTTTAGCACATAGATCTAAATATTTTCCCATATGCTCTGTTAATATTATTCAACATGTGATTTAAAAAAAAAAGTGTAAAATACCAAACTCCTGAAAGATGAATTATTTAAAAATCTTTATTAGTCGCAGACCCTTAATACATACTGCATTTGCTCTGAGAAGGAAATGCACACCCGAAGGGTGAAGGGGAAAAAATAGCTTCCTTAAGTGAAGGAACGGGAAGAGCAGAGGATCTATCTGGCCGCTTGCCAGTCTGAGAATATTGAAAAACTAGATGTTTCAAGACAATTCTCCACTAATCCATCTTTTACCAAAATTCTTGCTTAAAGTCCACTTTTTGACATGAAATATTTAATAGGAACTTATTTTAGTCACAAAGTGCCCGTAAAAAAATGTAATATTGGCCTCCATACTAGGCTAAAAGAAGAAGGTATTAGGTGACTGAAAAGAAACTTGCATTTAAAAAATGGGGGGTGGGGAGGGGACTTGTGGAAGGCCTAAAGCAGTTAATGAGAGTTTCTACTGAAATCTGAAAGCTAATGACAACACAAAGGTTCTTTGCTATTGAGGACAGATGCTTTTTAAAGAATGGATAAATCAATAAAATTCATTTTCTAGTGGCATCTGGAACCACAACTTTAATCTGCTGAAATGGCAGAAGGACAACGAACAAAATACAAATAAGCACAAAAGGGTTTTCTTTTAGAGAAACACCATTTAATTGGCTTCCACCCTCGCTGTTTATATGCAGCTCCCAGACGGGGGTAACTTCTCCCCACCCCCGCCCGACCCCTCCCCTCCCACCCCGGCCCAAGGTAGCTTTTTGTTGGGTGCATGCATGATGTTCTTTCGTCTGGCATCTAAAAATTAGAACATAACAAGCTTCTAATCATCACTTGTTAATTCAAAACAAAAAGAATTCTTTTTTTTCCACTGAAAGCAGATTGTATTAAAAAAAAAAAAAAAAGCAGCCTTCTCCAAGGTCATATGCTGTTGGCAAAGCTTAAAAAAACCCTGTAGTCCAACTTGCTTATGTTCAGCTGTGTTTACTTAGACTTAACATGACAAAGTCTGCCTCTGATTATGCTGTGCAGTCATCTGCCCACAGATAAATAGATATTACACAAACTTTTGGAGAGAATGACATTTGGCCTCCATAATTTTGGAATAATTTACTATGTACCTTCAACTTAAAACACCAAAATGATCCACAATATGTTTTTGAGAATTAAACATAAATATTTCATTTTGCAAAGGGAACAGTCTCCATGACCTATACAGATTTTAGGTGATTTACTAACAGAGTATGGTACTGGTTTGGAAGGTGTGGGGTAGCTCTGCGACAGGCAGTTTGAGGCAACCTATATCTCAGTCTTTTCAATAACCATCAAGATTTCAAGGAATTTCTGTAAACAATCTGTCACTTAAAGAAAATAACTTTCCATCAATTTTTGCAACAAGTCTGGAGAACAGAACATGCATATAAAAATAAGAGTTAACTAAATTATTTCCAGACACTGCATCTTGGAGAAATGTTTACACTATTGGTAGAAAGCAAAAGCTCAATGTTTTACCACCATATCTTACACTAAATGCAAAATTTTGCTTTTGGAGTAATGTAAACCATTTCCGCAGCATACAGTCTGTTCCTGATTACCTAAGAATTGATTCTGGCCCATCATATTTACTTTGCTTGCTGTTTTATTTACATAATAAAAGATATACATACTTTCCTCTCCAAACGGAGATTGTTTCAAAGGTGGAAGTACTTATTCTATTCCCCAGCTATCAATCAATAAACCAATCAATCAACAGATCTTTAGTTCATTTTGCTAACAGCTGGTAACACAGTAGTGAACAAGAGGAAGATGATTCTGTCTTCTGAAAGTTATCTAATGAGAAAAATGACAAGTGGAACACATGCTGTCACTTTCTGGGTTGCTCAGTTTAATTTACAGAGTTACGAAGAGTTTTCCTCCATGAAAATGAATATATTTTCAACCCCGAGTCTGGCTTTATTATTGAATTAACTTAGGGGTGGGTCCCTGCACTTGGGGTGGTGGTGGTCTGTCAAGGGAACCATGAATGTTCTGCCGTGCCAGCTCCCTTTGCCAGTTCATGCACGTCTGTAAAACGGTTAGTATTTGACTGATTCATTTAATGCTTTCTAGGGTGGCCTTTATTCTAATTTACTAAATTTGCTTGGATAGGCGCTCCGTAAAGTGGACTAGCGTACAGGATGGCACTGCTGCTGTTCTAGCAACTGCCGCTTATATTCAATAAGCAAAGATTTCCAAAAAGCCTTTCCCTCTAAAGATCCGAATCAATCCGCGTACCTTATGCCATATTCCCCCATTGTTTTCTCTTACTGACTTTGAGATTCACAAAAGATGGTTCATATATATATATATATATATATATATGAATATGTTTTCAAATGTGAATGCCTTTAAGGTCAGCAAACAAATCCATAACATATGCTGGAGATTAACATCCTGCTCATACCAGTCTCTGCAAGAGCATACATGTAGGCCTCATTAGCTTTTATTTATTTTATTATTATTATTAAAGATTTTATTTATTTATTTGATAGAGAGAGGGAGATCACAAGTAGGTAGAGAGGCAGGCAGGGGCCGGTGGAGCAGGCTCCCTGCTGAGCAGAGAGCCCCGATGCAGGACTCTATCCCTGGATCCTATGATCATGACCTGAGATGAAAGGCAGAGGCTTAACCCACTGAACTACCCAGGCGTCCCATTTTATTTTTTTAAGGTTTTGTTTTTATTTATTTGACAGAGAGAGACAAAGCAAGAGAAGGAACACAAGTAGCGGGAGTGGGAGAGGGAGAAGCAGGCTTCCCACTGAGCGGGGAGCCTGATGTGGGGCTGGAGCCCAATGCAGGACTCCATCCCAGGACCCCAATGCAGGACTCCATCCCAGGACCCCAGGATAATGACCTGAGCTGAAGGCAGACGCTTAATGACTAAGGCACCCAGGTGTGCCTTTTTATTTTTTACTTTTTTTAAAAATTAGGTTATGTTAGTCACCATACAGTGCATCATTAGTTTTTGACGTAGTGTTCCATGATTCTTGTTTGTGTATAACACCCATACTCCATGGATTATGTGCCCTCCTCAGTATCCATAACCAGGCTCACCCATTCCCCCACACCTCCCCTCTAAAACCCTCAGTTTCTTGGAGTCCATAGTTTCTCATGGTTTGTCTTCCTCTCTGATCACCTCCCTCCTTCATTTTCCCCATCCTTCTCCTAATGTCTTCTGTGCTATTCCTTATGTTCCTTAAATAAGTGAAACCACATTCTTGAAAGAAATTGAAGAAGATAGAAAAAGATGGAAAAACATTCCATGCTTATGGATTGGACAAATAAATATTGTTAAAATGTCTATACTGCCCAGAACAATCTATACATTCAACATCATCCTGATCAAAATACCAAGGGCATTTTTCAAAGAGCTGGAACAAACAATCCTAAAACTTATATGGAACCAGAAAAGATCCTGAATCACCAAGGAAATGTTGAAAAGGAAAAACAAAGCTGGGGCCATCATGTTGCCTGACTTCAAGCTATATTACAAAGCTGTGATCACCAAGACAGCATGGTATTGGCACAAAAACAGACCATATATCAATGGAACAGAATAGAGAGCCCAGATATAGATTTTTTACTCTATGGTCAAATAATTTTTGACAAAGCAGGAAAAAAAAATCCAATGGAAAAAAGATAGTCTCTTCAATAAAAGGTGCTGGGAAAATTGGACAACTATATACAGAAGAATGAAATGCGACCATTCTCTTACACCATACCCAAAGATAAACTCAAAATGGATGAAAGACCTCAACGTGAGACAGGAAACCATCAAAATTCTAGAGGAGGACATAGGCAGTAAACTCTTTGACACTGGTCACAGCAACTTTTTTCAAGACTTGTCTCCAAAGGTGGGGGAAACAAAAGTGAAAATCAAGTTTTGGACTTCATCAAGATAAAAATCTTTGGCACAGCAAAGGAAACAGTCAATGAAATGAAGAGGCAACTCAAGGAATGGGAGAAGATATTTGCAAATGTCATTACACACAAAGGGCTGGTATCCAAGATCTATAAAGAACTTCTCAAACTCATTAGCTTTCAATGCAAAACTGCATTTGCAGTCATTCTATAAAGGGCAGGTTCCTTAGATTAAAAGTGTCATCAGAGAGCTGAATCCAGAAAAATGAGTGAGTATGAAATTCTCTTCTGAAGCCCAGCCACACAACCAAGCCACTGATGAAACAGCGAGCCCAGTGAGGAAGGCTGTTGCTGCTCAAAAGAAATTACTTTCACAGCTTGATTCCGAGTTCCTTTGAGAGCTGCCTCAAAGAGGAAAGTAAATGGTGTTAGAAAACATGGGGGACACAGATTACCATGCAGTTTACTTTCCGAGCATGGGGGCTGTGGGGCCAGTTGATATATTAAAGTAATGAAAACCCTTTTAAGTTATAGAGCTACTTGCTGGGAGATTTCTTACGAAGGAAAAGTGATTTTACCAGATTGGACCAAAACATAACACTGCACAAAAATTAGCACAGAAGCTCATTTTTAAAAAAAGAATAAGGAAATCCTATATGCACAAATTATCTGACAGGGCTATTCAGGCAGCAATGTTGTGTCTAAGAAAGGAATGACAGCCATCAGTATCTCCAGGCACGCAGTTCATGCTCTAAAACACAGAATTTAACACAGAGGAAAATGTTAGTTAGCAGATCACTTGACAGGAATTAGTTTGCAGAAGATGTGTAGTTGAACTGAACTTACATGGCTTTCTCATTGTTAACCAAAGTTGGAAGAAAAAAAAAAAAAAAAGGAAAGCTTTCACAACCAACAATCTTGAAAAATTTCCTCTATTTTTTGGTTTCATTTTTCCCAGAACTGAAACACCACAAAATAACACCATCTCAGTGCACTCAATTCCAGCTCAGTCAGGAAGTACTGAGGTACATAAACATTTTTTATTTCACTTTTTTTTTACAAGAAGGTGACCAACATTTTCTTAGCCTTCCAAAAAGCTTCAGGTTTGGAATACATTTTGGTTAAATGTCAGCGAAGGAATTTGCTCATCGTTCTAAAAGCACTTTTTCTTTCCAACCTTGGAATATATGTAGAAACTGTGTTGTGAATGGAATTACAAAAAATGCTTGGAGCCACAAAGGGAAATCCAGTTTTATAATTCCGAAAAGAGTTGCGGAGGGAAGCATTCTGAACAGGAGGAAACAGGAATAACAAGGGACATGCACATTGCACGGCTTGCCACCTGCTTTCACGACCATTAGCAACAGCGCTGGGAGGTAGGTGATTTCCTTTCCCTCATTTTACAGATACGGAAATAAATCAGAGAAGTTAGATGACTTATCTAACGTTTTTCAGTTAGTTAGTGGTAGAGAAAAAAATATCAGAACCCAGATCTTCAAAGTCTAAAGCCATAACTGGAAGGCAAGGATTGAAAACCAAAAGCCAGCATCATGCATAATGGGAAAGAACTGAAGTGTTGCCATAAACATCAGAAGCAAGATAAGAATGTGCACCATCATCACTATTATTTAACACTGTATGTGGAGGAGCAAGTCAATGCAATAAGCCAGGGAAAGAACTCATGGCAAAAATTTCAGCAGGAGGTAAAACCATCAACGTTTGCATGTCATGTAATTGTATTACTAGAAAACACAAGGAAGTCAACTAACAAACTGCCCATAATAATTTATGGTGGTAGCAGAGTATAACATTAACATACAGAAATCAATGGCATTCTCATATAAAAAACAACAACCAGTTAGAAAAATGTGATGGAAGAAAGGATTCTACTTACAGAAATAAAACAGCAAAAAGATAAAATACCTACAAATAAATTTAACAAGAAATATTTAAGACCTATTTAAAACATTTTAGAACCCTACTAATGGCCACAATGGAAGACATGGACAGACATACCAAGTTTTTGTATAAGATGATTCTACAACCTAACAATACGATTTTTCTGTAATTAATTTGTAAACATAACACAATTCCAATAAAACTAACAAAATGGTTTCTTTTAGTAGACAAAATTAATATGGAAAAATAATCAAGCAATAATAGCTAGAAAAAGTATGAGAAAAGAAGAATGAGAATAAACACAGCCAGATATTAAATATATTCTAAAGACTCACTAATTAAAACAGTGTGCAACTGTAACAAGAGGAAAAACAGGAGTCAGTAGAGAATAGAGAGATAAGATAGGCTCAGTTTAAAATGTGGTATACTTCCACCAGGAAAGGAGAAAGACCGACTGATGCTAAATGGTATTAGGATAACGGAGTAGCTTTAAGGACAAAAAAAACCTGAATATTTTTTTCACATAATATGATACCATATGTCAAACTCAAATGCATTCCAAATAGAGAAAAGATTTAAGGTAAAAATTGAGACCTACAGAAATATCAGAAGAAAACTTGTGACACCCTTTTTATAGTTGTGAAGTAAGGGGGTTCTATCACTTAAAATCTAGAAGGCATACAGAGAAAAAAATATTAAACATAATTACAGTTTTTTTTTAAAGACTACATGGGGAAATAAATCAAAAAGAAAATAAGAATATACATAGTTAATCAGGACAAAATATTTGTTATTCACAGGATCTCTCTACTCCATAAAATGTTCTTCAACTTAATAACATTGTCTATAAGAGAGTCCCACAGCAAAAAGAATATGAATATATACACACACACAGAGAATGAAATTTTGTGATTGTCTCATTTCACTTAAAATAATGTGTTCAAGGTTCATGCATTTTGTAGCGTGTGTCAGAGTTTCCTTCCTTCTTAAGGCTGAATACTATTCCGTTGTATGTATATACCACATTTTCTTTATCCGCTCATCTGTCAGCAGGCACTGGGTTGTTTCCAACTTTTGGCCATTGCAAATAATGCTACTATGAATGTGGGTGTTACAAACAGCTGGTTCAGTCCCTCTTTTCAGTTCTTTTGCATATATACCCAGGAGTGAAATTGCTGAATCATATGGTTAATTCTATTTTTGCTTTTCTGAGGAACTAGCATACTGTTTGCTATAGCGGCTGGACTATTTTATATTCCTATGCACAGTGTACAAGGGTTCCAATTTTTCCACATCTTTGCCAACACTTGTTAATTTGTTTTTTTTTTTTAATAGCCATCTAAATGGGTGTGAAGCAGTATCTCATTCTGGTTTTGATTTGCATTTCTCTAATGATTAGTAACGTTGAGCATCTCTTCATGTGTTTAACAGCCATTTGTGTATCTTCTATGGAGAAATATCTATTTTTAAGTCCTTTGCCCATTTTCTAATTGAGTTTTTTGTTGTTGTGGTTGAGTTGAATAGTCTAACTTTTATATAAAATAAGGAAAATAATAATGTACATATGCATTTGCTTTTAAATATTAAGGACCCTCTGTAGGGATACATTAAAAGTTAAATATTTAAAAATGTGTACTTAGATGGTATTTCTCTGTTACATATTTATAGGACCCTGTATTTCTTTGTAGTATTTGGCATACTTTGTTCAGTGCTTGTCTCCCACAATATGCTGTCTGCCGTGTTCATTGTTTTAGCTCCGATTCAGCGCAGAAAGGATTCTCGATGATTATTTCTTAACAGACTCACTACCGATGAAGAGAGAGTAATTTATCATGTTAGAACATTTTATGTTATTAGGAGGCTAGACTGTCAGATACAAAATAGTAGTCATGCTGGAAAGCAGAAAGAAGGACCTGAGGAAAATAAGTAGTAGGCTGAGGGCTGCATTAGGACTTCTGTGTACTCTAGGTACTTCTGTCTTTGCACACTCTTTCCTACATTAAAAAATGTTAAAATTGTATTTTATGACTACATCAACATATAGGTGTACATAATCCCTGTTTGCTATGTATTCACTGCGATTATGTTCATTTTTCTTTCGATTTTAAAAGAAATTAAGATGGAAGTATTTCCATGGGTCCTGGGAATTGTGCCACTGAGGGGAGTTGGCCCTCAGAGAGGGAACCAGAGAAAAAGTAGTGGATGTGAGGTATTTCTTAAAGAAGGCAGGCCTTGATGCCAAAGACCTGGTCCTGGGGGATGGAGAGGCAACACGAACATGCATGAACCCAGCATGCATGAAGAGAAGTAAAAGAAACATACAAATTCAACCATTTTGAGGCTCATCTTCTCCACTTCCACACCACCGTTTCTCTGCCCTCTCTGACAATTACTTGCCACAGTATTTGGCATCCACTGGCATTAAATAGGGGCTAATTCTGCAAAACTAACTATATTTTGAATTTCAAAGACAATGAAAGATAAAATAGAACTTTCTTCCGGCCCTACCTTAAAATGTTCCTCTAGATAGTTCACTTGAAATTTCAAAAGAAATGTATTAAGAAAAAAATGATCACTGGGAGGGTATGTGCTATGGTGAATGCTGTGAATTGTGTAAGACTGACGATTCACAGACCCGCACCATACCCACAGTGACTCATGTCATACACGTGCGGATTAAGTCAAACTGCCTTGTGAGTTATTCTATCAGAAATAAGCAGCAATAAACCACGGCCAACTTTGTACCCTTAGAAGGAATGGAAAAGTAGATAGTGCTAACTTTTGCAAATTTTCTAAATAATTTTCTCCTGCAATCTATCCATGAAGAGGGAAACTAACTCTCTTCATTGATTAAAATTTTTTTTAAAGATTTTATTTATTTATTTGACAGAGAGAGATCACAAGTAGGCAGAGAGGCAGGCAGAGAAAGAGAGAAGGGGAAGCAGGCTCCCTGCCGAGCAGAGAGCCCAATGCAGGACTCGATCGCAGGACCCTGAGATCATGACCTGAGCTGAAGGCAGAGGCTTAACCCACTGAGCCACCCAGGTGCCCCGATTTAAAGAATTTTTTTAACTTAATTCTTCCAACCAGAGAGTATTAAAGTATTTAACAGCTGGGATGGCATGTACACCAACCACTGAGAAAACAGCTTGGCTATAAAGATAGGGACCCCTGTGCACACTTTGTTGTAGAAAAAAACTTTGCTTCCAACTTCACATGCTTTTTCTCTGATTTGGCCCATTGACCATGGCAAGGTCTTTTTGATCCTTTTCCTGGACCTATATTTTTCTTGTGCACCATTCATTTATTTAGTAATTCATTCGCCTATGCATTTTCTTTATACCTTAACGCACACAAAAAATCAACTACAGACCAACTTTTGGGCGTGGGGATGAACAGTTGCACCTTCAGAATCTGTATTTTAAGAAAGTTGTACCCTAATGAGGGCAACAATCTAGTTCTTTCCTTCACACTGATTCCTGGCAGCTCTGGTGACAATAACAAAACAAAGGTGAGCTGATACAAATGTGGCTCTATGCCATAAGCATGAAGGGCCATGAAGATGGCAGGGTTTCCTTAAGAGTAGGATTCATTGCTCTTCCAGAATGGGACTGAGGGACTATCAGCCAGTTTTCAGCCGAATAGAGCTTTGACTTCCTTCTTCCTGATGCCTCTTCCTTGACATCAGCACGTTGTAATAAGAAGCTCTTTCCCTAACTTGTCTCTTACTACCACCACTAAGGCACTCTCGTCCAAAAGAATCACAATGTGAGCCACAGATGCAAACCACATAAGTGATTTTAAATTTTCTAGTAGACACAATCAAGAAAATAAAAAGTAAAAGATAAGATTATATATATATATGTATGTGTGTGTGTGTGTGTGTGTGTATATATATGTATGTATATATACATATGTATATGTATATATACATACATATATATATATAAAATTTTTGAGAGAGAGTACGTGCATTCAAGTGGGATGGGGTCAGGGGAGGTGCAGAAGGAAAGGGAGAGAGACTCCCAAGCAAGGCTTCACACCCACTGGGGACTGGATCCATCTTAAGACGCTGAGATCATGACCTGAGCTGAAATCAAGAGTCAGATGCTTAACTGACTGAGCCACCCAGGTACCCTATTTTATTTTATTTTTATTTTTTAAAAGGTTTTATTTATTTATTTGATAGACAGAGATCATAAGTAGGCAGAGAGGAAGGCAGAGAGAGGGTGGGGGAAGCAGGCTCCCTGCCAAGCAGAGAGCCTGATGTGGGGCTTGATACCAGGACCCTGGGATCATGACCTGAGCCAAAGGCAGAGGCTTTAACCCACTGAGCCACCCAGGTGCCCCCAAATGAAATTATTTTAATAAAATACTTTATCTCAATATAGCCAAAAATATTATTTCAACATCTAATCAATATAAAAATTGACAATATATTTTCCATACTTTTCCCCCCACACATTTAAACACATCTCAATTGGGACTAATCACATTTTCAGTGTTCAGTGACCTTATGGGACTAGAGGCTACCATATTGGATGGCACAGTTCTGAATGGGTCTAGATAAAACGCTCACATGACCACTCTCTGAGCCATTCCTTAACTCTCACAGTGATATAGTGAATTCTGAAGAATCTGTGAAAGTACTGACAATACCCATAGTTTCCCACAGCATTCCTGTGAAAGCAGAAACTTCAGGAATTGACTACAATGAAAAAGTTGAAGATAAGATAAGGTGTGACTGTGGCCATGTTATTTTGTTTTCCTTTCTTAATCTCTGGTTACAGAAATCTCTTATTCCAATTTACTACTAATCCCTCATGATGACCATTTCCCCCTTTTACCAGCTCATCTCCAGTTTCTGCATTAGCACGAGAAGGAAAGAATCCTTGATGTTGCTGAATCTGTGCACACTTTGACACAGTTTTTCTCCCTTAACAGTACCTTTTAATCTTATTTATGGGACACTGGGAGAAGACTGAGGCTTACAAAAAGCTTACACATAAGTCCCATAGTACTCAATAAACAAAAATGCCAGCTTAAAGACTCACCCCTTACTACTCAATACAGAATTCATAAATTCCTTAAGTGCCCATTCAGGCCTAATTTGTCAATAATCCCTGGTGGTTTTTTTTTTTTTTTTTTTTTTTTTTTTAATTCTCTGATTGTTTAGTGTGCAAAGCCTGATCTGAAAGTAAGATCCGGAAGTAAGAGTCATTCCTCTGTTCTATTCTGATTTTCCTTTCTTCCTCTAGCTCTCCTTTCTCAATCCAAATAATCTTTCAAATGTTCTTTTTCCCACATTACTACAAAGTGGGCTTTTTTTTTTTTTTGTTTCTCCTCTAGTTTTTCTTTGCTATTACACATTTCTCTATTTCTGATATCATTATTTCTTATACCTGGCATGTAATCATAGTTATTATTTCTCTTTCTAGATGATTCTGTCTTAAAGTCAGATTCTCTAGTTCTTTATCAAGACAGAACTATCTCATCCATAGTCAAATATTAAAACAGTCCTTCCTTCCCAGGAAAGAAATTTATATATAATTTACCCCAAGTGCCTAAGTTTAAATGATCAGTGGTTGAAAGAGAGGTGAGTGAAGTTACTTCTGACCCTGCCTGAGCCTTTTTATGATGGCAGAAAGGACCTGAAAAGAACAATCTAATCATGATGAGCTGGTTAAAGAAGGCAAAATGTGTCTGAAGTTGCTCCTTTGATTTAATATCCTCCTAGCCTTCCTCTGGTTGATAAATCAGAGTGAGCTAAGGACCAGGGACCACAGAAGGAACTCCAGTGCTGGAGGGAAGCATGGACAGGGCCTAATTTCCACTTTGAGGATTTCTTCAATCCTCCAAGGACCGCTTCAATACAACTTCAGAACTCTAGGGGTTATAATGACATTTCTGGTCTATCCCTAACTCCATACCTCTGCCAGGTTTTACCACTGTTTACAAGGGATATTTCTAAGTCATATAATGGGACTGGATGGGAAGCTTCCTTCAGAAATATGATAAACTATAGCCCAGCCATGTCACTGCTTTCAAGTGAGATGAAAATCTTTTTGTCCTGCTCAATCATTCTACATGCTAGAATGCCCTGGAAACGGAAATAGAATGAAAGCAGTAGTGATTTGAAATCACAGACCATCACCAAGGAGGGAAACTCTATCACCTCTCAGAATAATGTAGTTGCAAATTTCAATCAAATGGAAGAAATTACCTAATCAACTCCTTTTCCTAAAATCACTATCCACTTTTTTATACCAATTTCTATTCCTATATCATGTTCACTTTTTCCAATAATACACGTATCATTTTCTTAATAGAACATAAACATGAATGGAAGTATTTTCTGTTAGATTAATTGATTTGTTGTCTTTTTCCCCAGAAGCTTCAACGTGACCCGCAGTTTCCAGACTGGCCAGGAAGATGGAATGGGCAAATCCATTAGTATGGGCTCCTCAGCCCAGAAATGACCTCCACACCAGCTGTCCTGACCTAGATTCTGCCCTGCAGAGGTATGAGAGCACATTGTGCCTAGCTACCAACAAAGAAGAACCCCAAGAAAGTTCTAAATTCACAGTCCCAAGAAGACTAGAAACTCCAGAACTAACTCCAAACCTAGGGGGAATGATGGTTGGGTTTTAGGGAATCCTTGAAACCCCTAAAATTTTAAACACATATAACTGAAGAAAATAAGTTGCCATTTAATAGCGTAAGTATCTTATAAGGAAAATGAAGGTAATGAACCACAAGGCCCCATAGGTTTGCTTAGCATCTTGGTGGGTGGGTTTGAGCATGCAAAGGTAGGCCTGGAGGAGACTTTGGGAGCTGACACTGGAGACAGCTGGATTCTACTACACTGAGTGAAAAGAAGTTGGAGATTTTGAGACAACTGGGGAATTAGGGGGTGAATAAGAAAGGGTAGAAGGTGGAAACATGGAACTAGTGAGATGTTATGAGTTTGGGGGCCATGTCAGGCATAGCAGGAAGAGTCCCATTTGGGATGTCTAAAAGACACATAAGAACAAAGAAAAATAGTGTTCTCTATGAAGCTATGTGAACTGCTATGATATAAGGCCCTCCTCCGGCCCCTCCAAATTTTCCATAGTCTACTACACGCCTGCATCTTCTGAGTGGAAGGACACGCTGGCATTTGAGGAGGGAGTCATGTCATATCTGAATCAATGTGATGCAGACCAGGGACCACATATGTGAGATGGCAATGCAACCCATAAGCTGAACGCACTTTTGAAAGTACACAGTGACATATGCTTTTAAGATAGAACCCTCAGGCAGAGTCAGGAATCCTAAGAAGGGTCCAGCCTTCCACAGCATGAATAAAGTGTCCAAGACAATCCTATTTAGATCTGAAGAATCAAAGATACCCCTTCTGCCATCTGGGTTACACTAAAGTGTGGGGTGGGGAGAATGGATGCCTGTTCCTCTGGACAGGAATCTGAAGCTTTTTACCCAGTTTTCAAAGCAGCCCATGTATAAAAGGAGGAACAGCTCCAAATAAGTTAAGAGTCACTGTTTTGGAGAGTTCTACTCCATAAATGAGTTTTTTATTTTGAGTATACTTAACCAGGATGGAAAACACCGTAAAATCGAGCGGAAAAAGCCTGAACGAGGGAGCTGAGAGACTCAACTTCTCTTTCTGGCTCAGCCGTTAAGTAGCTGTACATCAGTGGGTCACTCCCTCCTGCCCTGCGAGAAAGCAGGAATAATTATCCTTATTTTTACCTTCTAGAGTTGTAATGACGATCAAATAAAATAACAGCTGTTCATGGACTTTCTAAAGTACGTAGAGCAACACAATATATTATTAGATCTAATCTGGCATTAGACTTGCTAACCTAATACCAGAATAGTAAGTACAAAAATGACCTTAGTAAAAATATTTTTACAATTCAATCATGGATATTATCCCCTTTTCTTGCCATAATAAACAATGGCATTCTGCTTTAAAGTGTATTTTATCGGCCGTCCAACTTTTGGAGGCTCACTGTGTTCTAGCCTCACTGTACAGCTTCTGTTTTGTGATTCTTCCTACCTACTGCCTTGCTCCTCTGGAGGTAAGCAAGTCAAACCTGGGGGGGGGCGGGCAGGAAGGGACTTTGCCTGCTTCTATGCATGGCAATGGGCATGACATTTGATCTTAACACAAGGATTAAGTCATTCATGAGTAGAGCCCAAAGAAGGGGGAACAGCTCCAAAAACACCAAGAGCCTTGCTGGTACTACAACATCCAGAAATTCACAGTCGCTTCTGCTACAGTTACAATTTGTAGTCTGTCTGGCACTGAGAATTCCAACTGTAGTCTCTGTGGTTTAAATAAAATGTATCTACAGCAGCTTGGAGCCATGTTTTAAAATGTTCCATGTTATTTTAGTTCAAGGACAAGCTTTTAAAATTAAAAGAAAACTTTGGCTTTAATTATAGATTAAAAGTGAGGCTTTTTTTTTTTTTTTAAGGAATGCTATTGAGTCCAACTTTTGGAGAAAGCACTTAAAATTAAAAAAAATTTTAATTCTTCCCCTAAAGTAACAATCTTCATTAATATAGGAAGAGCAAAAAATGGACAGCATACACTCACACACAAAGACAACATTTTTGTGGTTTTAAAACTATGATAGTCACAGTTCATCTATTCGGTATGATATTTTCCGGTAATTTCTGTTACATTTTATGACCAGGATGCAATGCTTTAATAGGTATTACTGCTGACACAATGACAGGCCTAATAAAAGGCAGTTAATATTGCTGTTTAACCGTAAATGTAAAAAAAAAAAAAGCAAAAAACACCAATATCTTAAATATAAACTTATGAAACACAAAAGTTGAGTTATATTGTTCACATAACCAAAAGATTCAATGCAGGGGTATTTGAAGACACCAAGTGCCTACACTGTCGTTAAAACTTGATTCAATTTAAATCTAATGCTCGTGGAATGTATCTATTCTGCAATTCAAGGCATGACTGTGTTTCCTGTGGATGTCTACAGAGAGGCTTGAAGCAGAAGCCTGAAGTCAAATACACAAGCAGGGGCTGTGCATGAAGCCTTAGACTCAGGCTCCAGGAAATGCCGGCTCCTGGCCGGCCCTCGGTGCTCTGGGGCCGCTGAGGACGCTACAGGAAGGAATCTCACTGTAGTCCTGCTATTTGTCTCAGTGGATTTGCTGCCCCTTCCAAGGGAACAGCTCTCCCTAATAAAGGGGTCCACCACCCTTGTTCCATGTGGTTGCTTTATCTATGCTCTCCCCATGTTTGGACTCCACAGCTGTCAGAAAGATTGCTTCAGGCAGACGCTTGCCTCCCTCTGGCCACTGTTGTGCCCCCTGGATTCCTTCTCCCTACAGAGATGCTCTGCGCTTCCTCCTGAAGTCTATGGCTTGTGGGCCATTGCCTATCCTACAGAGAAAGCTCTGTCCTAATGGCATCATCTCCAGCCTTGAGTGCTCATACTGGGACTCTGAAAGAAAAAGCCTGCAATACGACAAAGGAAGTGATGAAATATATTCTGGACTGAGGGTTGTAATCAAAGATGGAGGAGTCACAAGGCTGAGAACAATCTTCTGGAATGGGGAAACGATTAGGTTGGCCCAGAGTAGCCAAGGAGGCTCCTTTCATATTCTCACAGATTCAGTCATTTACAGACTTGCAAGTTCTGCTTTCAAAATACCGTGTGGGAAATGGGGATGATAATGGTACCTGCCTCACGGGGTTGTTATGAGGATTAAGTGAGAAAATGAGTGTTAAGTATTTGACAGAATGCCAGGCAACTGATAAATGCTCAATAATACCAGCTACTATTACTGCCATTAATGTGCCCTAAACTATCTTGACCACACTGCTTTTGTCCCCTCACAGGTACCAGCTGTCCTGAGATAAAGGCCTGCAGCTCCGGATCGAGAACCATTAACTCCGGAGGACTGAAGGGTAGACAGCGTACTTACTATGACAGGTGGGGGATTGAACACAGTGCAAGGACACAGGCTCCTTAGAAGCAAGAAGGGGGAAGAAAGCTTAGAAAAGGAGGTGGGAGGATCTCTCAAAAATAAACTACCATCTTTGTAACTTTTCCCACGTTTGGGAAAAAGTAAAAGATAGTGGTCCAGAGCAAGGTTTTAGAGTCACACAGATCTGAGCTTGAATCCTGGCTCTGCAACATCACAGCTTATGTGGGCAAATGTGACAGACCTCTGTTCTCTCATCCTCCAAAGAAGGGGAGTAAGAACAGCATGGAGTTATTGCAGGAGCTAAATAAATTAGCACGTTGAGGGTAAAGCACAGTGCCAGGCATGCAGTAAGTGTTCAATATAGGGCAGCCGTTGTTTCTACATGTAGCGAGTGTTCATCACCCCACAGCGAACCATCTAGGAATCTACATTAGAAATAACTTGTCAGTTCTCTGATGATTGCCTGCATGTTAAAATGCCAGCTTCAGGGCACCCAGATGGCTGGTAGATGAATGTCCAACTCGCAGTTTTGGCTCAGGTCATATCTCAGGGCGTCTGCTTGGGATTCTCTCTCGCTCGCTCTGCTCTCCTCCAGCTTGCATTCTCTCTTTCTCTCAAAATAAATAAATAAAATCTCTTAAAAAATGCCAGCCTCGTGTTATGAGACAGAATGTATATCGTTAAGGAAAGCAAGACTAACCAAATGTATAAAAAGAATATATAATGTATGATTTTTGTGCTCATATGTAACTAATTATGCAAATGTCATCTAATTTATTTAGACAAGATTTGATTTCCCAGTTTAAAGCCTATCCATATCAAAGCAATACTTTTTTATACTTTATAATTAAAAGATAACACTAATGATAATGCTTATTTTCTAAACTTTTGAGATTGAATGGGTAAAACCTTATCTAAATCCCCCAAGTGATCTCTGCTGGAATAGGCACTATTTTGCCCTCCTGACTTTTTCCCCATTCTTTGTGCATATGTTATATGTTTCAAATGGCATTGCAGGAATTAAGGTTGCCAATCAGTTGGCCTTAAAATATGGAGATTATCCTGGATTATGAGTGGGCACAATTTAATCATACGTGCCTTTAAACTCAGAGTTTTCTCCTGTGGGGGTGCAGGACAGAGAGATTCAAGTGTTAGAGGGAATCAGTGCGCTGTTGCTGGTTTGAAAATACAGGGGAAGAATGGGGCAGCCTCTAGAAGCTGAGAGGCAAGGAAGTGGGGACTTCAGTTCTACAATTATGAGGAAATGAGTTGTGCCAATGGCTTAAATAAACTTATGAGTGGGCTCTTCCCCAGTGCCCCCAGACAAGAGCCCAGTGTGACTGACACCTTGATGTCAGCTTAGTAAGACTCTGAGCAGGGAGTCCAGTCATGAGTGCCAGACTTCTGGCTTACAAAACTCAGAGATAATAATGGTGTTAGGTTGTTATTTGTGGTAATTCGTTATGCACCAATATAAAATGAATACATTGGCGTAAGAACTGTTTTTCACATTATAACCACAGCTGTCTCGTTCAGATCTGTCATGGTTAAGTAATTAAAAAATACTCCTTTTCTGACTGTGGCATATAAGCTGTCTGTCCCTGGCAACCTATGTGCCATGATCTCAAGCTGGCTTTCTGGCATTTCTCTTCTCCTTTTTAATTCAAGGCCTTCAGTTATCATTTTCTTAGAATCAGTTCTTGGATATACTGCTGCCCATTAGCATCTCCAACAGTGGGTCTGCAGGCTCACTGAAAAAGAAAGCCCTTTAAATCCCTATATTTCTGGGGTGCCTGGGTGGCTCAGTGGGTTAAAGCCTCTGCCTTCGGCTCAGGTCATGATCCCAGGGTACTGGGATCAAGCCCCGCATCCGGCTCTCTCCTCAGCGGGGAGCCTCCTTCCTCTTCTCTCTCTGCCTGCTCTCTGCCTACTTGTGATCTCTGTCTGTCAAATAAATAAATAAATAAAATCTTAAAGAAAAAAATAAATCCCTATATTCTAGGAAAACCCTTCTGAAGGGATCTGCTTCAATGTCTGCCTAAGAATTAGTTCTGATATTTACTGTTTATTCATTTTGCCCAACACCAGATCAACCAGTAATAATATGTAAAGCCCTTGGCCTCATCAGAATGATTCTAGCACTTCAAAGGATATACCATAGCATTTGATACATAATCCAGGGAAAGACCCACCCAGTATAACAGATACTGCGTTACACAATGACAATAAAGTCACCACAAGCAAAAGACTCTGGAAATTTAGGTGCTCCAAATAAAAGAAGGTGCTACTATAGGAGAGATATTAGGAACAGTGACCTATTTTAAATTAATTACTGTATAAATAGCACAGTTTCCACATGTTGACAGCTGGACAATCAAGCATATCCCTGAGGGATGAAAGAAAATTCATAGAAAAGGATTCTGTGGTCAGTCCACTACTGCCCAGAGACATGGGAATGTGGCGAAATAGTCAGCTTAGCCACAGTTGAACAAACTGAGGAAAAATCTGGATAGCAGAGCCCTGAACAAAGACCATGCGCTTTGGTGTTTAAAAAAGAGAGAGAGAGGGAGAGGGTGAGGAGAGAAGAAGGGAAGAAGGAGGGGAAGGGAAAGGAATGAAGGAGGAAGGGAAGGGAAGGGAGGAAGGAAAGAAGGAACACAGAAAAAGATACTAGAGAAAGCAAAGATATTCTGACATTTTCAAAATAAATTATGCAAATTTTAATATGCAATTTATTAATGTGATATTCTTGAAATGTGATAATCCTTTCCCTCCCATGGTATCTCTTTATTTTGATGTATAACTTTAATCAGCTACATTTATAGCACTAGCTAAAAATTATTAAAGTAATCCAAGTACAAAAGGGTAAAAAAAAAAACCCTAACAATCTGAAGCACATGATTATTTAATGTCCCATTAATTGATAATTTTGCTTGAAGGAAAGATTGGAAAAAAAATGAATGGAATTCTTAGCTCCTTGTGTTTACTTAAAAATTCCCAATAGTAACCACTCAAACAAAGAACTTAAGTTTTCCACTGGAAGGGTGAAAAGAAAAGTCAGTTCTAGCATGCCCTGCCACATGCTTAACTACAAGGTAAAATAGTATGGATTCAGATTCTAATCACGTTTCAAAAGTGTAGTATTTATTAGGTCTATGACTGCCAAGCACTACTATATCATAATATAATTACAGGCAGTTTTTAATTTAAATTATATTTAGCTCTTTATTTCAAGCACTGCAGTTTGGAAAGTCTTACCATTATAATGTGTCATGTTTACGTACATGAAACCCAGCAGAATTTTCCAGGAGTTCCCATATTTCATTCTGTGTATAATTATTCTTTATTTATTATTCCTTTGATATTCAGAATTTGTACATAATTCTGAATGTGTGCAAATTCCCACTAAAAACTATCAGCAACAAACAGCTTTTGTGAGAAAATCATTTACTAACAACAGTCTATATTACAGAGTTCCCTTTCAGATGGTACACTGAATAAGCTTTATTTATTTCTCTCTCAAAAGCCCATTAAAATTACAGAATGTAAATTTAAAAACAAATCAGTGCCTAGCAATGCTCAAAAACAATAAAGGGTACCATGGTCAAATCAAAAAAGTTGAGAAATTCATGAAAGTTTAAATGCATGTGGCATTAAATTGACGATGAAATCTAAACAGAGAACCACAACTCAAAACAGGTGGAGACCAAGACCATGGCAGTATGTGAGCTGCTTCTCCCACCAAGGAAGACACCACGAGTCAGCAGTCCACAGAGAGTAAAGCAGGCCATGGGAAGAATCATGAAGGTTACCAGTTAAAGACAAGACATGGGAAGAGCTAGGCCATGCTTTTCCTTCCTGAGCCTAGAGAGTACCTCTAGGTCACCTGAACCCAGAGCACGGTTTCTATAAATGTTCTTCTTCTTTTTTTTTTTTTTTAAAGATTTTATTTATTTATTTGACAGAGAGAGAGAGAGAGATCACAAGAAGGCAGGCAGAGAGAGAGGCAGAAGCAGGCTCCCTGCAGAGCAGAGAGCCTGATGCGGGGCTCGATCCCAGGACCCTGAGATCATGACCTGAGCCGAAGGCAGAGGCTTAACCCACTGAGCCACCCAGGCGCCCCTCTATAAATGTTCTTTAAAAAGTTAGGGGACTTGTACAAAGACACTCCTAGCAAAGGCATTAGGCCATGAAGAGATGCAGAGTAGAGATTCAGGTAACTTCTGATCTCTATAGGGTCATGACTCTTATGAAAAAGGGAGTAAGAAAAAAAAAATGATGTTCTTAGAAAATGAAAACAAGATACCAAAATTGAAAGACTACAGTAGAAAGGTTGATCAATAGAATGGATAGGGCAAAGCTGAAGACTAAATGAGTTACCTGGAAAAGCTGAGATAACTGTTCACCACATGGAAGGGAAAGGTGAAGAATGTGAAAGGGAAAGTACAGAACCAAGGGATCCCAGGCCAAGATGATTTTAGAGGTGAACTCTTTCCAGTCCTCAAGATACAGAGAAAAGCCAATCCTTACATTGTTTAAACTTTTCCAGAGCAGAAAAAGATGGAGCATTTTCTAGCTCATTCCACAAGACCGGCGTAACACTAATATAAAAATTGTGCAAGGAGAGCATTAGGAAAAAAGAAAATTATAGACAAATCTCACTTGAAAATTTTGATATAAAATGGTTAAATGTTAATAAATCAAATCCAGAAATATATTAAAATAATGATATACTGTGATAGAGTAGAATTTTTCCCAAGAATTCAAGGAAAGTTAAACACTATGAAATTTACTCTGTACAAGTAAATTAAAGGAGGACAAAATTGTCTTAAAAATTGTAGAATTAGCATCTGATAATTATAATACCCTATTCAGTTATGTGTGCATTCTGGGAGTAGGGAGAATCTTTTATTAAATAATCTAGGAATGGAAAGAGAATCCCTCACCTTGATAAAGTGATTATATCAGAAATTTTCTGCAAACATTATACTTAATAGTAAAATATAAGAAAAATTCTCCCCCCCTTTTTAAGAGATATTTTATTTATTTATTTGCCAGAGAGAGAAAGCACAAGCAGGGGAAGTGGCAGGCAGAGGGAGAGAGAGAAGCAGGCTTCCTGCTGAAGAGGGAGCCGGATGCAGGACTTGATCCCAAGACCCTGGGATCATGACCTGAGCTGAAGGCAGATGCTTAATGACTGAGCCACCCAGGCATCCCAAGAAAAATTCTCTTTAATGCCTGCCATCACTACCTTATTCAACATTGTTTTGGAAAATTTGGTCAATGGAATGTAATAACTAGAGAGAGGGAGGAAAAGAAAGAGAGAAAAGAGGAGAATAAATACATAAAACTCTTACTATGTGAAGGTTGTATGCTTGTGTGTACTCTGACAATCCAACTTGAGAAAATACAAGACAATATAAGAAAAATACAGAAAACCCAACAGATCTCCTATTTATCAGTGATGACTATTATCATATCTAGTAAATAGGAACTCATCCACAATGGGAACAATAAGAATGACAAAATGAAACAGCTAATAATCTAATGAGAAGTATGCAAACCTTATGTAAAGAAAACTACAAAAATTCATTGAATGTCCTGAAAAATAATCAGAATAAATGGAAAAATATACTATATTCCTGAATGTAAAGACTTGATAAAAGCAGGATAAAAATATTTCCCAAGTTAACATATAAATTCAGTGTCATCCCAAATGAATTTCCAAGGAAATTTTTTTAAAATGACATTTGTCAATCTCATCCAAAGTTCAACTGGAAAAGCAAATTCAAGGTCTGATGAGAATATTTAGAAAAAACTGAGAGTAGACATGCTCTACCATATGTCAAAATGCACAATAAAGCTACAGTCATGAAAAAAGTATGCTACTGATGTAGGAGTATTTTAAAAGTTTGATGGAATACATTATAGTCTAGGAATAGACATATAGAAAGGAAGGTAGAGTACAATAAAGGTAGCAATTCAAGTCAGTAAGGAAACGTGGAAGCACTCGATAAACTGTGTTGGGACAAATGGTGTTGGGGAAAAAACAGAAGTCAGATCATTACTTCATATAATTAACCAAAAAAAATCTTACGTCCATTGTCAGTATATAAATGTACAATTAAAATAAGAACAGTACTAGAGGAAAAAGTAAAAGTGAACTTTTCTAATCTTGGAATGGGTCTTCCTAAACATGACGAAAGGCATAAAGAACACATCGATATATTTAATCATAATCTCTCTCCCCTCTTGGCCTCCTTACCTCTCCTTAGGGCCCAACACCCTCCCTGGGCAAAGTCCTTTACCTGCCACCATAGGGGGCTTTCTGTTGCCATATTTGCTGTAGCTCCTTTGAAATGTTCCTGAGCTCAGAGCCCAAGTTGGGAGTGATAAAATGGTAGGCACTTAACTATGACTTTCTGTCAACTGCAGGCTTCCTTCTCTCCCTATACTTATGCACACCCATTTTACAGGCGAAGGAACCAAGGCCCTGGTTAATAAAGGGACTTGCCTTGGAACACGGACCTAACTGCTAACAGTTCCAGCTGAATATGGTACTTCCGGTTTCAAAGGCAATGCTTTCTGCACTTCCCACCTTATAACTTCATGTGGTCTAATCTGCAAGGGGGTAATTTCAGTTCAGGTAAGGAGGCTCACTACAGGGAAAATGTGAACCCAGCAAAGTCATTTTCCAAACCACACTTGAAACAGTAGGAATTTCACTATAGTCAAAATAAAGATCAAACTCATATTGCTTCCACAGAGTCCCTACTTAGACCTTTACACCATCATTTTAGTTAAAGCACCTGAGAGACAGGATGAAGTCAAATAGAATATAGATAGATCATTTGCCTCTATCTTTCTGTTCTGAGCTTCCTATTAGCATTTCACTGAGTGTGTATGTCAGAGGGTGGGGATTAGGGACGGTATTTGGGGGTTGGTAATATGTCATGAAATCATAAAGTTGAGGTTTTTTATATTTTCCTAATGAGAGGAAAGTTATTGTAACCATAAACTAAATTTTACTGCTTCAATCATAGTAACCGTGAAATAGTCCTCAAACACCTTTCAAGATAGTTGAAAATTACTATTCCAGATGATTTATGTTTATACTTTTAAAAACACATTTTAAGAAAAAAATATAAATAAAAAAGTCTTCGGAAGGAAAAAAAGTACACAGGTTAGACAAACTGGAGGCCCCATGGGTTATGAGTAAAACTGAATTGGTGCCATATTTCTGAAAAGGTCTAAAATAAAGGAACCCAGGAGACCCAGTAAAAACTAAGACAAGACCAATTGCACTTCTGACAAGGTTGTGAAAAAACTCCTTGATCCAGCTGGATAGACTTAGCAGCTCAGAAAGAATTAAAGAGGGGGGAGGGGGAGGAGGGGAACAAAAACAACAACAACAAAAAAAACAAGACAGAAAAAATGTGGATAAGACAAGGATAAAAGAAAATGCGAAACAACAATGGCACTGGAGCTCAGCCGCAAACTAGCAAAAGCTGTGTGGGTTCTCAAGCAGCAACAATATTGCAACCATCTAGCACTGAACTCAGCGAAGACATCACACCAAAGGCACTTGGCACCAAGTAACTTCTGGCCAGGGATTTTTTACATTTAGAAATGTAAGACCCGGTAACATTTAAGGAATTCTCCCTCTTGCCAGATAGCCATCTTCTGGCCCCGAAGCCATGTGACAAATGATCCTGAATACCACGTTGCCTTTTATGCATCTGTTGTCTAAATCAGTGTAGAAACTGGAAGGAGAGACTGAATTCTGGCCCTTAGCAAAAGGGTACATTTTAGTGTCATAATGACTGTCTTGGCAGAACAGGGCATTCTTACTTGAAATGTCTCTGCCATACTGAGAGCTTTGTCTACCATAACCTGAGTCTGGCTCAGTTGAAGGGACTATCAGTTCTAAGTTTTTAATACACAAGCAACTATGTGAAAATTTCAAGAGCAAATTGTTTCTTGGAAATCCCACTTCATCAATGATTGTCTCTGACCACCTTTCAACACTTGAAAAGGTTTCATTTTTGTTTGTGTTATTGTCTGTTTTAATTTTATATTACCAAAATAGTCCTCTCAAAATCACCATTTAAAACTTTTCTGTTCTCTTTATTTAATGACACATGATCAAAGGCAAAATTGCTTTTGTGTACTATGTGGTGGGTGGTGTGTGTGTATAGAATGGCACCAAAAAGGAAACACATTCTTTTTATCAAAGATGTTCACCTTGGTCACTGTATCCAAGATACTCTAAAGGACAGAAGCGGGTGGGCAAGAGACTGTATCCTTACTTGCAGGTCAGGGATAGTGGCAGACACAACATGCGATTGTGAGTGTCCTAGCCACAGAGCCATCACTATGGGCTGCCCGGATCTGTGAGACAGCTTTAGTTTTGTTTTTTTCTAGGTACATCTAGCGGTGTGCCTGGATCGAGGAAATGCTGAAAGTGAATTTGTCTCTGCAGGGCCTCAGCATATCTCGTACCACGGTGTCCTACTTGCCTGAGAAAAAGAATTGATGGCTTGTTTTTCAGACTGGGAAGACCTAAAATTGTTGAAAGTGGATGAGCAATGTTACTGCTTAAACCTGAGACTAGTCTATCTTCCCCAGTGATTTTCCATTTGGGCTATTATTATCACTCAAGTTTTTTTTTTTCTTTTTCTTTTTCTTTTTTAAAGATTTTATTTATTTATTTGGCAGAGGGCAAGACAGAAAGAGAGAGAGCTCAAGCAGCGGAAGCAGCAAAAAGAGGGAGAAGCGGGCTTCCCACTGAGCAGAGAACCTGATGTGGGGCTCGATCCCAGAATCCTGGGATCATGACCTGAGCCGAAGGCAGGCCCTTAACAACTGAGCCACCCAGACACCCCTTAAGTTTTTTTCTGACCACTAACAGGAAAGGACTCAATGTCTCCAGTGTTCACACAAGGAAGAGGGACGATACCATTGGTCAGTTTCAAAAGCTACCTTATTTTCCTAACTACACTCAATTTCTATTAGAACTATGACTACACACACATGTAGAGACACACACAAACCAGCAGTATTAACCTTTAGACATTTTCTGGAAACGATTCATGTTTCCCTTAGTAACCAAAGGATGACCCCTAGGTAACGATGCCTGTTACAACCTGCAGTCCATAAACCAACGTGAGGAACTTTCCACTGCAGCCATTGAAATACAGAGAATTTTTAAAATGCACACATACCTAGCCTAAGTTCTCAAAAGTTTAACCTAATGGTTTAAGTATGTACTTTCATTTTAGAGTGAAAGTCAATTAAGTACCTGAAATTGCCCAAAGCAATTAGACTTATTGTGCCAAGGATCTGGATCATATCTCCAAGCAACCAAGCAACGTGTACCCAAAAAAACTAACAATTTCAATGCCTAGGATACAGCCTAAAGCAATTTTCTAACCTGTTAGAGGATCCTTTAAAGCTCACTGTTGGATTTATAAAAATCCTTGACTATTTCCTTCTTTAGCACAATGAAAATGAGAGAAATTGGGTGACAAAGTTGTTAAAGGAAAAAAGGGACATTATGCCGCTGTACCTTAAAGGTGCCATCCTTCACCTAAACTGAAAACTAAGAGAAAACTCAGATTTTGCAAAAGAACTATTTCTTTTGTGAGTGAACAAAATTGTTAACTGTTTTTGCTTCCTCAAAACTCACAATTATAAATGATATAATTTCTGGTGGAAAACAAGTACAGAAGCTTCCAAAATTTAAAAGTACCCAAATTCTGTTCTGGAAGAAAACACATATTTATTCTGAGTAAAAATTCTGTTACATCAACAAGACACATTTTGACATAGAAAAATACCTGTTTAATTTTAGAAACAACATAGGGAGGCAAAAGGGAAAAACTCACTGCAGCTAACCAAAAAAGAAAGAAAGGAAAGAAACCACTTCCATATTCATTAAATAGAATGTCTTGTTATTTTCACAGACAGTAAAAACTTTTTGACATCCTTTTTCGTCCCAGACTGGAGAGGTGTCAATGGATCTTTTTTGGTCTCTTCAGTGTGTAAAGAGTTTACAAACCTAACCAAATTTAGAATTAGTGGGAGTTATGCACTTATGTTTCTTATACATAAGAGAAGAAAAAAAGGCCCCTTTATGCCAGCTTTGAGCTAGGCTTGAATTTTTATGACTTATTTAGAAGCCCTAGGGAATGAAAAAAAAAAAAGTCTCTTAATGGAAATACTGACACAGGCTTAAATATAGTGACATGAACAAGCACTTCTATGAAACAGTACCAGGATGTGACTGACCACACCAGCAAGTCTGAAATGCAGACAGTTTCAGACAATCAATGACAACTGACTGAATGCCAGGAAAAAAGTAATGGCAAGCTAGAGAATCAAAATTTCGGGTTGATAAATTTGTTTTTAACAGGAAAAGATGTAAAAATGTATGGGATCTTTACTCCAATATATGGAAGAGAAAGAAAATGTAAAATGTAAAATTTCTGCTAGACTTTCTCCAGTTCTGTTACAGGACTAAAAAAAGTCATTCTTAAAAAGTCAAATCTGTCCTATCAATCCTGAGAGATGTGGCAGAGGAGTTGAAATCAGTGGATCTAAATCTGTGCTTTGTTTCTCAGATCTTACTCACAAGGCTATGTGCTAGATAGAGAAAACAAATACTTGTTTTTATCTATCTGCTACAGTTTTTATTCTTTGGCAGATTTTTAAAAACTAGCTAACCCTTTCCATGTACCATCCTTGCATTTTCCTGAAAGTCACTTTTCTTACTTGAAAATCGGGTTAGTTTCATTTTATACTTTCTAAGTTATTATTTTGAATCTCTTAAACATCTCATAGTTTTCAGCTACATCTTGTTTAATATTTTCCTCTGGCTTTAACTTTTTCGCAATTGCCTTTTTTTAAAGCCGTATAAACTGTTCCGAGATCATTTTCTTTCTCTTGTCATGTTCACGGACACAGACCAACATATATCTGTGTACAATAAAATGTCTTTTACGGTTTGGAAGGCAAGCAGACCAAATCATTAAAACACTAACTCATTTAAGAAACAGTTATGGGGCCAATATGGGAAAGACGCTAAGTGCTAAGGGGGCTATAAAATGAATACAACGCCACTTCAGGGCCTCAAAGAACTTTTAATACACGTAAGGCAGTGAGCAGCAGCACAAAAGAGGGACAGAATGTAGCTGTAGTTCAGAAAAACAGCGTGTCTAACCGTCACACACAAGGGCTATTCGTGTTGTAATCATTCTTAGGTACCACGTGGAAGAAACATAATGTGAAAGGACAGAAAACATTAGGACCAAACACAGTCCTAAAAAATGTGTGCATTTTCTAAATCAAGCTGCCATATACTTTCGATTTGTTTGTGAGCCGGGCTGTAGGTCTCAGGATTTACATTCACCTTTTTCAGACTCTCATATGATACCAAATAACAAAGAAAAGTGAAGGAAAAGCTATCCCTGAAGGAGGCAGCAAACCACTCATACCAACAGTTGTTCTTTTTTTCTATTTTTGTTTGCCATTATTCTCCCAGTTTCTAACAGTAGATGGAACACTTAGGCAATTTCATTTAAATTTTGCAAGTGAATCCATAAGGGAAATTCAATGTTAACAATTGAGCTACTTTTAAATAGTCCATATGAACGTGTTTGGTCTTCATCACCACTGACAAACATTTAAAAATCTATGGTGTTTAGAATATCATGCTTAAGTTTTAATAATTCTAGAGTAACCCCACGCCTATCCAAGTCAGAACTTCCGTAGATCTCATTTGTAAGATTGCCGCTTTGGAATCAGTAATTAGGAAAGAATCCCTTCCAACACGCTATCAGAAAGACACCATTCCTTATTCAAAGGTGTGAGGGGCAGATTTGGGATTGTGGTTAATCCTAAAATTACTGATTTGAAAGGGTGGAATATCATAAAAAAAGCAACAGGAGGAGGTAGTTTAGAGAACAGACGATATTGAAGCATGAAGCAGACGATATTAAGCTGTGTTTAATATCCTAAGCTTAGGAGAGCAGAAAATTCTCTATTTCTAAAATCAGTACTTAACTTCTATTTGGAAATTTCACTTACGTGGAATACCTCATTCCCAGATGGTGTTTGATAGGTGAAGTATTATTGCACTAAGGATACAAGACAAGGAATTGGATAACCTTTCAAGTATCCTTTAAATGTCACTAACTGGGCTGGTTGATAGAGGGTTTTATTATTCTCTATTGGAGTACACCAGCAGTCATTTGCATGCCAGGAAAAGGATGTCTGGAATAATCTAAAAGGGCAAAGCTTAGTTCTTTCACTAAAAACAAGGAAGTGACAGGCACAAAAAGGGAAATAAAAGAAGATAAAAGTATCCAAAGCAGACTTACTGGTCAACAAAATCCCGTAGAGAAACTAGCACGTACACAGAAACACACACTATTTTAACAGCTGGCACCTGACAAAGCCTTCTCTTGACTACCAGGAGGCTTTCTTGAAGCTACCCACAAACACAAAACCTAAAACTGATGAAACATATAAATTAGTAATGATTATCCACTGTCCAAAAAGTTCTGCCAAGACAGCCCTTTAAATCTTTCTTCTGCTTCATTTAACTGTGGTTTCTTTGATGAGCAGCCTAACACAAAACACAGGGCTCCGGTGAGCCTAGAACAGGGCCTGTGCACAGTGGCTCTTAATAGACATTTCTGTATGTGGAGTGAATGCATGAAAGGGTACCGCTTATATAAGTGGACTGTATCCCAGAGATATACCTGTGAAGTCAGCTCTTAGAACGGAGAGTGCACTTCTCCCAAGAAGTCATGCTATAAATTAAGGTTAAATCCCAGGCTAATCCAGGGCTTTATGGAACTCATGGGCATACTTGGGTTTTACCACTGATAATGCCAGTTTAGATTCTAAAGTACATGTGTATGCAGGAAGAGAGAGAAAAAAGAACACCTCTCTTCTCCTGAGGGGGCATCGTTAGCCAAGAAAAAATGTTTGGAAATGGCATTTAGCCTCTGGCATCCTCCCAAATTTACTTTCTACTTCCTAGTTCCTCTTTCCTTAGTAACCAAAATCCTTAGTTCTGTCATTTTGCTCCAATGGCGGCAAGCCATCCAAATGGACTCTACGTTCCAAAGAATTCCATGCACCAAATAAGTGACTTCTTTCTTCTCTCATTCAAAATCTCCATTTCTTCAGGGATAGTCACCTCAGTCAAGTGGAGGGGAAGCTAATCTAATTAATTCACACTAACATAGAAAAGAGTTCTATCCACCTATATGTTTTTGCCCCACCAGATGTGTTTAATTAAGAGGGATTTTAGACAGTTTAACAAGATGAAGTTTCAGCCTGTGGGAGCCGGTTAAATTTATGAATTATATACTAGCAGAGCAATGGGGCTCAGAGAATAACCATTCGAATGTACTAGCCATTTGTAAGTTGATCATTTGTGAGCTGCAAAAAGAAAGAACATAACAGGGACTTGTCCTCAAGCCAAGCAAAAGAAGGAGGGGAAGTCCACACGTTTTATTTCAAGACTTGCCCGATTTTCCCCTCGTCAGTACACTTCTTAGAACCTTCCCCCTCTCTCCTTCGGTAAAGAAGGAAATTTGATAGGCTTTTGAGGGTAAATCAACCTGAATGCAAGTTAGGAAAGGCTCCACTCTGTAAGGTGGCCCAGATGGCAGATGGCTCCTTCACAGATGGGTCCCATCTGGAGAATATCGGTACTGATTCAACAGAAATGGAGGTAGATATTAAAGCTAGAGTCCTCATCCTGGTACCTTAGAGAGCAGACCCACCCAAGACTACAGGACTTGAGGTCAGTTTGTAATGGGAATTCGCACCATCAAATATCTGAAAATTGTCATCCATTAACCTAACATAATGAAAAGTACTGTAATTTTAATTTAGATATCTTAATTCAACAGACAACACTGAGTGACTAACTTTTCTCGAGTATTATTTAATTGTATTTAGAAGCAATAACCTTAAAAATTCTAATTAATTTTAATATTATAATTTCTATTGTCAGAAATGCTTTAGCCAATATTTATTGAAAGCCTAGTATGCCCCCTGAAAAGAGAGCTTTTTTTTTTTCTTTCTGCATGATGGGGAGACTGCAAATTACAGAGAAATATTTAATGTTTACATAAAATCAATAAAAACATGTTTGTATCTACTTTGATGCTTTCAATCAAGTGGAGAGGAAGCTAATATGATTAATTCATACTAACATAGAAAAGAGTTCTATTGCCTCTATGGTTCAATTAGGAGTACGACTTTATAATCTCGCAGGCTTCGCCCTCCTAGAATTTAACAAGAACAAGTAAATGAAATTCAGTGATACATTATCCTTACACACACCAACTCTTTCATTTGGTATCTGATCCCCTATCATTAATGAAATGCATCATAAGACAGCAAAAACAGGTGGAAAAACAGATACAGTTGTTTTTAGCATAGATGAACTAATAATTACATTTAAAGGTGATCTATTCTTGAAAAAGAATTTCAAAGATGAAATCTTTGCACTACTATAAAACTGGGGTGGGGGAGGGGAGTGGTGTTTAATAGCAGATTTAGAGGATTTCCATTTAGGTGAGGAAAGAAAGATATAACCAGAAGGAATTGAAGGAATTCAGCATAAGCCTGTATGCCAGAGAAAACCATAGCCGTTGCTCAGAAAGTATTTATTGAAATCCCCTGTTCTACTATTTATGCATGAGCGGTAACCCAGCTACAACTGTAGCAATGCTGTCGCTCGGTTCCCCCAGAAGACAGCCCTTTATTGTTTCAGGCTGAGATTTAGCAGACCAGTTTCAGACCACCAGTCTTTCTCAATTCTTTATCCACAAAACCAAAAAAATTTATTCTGTTCTTTTTAAAGTTTATACACACGCATGCAAAACCAGAAGTTTACGTGTCTAGGCTGCTTTCTCATCGCTTGCATAACTAAAAAATAGGTTTTTATTTAAAAATAGAACTTGGCACATGAATGGGCCATTGGATATTTTAATAAAAATAAATGGCCAAGATACTTAACTTCAAGAAGCATCAACTACCCAGGCATGCTATTCCCTCTTCGGTTTTCTATTTTATCACCTTTGAAAAGAGCATGAATTTTCAGGAGACTCATCACATTGGGTAAATTTCAAATTGTTTTTACTGTGCAGCATAAAGAAATTTATAAGAAATTTTTAAAAATAATAGACCTTCAATTATTCCATCTATTCAAAATTAATTTTCATTGTTTCCAAAAATCTTGTTTTTGTCTATACATACTTGTACTGTCATAACTGCATTCAGTGTCTCCAGTTCTAAATTGTTTTTCACTTAACCTTCTGTTACCAATATTTCTCATGCTGTTTCAAAGTCAGCATCAGTATCGTAAATAAAAATGTTGATTTTTATGCTATTCTAATCCGGTTTTGGATTAGGATAACATTTACATTTTTAAAACCTGACATACTTCCCGTATTTTTACATGTTCCAGAAAAATGCATAAAGCATGAGAGTTAATTATTTCTTCAAGGTTTGGGAAAAAATCCAATGACTCTATCAAATCATGTGTTTTGGGAATGGAGTTTACTAAAAACCTTGACTTTTGGGGTGCCTGGGTGGCTCAGTGGGTTAAGCCTCTGCCTTCGGCTCAGGTCATGGTCTCAGGGTCCTGGGATCGAGCCCCCCATTGGGCTCTCTGCTCAGTGGGGGGCCTGCTTCCCCCTCTCTCTCTGCCTTTCTCTCTGCCTACTTGTGATCTCTCTCTCTCTCTCTTAAATAAATAAATGTTTAAAAAAAAAAAACCTTGACTTTTCCTGAATTAGTGGTGTTTACAACTTTTCTCATTATAATTTTATAATTTAATTTGTGTGGGATAATACCAATTCATTTCATCTACACATTCGCATATAGTATATTGTCAAACAACTGTACATAGTACAGTACCATTTAAAAACTATTTTTAATGACTTGTATTGATTGCTGTACTTCTTCACTACCAATGCTAATCTGGGCCAATTTCTGCTTGTTTCTTTTAGTATTGCTTTCAAAGAGTCAACTGTTTATTTTTCAGCTTTCCATTGTAACTTTTTTGTTTTTATTCTTTTTCCAATTCTCTGTACTTGAATGACTTGATTTCCTATCCTTACCTATCTCTGTAAATAAAATTCATGAAGCTCTGAATTATCTCCAAGTTCTGCTCTGGTCACATTAGCTAGATGTTAGCATGTAGTTTTAAAATTTTGTTATTAGCTAAATAGTCTTCTATTTTATCTTTTACTTCTTCCTCGACCCAATTATTATCTACAAGACTAATTTTGTATCTCAGAGCTTTTGGAGTTGTTTTCATAATGGAAGCTGGAAATGCAAACAGTAAATGAGGTTAAGTCTTTAAAACTAGATTTTCTCTGAATCCTCACAGATAATATATCTTATAACCATTTGTGGACAGAAAAGTAAGATTTCTAATTAAATAATCTGGAATGTGTATTAAACAGACCAAATTTAAATTCTTTTATAAAGCTCTACTGTTCACATATCAAGCTTCCTACAAGGACTACCTATGACATCATTTGCGTAGTGTTTAGCAAAGGGCCAGCATATTGTAACTACTCCATGAATGAGCGGTGGCCATACACGTAGTCATCACTGGCTAGTAGTAGTTATATTGCCCCTACCCCTTATGCAGGCTAAGCTGCACTACTGATCTAGGAAGAGTAACTAGCTATGTGTTCTTGGTCTAGGTTTTCTTATCTATGATATAACATAGCTGGACCAGATACTTTCTGAAGTTATTTCCAGCTCTAACATTTCTAAATTTCCTTTGTTGGCATTTTCAGGACCTGGACTCTATCCACACCAGATGTAGGTCACACATATCCTTTGTTCTGAAGCAACTTGCTCAAAACTCTCTGAAAACTGAAGTGAAGATAGAAATTTTTACCGAACTTACTATTCCATCAGAAGGTTTTGGACAGGCAGAAATTGATTCATTATTTTTGGAATAAAAGTAAAAAATTCAAAGCTATTTATCAGCCCTACTTGTGCTTTCTAGGAATAAAAGTAAAATTTCCAAAGCAATGTAAGCCAGACCTACACTTTCCCTTCACAAGAGCCTTGGCACCCAGGTTAATTTGTGTTCATTTTCCACAGCTATTAGCAATCAAAGAATTTAAGAGAAAAGATGAAATACAAAGTGTTTGCATGGCTGGCTACAAGTCACGGTGTTCCTCCTCCAAGAATGTATGTATATCATTGAGATTAAAAATGAGTATTAAGGATGAAAATTCTCATCTTTATTTTTAAGGGTGAAAATCCCCAGTAGACCATCATCTACTAACAAGCACATCTGGTAATTAAAAACAAAAGCTTTCAAATTAAATCTTATGGGCTATCTGTGAATAATCTCATACAAAAGCAATAAAAAGTATGTCTTTATACCTGTTGAAATAGACCCCTTGCTGGGATTTTAGTTCTATTTCAAATAAGGTGTTACGAAAAGCACAGACTTACCTGTACGGTAGACAAAGTTGCCTTCGGTTTCTGATGATGAAGGAGACACCAATTCTTCCTCGAATTCATTGGAACTAAAAGATCCCGAATGGTTTCTTTGCCTTGTCTTTCCCATCATGGCAGCATTTGTGGCCATGACATGCCTCAAAGAGTCGTTAAGGTAACGATTCAATAAGCTGCTCTTGTATTTGGGGGGTGATACATAGTCCTCACTGGCCCGTGACTCTGGCCTGATCACTCCAGCTTTTATGACTGAGCTCTCACTTTTAATCACAGGATGGTGAACTGGATTATTATAGCCCCCTTCATTTATGTGGTTTCTTGGAGGATTTTCTCCATCTAAGGGAGAAAAATATCAGTAGGTAGTACTTACATATACTTTTCCCCAGCCACCAAACTCTTATAGTTAATCATTAAATATATACATAAAGAAGGAATATTTAAAAGTATATAAAATTATCTTTGATACCCAAGATTAATTTTTAGGCAAGGAAGCAGGAATCTATATAATCTCTCCCTATGGTATTTTATTTTTAATGAATTTCACAGAAAATGTTATTCTGACACATGATAAATCTATAAACAAGAGGAAATAGCCATAATTCTGTTGGTCATTTATAGTATTGTAAAAGTGAAGTTACCTCACGCAGTAAAAAAGAACCATTATGGCACCATGATGTTTTTGTGGAGTCGACCTTAAAAATGGCAATTGAGGTGAACTTCTTATTAACAGAGGTAAAGCAAAATAAAAATATTAACAAACCTTCAGAACATGAATCATCGCTGCTTACACTAAGCCGCTCAGCGTTTCCTTGAACATACTTGTTGTACAATTTTATTCTTAAAGCCCAGCTTAAATCTGGCTGTCGAACAGTGTTCTTAAGCCGACGTCGTGCATTAGCAAACCAATTTGACACCTAAAAAAGTTTTATTTTTCAATTAACAAAACATAAAATATTACCCGTCACATAATTACTTTCCCACAAGAACCTAAGCCTCTCTCAGTATCTCTGATCGTTAAATATTCTAGAATGTAATAGTACTAGACGTTCATTCCATTCACTCACTCATTCATTCAACAAATATGTGCACACTTACTACAGAGACTGAGCATATACTATATTCTGGGAATAAAAAAAAAGAACAGCTTTTGCCATCAAATGCTCAGTCTAGTAAGAGAGGAAGGAGAATGTACAAATAACTTTAATATAGGAAATATTGTGATGAATGGTTTAAGGGGCATTCAAATAAAATGATGCAGGAATCCAAAGGAAGAAAGGGTTACTTTCAAGACTTCATGAGGAATTAAGTGAAGCACTGAAGGAATGTGTCCAGTATAATGGGTAGGGAAGTGTGTTCCCAATAAAGAAGACATGGGAAAAAATGTAAGTCAAACTTGAGAGACACCGTGGTGAGTGAGGAAAAGGGAAAAGTTAAAGATGACCTTGAATCATCCCTGTGTAATCAAGAGAAGGATAGTGCCATTTTGAGAAAGAAAGGAGAACTGTTTAAGGGTGAAATGATGTGCTTGGTTTGGGGAGTGATTAATTTGAGGTACTAGAAGAGCATGCAGGTGAGATGTGCAGCAAGAAAATAAAACTGTTATATGAGACTTAAGGGAGAGGAAGAGCAGATGTGGGTCAAACACACAGAGGTGACAGCGGCAGCTTTGAGTAGGTAGAAAGAGAGATGATTGAAGACCAAACCTTGGAAACCTCCAGACATCAAAGGGGCAGGACTATAAAAGAGGAGCTAGCAGAACAATCCGACATAGAGCAATCAGACAAGTAGAGGGAGAAAAATGCCAATAACAGCCGGCTTTAAGTTGAAAGTCAAGTGCTTCCAAAGCAAATAGTTGAGGGCAAAGAAACAAACACTGCAAAACAAAGGGAAGTTACTTCATTGTTTTTAAAAGATGTTATTGGATTTCCAGAAGTTAAAATGGTACTTGAGATTTCCTTTAAAATATCAGGCTATCATCAGGAAAAAAAAATATGTAAATAACCTGAGGGGTCAATATTTGCTTTTAAAAGAAATGAAATATGGAAATGAAATGAAATATGGAAAGAGAATTAGTTATATCTTTCTGCCAGTTTATTCTAGAACATGACTCCACATTACTGTAATGGTTTATGTAGCAATGCTTGCATTGGAAGTTTCTTTTTTTCTTCATTTAGGTTGATAATATAAATATACAGTTTTTACACATTGCTCAAGAGCTATTTATTGAATGGACCTATGGTGAATCCTACTTTTAAGAACACAAAACCACAATTCTTTTCCTCTTTGTCTCCATGGGTTTTTAAAACATGGTAGTTTCCCCCAATTTATACACACACACACAATGTATATATACATACAAAGAAAATATATCATATATTATACATATATATATATATATATTCAGTATTCATTATCTCCTAGTGCCTTAATAACTGTCCTCTTAATTTTATGTGCATTGATGTAGTAACTCACCATGACATTGCAGAAAACTTAGTCTTTAACAATATCCTCTTCCTATCAAGTTGTGCTATTATAACTACGATTTTAATCTGGGTTCAAATTTTAAGTCTTCTCCAGCCTCTATAGACAGACAACCTCTGGGACTATTCAGTCAATAAACCTACATTGAGTAGTTCGTGTGCTCTAGCCATGACATGATGGTCAGTGCTAAAAATCTTTAAGTGTTAGGATAAACTTTGTCCCTGCCCACAGGGAAGGATTAGCACAGAACTACGTATTAACTGTAATACACTGGTGAACATTCAGTATGGAAGCACAAAATGCCTGGTCCAGTCCTCAAACCTCCCTCTATTCTCCAAGTCATGGCCAAAGTATTCATCCATGTCCTGGATAGTAGTAGTTACTGTCCCAGTAGATACTGGGAATTTTAGAACATTTTTTTTCTGAACTTCCTTATCTTCCATTCTATGCACTTGAATGAATCTTCACCACCACCATCATCAAATTCAAGTGTTGATATACCATTATGATTTAATTGCTTAACTTCTTCAAATCCTCATTAGTGTCCTATTACCTATAACTGGTATAATAGAAAGAGATCTGGTTTCCTGTTCTAAATTTGAGAAAAATGCGTGAATTTAGAGAAGTCACTCAACTTTTCTGAACTTCAAGCCCTTCATCTATAAAATGCATTAGGTGGTACCTAAATAACCTTGCCAACTCTAAAAACTAAGATCTGTGAATATAGTCTATGCTCTCCTACAAAATTACTAATTTATTCCCTTTATATAGCTGGTGCTAACCTACCTTCTGCTTTCCAGCAATCAAACATGTGTGTTTATGTCCCCTGACATGCAACCTCTCCTATGCCTATGTCACTTATATTTTTAGAATTCAACTTCAAAACACATTTACTACTTTCTTTACTAAATATCATATAATTCAGAGTATCCTTAAATCATAACTAACCATGAATTTTAGCACAACCATCACATAGTACAGTGTAAAATTCAATTCTTATGGAACCCTTCATATTTTATTAAAATGCAATAGCTTTCAAATTTCCAAAAACATTAACATACCATAATTGTAACTACAAAGATGGGGACCATTAAGTGTCATGGTGGGATTACAGTTTTACATATATAGGGGTCATATCCTTTTTCTTGTTTTATATACTCCGTTCTTACCACAGTATATTATTACAAATTAGAAAATTTTCCAGAAAGGTTTGCTGATATCTAACATGGGCTTTCTCTGACCTGATTTCAAAAGTTTGACTGCAAACAATCTGCTAATAGATTTACTCTGCCAGTATTTTATCACCAGAAACTTTCTGTACAATTTAAGGGCTGGATGTAGTCTACAGTGTTTAATATCTGCTTGCATTAAGTCATGTAAACAGCAAAGAGTTGGTTAACAAATTTGCATAAATACTGTTATGCAATTTTTTTTTGTCCTGATGAACTAATGCAAACTCCATCTGTCTCACAGAAGGTAAAAATACCAGTTCAGATTTTCTACCTTTAACTTACTATGGATTCCTTCAGGTTGTCATGCAAATCTCACTAAATTCTACTTCACATGAAACAGGCCTCCTTACCATGGTTAGGTTCTGCAACAGCATTTTGATGTCAAACTCAGAGCTCAAGAAACACTATATTTTATAGTGAAAACCTGGAGAACCAAATATCTAGAAGCTGGAAGAGAAAACAGTAATTTTCATCCCTACTCTAGCTGAGGTGTTTACATTCATCGTATTGACAGAGCAATCATTATAGTAAACCCAAAGGGATAAGCTGGCATCTGTCCACCTTTGAACATACAGAATTAACAAACTTATTCTGAGTTACTCAACTGAAATATTGAGAATCTCATTTCTATGCCACGTAGTATAACACTTGGAATAACATAGAAAGACCAATCTGAGATTTTGTTAAATATTTAAAGGTTGCTATAATCCTTGCAGTTAATAACTACATACCTATCTCAGCAGAAGCACTCACCCAGCAAAAACAGAGCTATGTTAATAGAGGGGGTAAAATCTTAAAACTAGCAGTTTTAACCAGCAGCATATGGACATTATCACAGGAATGTGAAACTTCTACAAGTAAAGGAAGTATTAACATCCAATCATTAAAGGTAATCTCAAACTCCTCACGCATTGCGCTCTGCATTGTGATCATGAAAGAAATCACCCCAAGGAGACATTTCGCTCTTTTAATCCAGAAAAAATATAAATATGTTAAAAAATATATACATGTGAACAATGGGGATCACTGGACCAGATATAACACCCATCTGCCCTTCTCTGAAAAACTTCTTCCAAAGACAATTATTCTGCAATAAGCTCTCTATATCCTACAATAATACAAAACCTCAATTGCATACCACCCTATATTATTCCACAATAAAGCTGTTCACATTTTGATAATACCAGAGTCTATTTTTTATAATGTTTAAGCAATGATCAGCCATAGAAATTAAGCACAGTGGAATATTTTGGTTGGTTAAAGTACACACACACACACGTTATTACCTGTTAATTTTAGGAAAATGTTTATATCTCATTAGGAAACTAATAATAAATAACTCTTTCTGCTCCATTTCTCAGGGATAAATAAAATGTAGGTGTGGATTAATGTCCTTAGAACTTCTATTTATCAGAAAAATTACCTTTTGTGGTCCTAAAAATATTTCCTCCAGTAAAATTTCAGTTCCTTCCTTCTAGGTTTAATGGAGATTGCAGACCAGGTTTTATGTCTTTCCTTATCAATTTAAGAGTAACAAAACAAGGCAAAAAAGTACATTTTATGAAAAGTTTAACAGTTTGACACACGGCCAAAGGAAAATGTTAAGTGTTAAAGAAATTCTCAAAATAAAAGATACTCTCATAGCTAAGGAATAAAAGTTATGATAACTGCTTATTAACATCAGTTACAAGAAAGATAGGCGGTACTGCAATAAACAGGAAATAGGACTTTAGAACCAGAAACGAGGGCACAGACATAAAAATATGTCACATTTCCAGCTATACTGAAGGTAATAAAATGAGTTATATTCATGCTGTGCTACAGAACCATCACATAACATTAAGGATAATGAGCTGCCCTCTGCGTATTCAATGGAATGGATTTTAAAACCAGAATATCTTAATCAGATTTCAACACGTTCTCTAGTTCTCAGGACGGTGTTTTGGAAAGCTGCATGGTGATTACAATGGTATTCCCCAATCAGAACCTGTTCACTTTGCAGACATGTACAAACAGTTTATGGAAAGCATGGTGCTGGGATATGGGGGTATGAAGATGAAAAAGACATGATCACACTTCCCAAGAAGCCTGACTCCACAGGAGAAATTTATTCACTGGGAGAACTTGACTCATTAAATAGGGGTCTAATTTGCAGAGATCAAAAGTTTTATTCAGCTCCTAGTTTTATATTTTTTCCTCCAGAAGTGTAAAGTATTTACACAACTCATTTGGCTTCCTATAGAGCCAGAATTTGCTTAGATGTTTAAGGTATGTCTGACTTTCAAAAACTCTCCCATATATATCAACATAAGTGCAGCTGACTCTTGAATAACACAGGTTTAAACTGCATGGGACCACTTACGTGGATTTTTTTCACCAAATACAGTACAATACTGTAAATGTATTTCTCTTCCTTATACTTTTCTTAATAACATTTTCATTTCTGTAGCTTACTTTATTGTAAGAGTATAGCTTATAATACGTGTAATATATAAAATATGTGTTAATTGACTGTTCATATTATGGGTGAGGCTTCCAGTCAACAATAGGCTATTAGTAGTTAAGTTTTGGGAAAAGTCAAAGTTCTATGTGGATTTTTGACTTGCAGGGAGGGTTGGCACCTCTAACCCTGTGTTGTTTGAGGGTCAGCTGCAGATAGATACGTATGCATACATATATACACACACACATATACATATATATTTATATCCTACATTGATATCCTATTATGCCTAAACGACAGTAAGTGGAGCCAAATTGGATTACTATGTTTAAAGTTCCTTGGCTATCCTATACATTTTGGTTTTTTTCCATTTATCACTATAACATTCCAGAAACCAACTTCATTTACCATAAAAATTTGGAAATCATTAAGCAGGTTTCTTATTATTACAAATAATTATCTTTACTCCATTTAAAAATTAAATAATTCTGTGCATTTTTATTTTCTGAGGACTAGAGTAAGAGAAAGAAAATATAATGAGAATATAAGATATAATTAGAAAATCGTAATAGTATTACCAAGATCTTAATGCAGAAAGAATGGCTATTTGTATTTGAACTATCGTTGTAGGTACGAAATAATTTGGTTCTGTATTAAAATTACAACTACTTGTATTGCATCTCAACAAAACTACTGTACCCCAAAATTTAAGTATCTCTGCTAATAACGATGTTACCTTTCATAATTAAAAAATGTTCTAAATATGTCATTTTTGTTTGCTTTCTGTATGAAAGAATGGCAAGCATTAAGTATGCAACTGTATGATATACCAAAATTAATCTAATGTTTTATTGCTGACATCACAGTGAAACACTCAAATAGCTCTATAAACTAGGGTATTTTCAAAATAAATAGCATACCTGTTTAAACTGAAATATGAACATATGCATTTATTTTCACAAGTCAAGTTTTTCTGACTGATATCACTGAAAATTCATAGTTTTATGTTAAACAGATATTAAGCCAAGAACACTAAATAAATTTTCCCCTCCAGTGCTGCAGCAAATCACTATTAATACTATTGCCTGTTAACATGAAGCAAAACAGATGTTTTTCTCTACAATTGTTTCTGAATATAAGCAGACAAATGCATATTATAGTTTTAATAAGCTTAAATACAAGTCAACTTTCATGCTTTGTCAAACTTTCCAGCAATTCCTAAAATGTCAACCTTAAATACTCTGGAAAGCAAGTTTTATTTTATCTAGTAGTTAAATATTATCTTTTATTTGGGGCCTCCCTCGCTATAAATTTAATGGAATGACCAAAACTTCACAAATGTAGTAATGTTGTGCTACTATAATATATGAAACTTCTCAGCTTATTTAGCTCCTCCTCCTCTTTCTGAATAAATTTGTTTGCACATATAAAAGCTCATGTCACCAAATTTATTAAAGTCTGTGGTGTGTTGGAAAGAGCGTTTGATCTGGAATTACATTATTTCCAGGCCTATCTCTACAGCCCTAATACTTAACTGCCACAGTGCCTTGGTCACATCATCTAGAAAATGCTCACTGCTGCTCTGCCTCACCACGTTTTTGTGAATACCAAATAAGACTGCGTAAGGAAAAAGCCAGTCAGATATAAAGGAAACGACCTTGCACCCTGTCTCTGCACCTAACAAAATAAACTAACCACTTGAACCTGGCCTCTTCTTAGACCCAGTAGAAAGGTATCAGCCGCAAAATTGTGTGGATTCCAGCTAATGCTCAGGATGCCTCTTCCTTAAAAATAAAAATAAAATCAAAACCCACTTGTCCTTCCACCCTATGTCCTAACTCTCTCAGTAAATGTAATTTTTAAGTTACCCTATACTTGATCTCTCATATGGGTGCCCAATGTAGAGTGCCTTTCTGCATGGTTCTCGAAGTTTCAGCCAGGGCCAGCAGCTGTAGGACCATCCCGGAGAACTTGTCAGAAATGCAGATTATTGACCCCACCCAAACCTCCCACCGAATCGGGATTCGGGCGCGGGGCCCAGCTGTGTGAGTTCGAACCCGTCCTCCAGGTGATTCTGATGCCCACTCAAGGCTGAGGATCAGCGCGGGGCGTCCCATCTGTACCCACCAATACAGACTCCCAAGACACCTTTTCATGACTCGAAGTTGACTTTCACTGGGCTCCGTAACAAAACACCACGCAATCCCTCCTGAGCCGAGAGCCCCGAATCCATAGACAAGACTGAGAGGAAACCCAGAAACGTCCTACAACCCCTCACATCCTCTGAGGCAGCGGCCGGAGCTCTGGGATCTGCCTCGAAGGGCCCCAGCCCTGCCCAGCGGGAGGCGCCGGGCGCAGATCCGCGCGCGCACCACGCGGGCCGGCTCCTCCCTCCGCCGCGGTTACCTGCACCAGCGTCATCTGCGAGCCGAGCGCCAGGAGGATCTTCTCGGTCTTGGTGGGGTACGGGTTGTCACGGTGCTTGTAAAGCCACTGCTTGAGGGGCCGCGCCATGTCTTGCAGAGCCTGCCGCTTGTGCCTCACCTTCCCGCCGTTCTGCCGGGCCCTGGACACCGGGAGAGGAGGAGACCCCGGTGAGCTGCGCGGCCGGGCCGCCGCCCCCGGGACCCCCTGCGACTGGGGACCTTTGCGCCCGCAGCCCCGCGCCCCCGCCCCCCCCCCCCCCCCCCCCACGGGGAAGGGCCGCCGCGCCCGCGTCCGGCTGCTCAGGACTTCCGGCTCGGACGCACTAGCCCGCCCCACGCCTCCAGGCTGAGGTGAGGCAAGGGTCCGGGCCACACGAGTTCTGAGCGCGAATATCCTTCCCGGGCATTTCTCTTTGAAATGGCCCGGTTGTCGCAGGGGGTCATGTGGCAGTAGCCAGGGGTTAGGGGTTTAAGCGACGACGGTGAAGTGATCTGAGGGGAAATGCGATTCAGGGTATATAGTTCGGCGCAGCAGGGCTGCCGTCCTCTCCACGCCCGCCCGCACCCGCGCCCTTGAGCGGCTCTGGCTTCCTGGGCAGGGTCAGGCTGCCGCCAGCTCTCGAACGTTCTTTTAGGGAACTCGTGCGTGCCGCTTGGGGTTTTCCTTCGCCCGTGGTCAGAGGAAAGGTCGCCCACCGGACGGCGGGCATAAAGCGAGGGATGATGGCCGTTCAGCCGCCCTGCTTCTTTCTCTTGGAGCTCTTTCCTTTCATCCTCTGGAAAAAGGGGAACTTTCCAAGAAAGTGTTTATGGAGTAAGGACGCAGAACCTTAAAAGAAAAAACCCACTCTAGGGGTCTTTTCCCGACCGAAGGAGAGTTTTTAAAGTGTGGAAAACTCCGTCGGTGAGGAGAAGCACCCTCAAAGGGGGAAGGGGTCCAAGTAGCCTGGAGCCGGACGCTACGCGCTGCGCTCCCGGGCGGCTCCGGGAGGTGTCGCCGCGCGGCCGCCCGCGCGCCCCGCCACTCGGGGAGGCTCGCGCGCCTGCGCCGCAGCCTCCAGGACTTTTGCCTCTTTAAACACTTTGAAATGCAACTCCATCCGAAAGGACTGGTAGTAACATTTTGACGAAACCTAATCTCTATTTTACTAACCAACAACGCCGCAGAACAAGCAGCTGATGCAATCGCTCAGGTGGAGACGGCCAAGGACGGCCGCCCCTCCCCCCGCGGGGCGCTCAGGGAGCCGCCGCGACGCCTCTGCAGCCAGAGCTGCTGGCCCACCCGCGCGTTCTCGCTCCCCAGCAGCCCCTCACCCGGCTAAACCGAAACCCGGCCCGGGAGACCCGCGGCCTCCCCCTCCGGGCTCGCAGCGGGCCCAGCCGAGCCGCGCGCGCGCGTCCAGGGCGCCCTGCGAAGAACCGACCTTGCCAACACCTTGGCGCGGGAGGTTCGAGGCCATGGCGAGGCCCTGTCGTCACATAAGAGGGGAAGCCCACGGGGCTGGCCTGACCTGGCAAGCCCGGACTGCTTGCCCTGTCCCGTTCCTAGGCATCTCGCTCAGTCCTTTCGGCCGCGCATCTGCACCCGTGCTCCGGGGAGGGGCAGGTAGCCCCCTGTCCTGAGGTCCAACTATCAGGGGACTGAGGGGCCGTTCCAGGCGTCCTCAGTTTCCAGCAAGCCTCTTTTGAGCTGTCCTGATGAGCCGATTCCCCTATATTTTGAGAAACTAATGCCTTAAAAGGACAATGCGCGAGACCAGGGGCGGAGACCTGCCCTCCCGGGAACTCTGGGCCCCTAACCCACGGGCCCGGGGTGCCACTTGCACGCCTGCGCCGCACCGCTCCCACCCCTCCGGGCTGCAGGCGGGCGGGGGTCCCGGGAAGGTGAGCGTACCCTGTTCTCCGGTGTCTCAGGCCGAGATTGTCCTTGAGGGGCGGGCCGTCCGGAATGCCCACCTCAGGGCGGGCGTGGGGACTGTCCAGGACGCCACCATAGGGCCGGCTGCCCCGTTCCCGTTCCGGAGCGCCGCGGTCCTCAAAAAGCACGGCGCCGCTGAGCTTGTTGAAGACGATGGTGTTCATGGTGCCGGCTGGCTGGGGCTCGCCGCGCGGCCGCAGCGCCTCGAGGCCTGGCCGCCGGGAGCTCCGCAGGGCTCGGGTTCTAGGAGAAAATGATGCATTACGTTACTCGCTCAACGCTCACATCTCCATAGGTCCTGAGCCCCGGACTTGGCCAAGGCTCTGGGCTGGGGAGCCGAGGGGAGCAGCGACACCAACGCACCTGGACACTGGAACCCTTGCCTCTCCCCACCTGATTACAACCCCCCCCCCCCCGCCCCCGTCCCCGTCCCCGCACGCTCCCGGGACAGGTCCCTACACTCCTCCTTGCCCTGGCGATCCAGTTCCCAAGGAACCTCAACCAAGAATAATTTACCTGTGTGGGCAAAGGAAAGTAATTCCTAAACGAGTTCTTTTCTTGGTTTAAATCTGGAAGTACTGCACTCGGGTTAGCGGAGCGGGATAGGCGCGGAGGGCGTGGGGGGGGGGAGGGATTCTTCAGTCACAACGGATGTCTAAGCACCTCCGAGCTCCCACTCGGGTTTTAAGGAGGGGTGGGAAGGACGGGAAATGTGGGGGCAATATGAACAACTGCATCTGCAAGTCCCGTTAATGAGTCCCAGGCCACACCGGGATTCCTGGGATTTTCATATTTTCTAGATTCTGGATGGTTTGGCTGAAACCCCGTGCGTTCTAACTCCGGTTAAGGTCCCTGGGTGAGGGCAGGGAAAGTTAGCTGACTCCGGAGCTAGAAAGTTAGGTGGCGTCAGGGACAAACGCACATTGTCTCCCTCCCCCGGAGTCTTCTACCATCCCCCAGCCCGCTCCAGGATGCGCTGGGTCCGGGCAGGTCAAAGGAGCCGGAGTCCCGGGCCTCCCGGGGCCCAATGTTAGTGCTGTCCTCTTCCAAAACGCGGGTGTGAGCCTTAGCTCGGAGCCCTTTCTCACCCGCCCCTTTCTGGGGTGTCGGGGAACCATTTGAGGTTGCATAGGTGTTAGAAGCGGAAGGAGGCATCACGGTCCGCGCACCACCGAGCCTGCGGCTGCCATCCTTTTACAAAGCTTTTCAGCTCACCTCCCGGGTCGCGGCGGCCGGGAGCCTCAGGCCGCAGAGCGTGGGCCTCAGGTTCAAGTCCGCACCGCCGCCGAGCAGTCGAGTTACCGCCCCCCATCACCCCGCCTCGCGCCTCGGGGTAGCTCCAGTTTCTTCCCCGCCGCCTCCGCCCTGCTGCCAGAGCCCCCTCACCCCGCCCCGCCCCGGCGCAGGCTGCCACACTAACACGTACAGATCTTCTGCCTCGAAGAGCGCCCACACTTGCCAACGCCCCCTGCCCCGCCCTCCAGCCACCGCAGCAGCTGCCACGCGCGACATTTAGGGCCGTGACCATAGCGATTAAGCGACAGGTACCGTCAGTATTCGTGGGGAGGCGAAGTCAGACTTCTGCAGGCTGCCCCGTGTGCCGTAAGGCTGAGTCCTCCCACGGAGACAGGTACGTGTCTGTAGTGTGCACACAGCCTCGGCGAAAAGTGTCAAAGCAAATTTCTGTGCTCGAAGCCCCTGTTCTAAGGTCAGGACTATCCTTGGTTCTTCTTCTTCTTCTTCTTCTTCTTCTTTTTTTAAATCAGTGCGCTTAGTGCTTTGCGTTCATGCTGCATTATTTGTAAAACACACCCTTTTTCAGTCCCACAGTGTTTCCCCACCCCAGTCTGGTCCTCCCATATTCAACGGCGAGTTTTTCTTAGCGACTCCGCTGAAAGGTGCCTTCCCGGTTGTCCCAAGCCCACACAGAGACCGCAACCACAGACACCCGGCGCGATCTGGGTCTGCAGGCATGCCGCAGGGGAGGTGGAAGAGGGCTGCAAAGGTCCGAAAGCTGAGTCCTGACCGGAAGGGGTGGTGGGGGGGGTGCGTGTGAAGCGCGGTTCCTGGCCTTCATCCGGGGCCCAGGCGCACTCCCCAGCGCTTCTTCTCTGCTCCTGTACTTCCCACTTACCCTTATCCTGTCTCGCTCCAAACTGTCGCTTGGGGAGCTCCCTCCCTGCGGAACTACCCCGCCCAACGCCCGCGAACAATTTTAAAGCCAAGGAAGAGCAGCCAGGTGGGCTCCCAGGCTCCTCGCAGACCCTCGGGCCAGCCTCGGCCATCACCGGGGCGCGTGCCCTCTGGACCTTGGAGGGGGGTGGGGGAAGGGCGGGGAGAGCGCCGAGGGCAGAGGGAACCAGCCGCTCGGGGAGCCAGAGCCAAGTCTTGCATCCCGAGGCCCGGGGCAGGGACGCCGAGACCCGAGGGCTGTACCTGTGGTGGTGGGGCCGGCGGCCGGTGGCAGGGCGGCTGGCTCTCCCGCGTTGAGGCTAGGCGCACTCCCATTCCCGCCGCATGTTTTCGGCGCGGGCTCCAGCGCGCTCACCGCAGCCACAGCCGTCGTCTCGGCTTTATTTACCCAGACGGGCGCGCGCGGCCCGGGAACAGGAATACCGAGGCCTTCTCATGTTTCTTGACTGCCCGGCCCAGCCGGCGAACATCCTGCGGGCGCGGTATCCACGTTCCCGGGCCGGCGAGAGGAAGCCTCAGCACCCTCCCGGCCGCGGGGACTTCTGTTAACCCTCGCAGACGAGCCGCCGCTGCTAGCGCCGCCGGGGAGCCCCCGGCCAGCCCCCGGCCCACCGGGTCCTCCCCAGCGGGGCCCGGCCCTCAGATCCGCCGGCCTCGCAGGCGCAGAGCAAAAGGGGTTATTTCCTTCGCACTTAGGGGAGAAATCCGAGAAGCCGCAAGTAGCGCCCGGCTCCGGCTCTGGGAGCTGAGAAGCTGCGGTGCAAATCCCGCGTCTTAGCTGGCCCGAGAGCCGGAAATTCAACCATGCGTGGCTAGGCACGAGAGAGCATTGCGACGCTCCCTTTATTTTCCTCGCGATTAGAGGGAGTGAAGTTAGAGCTCGGGTTTGTGCCTATAACGCGCGAGCACATTACAAGAGATGCTTGCATCCCGGGAGCTTCTTTTCTGGTGTCCCCGGGCTTCTGAGGTCTCGGCTGTCTCAAATCCAGGGACACGCCGAGGCCAGCGCTGGAGAGGCTGCGCTCGCCGCGGGTCATAAGGGTGGTGGGAGGCAAGGCTGGGGCGAGGCGAGCCCAGGTGCCCAACCCACTGTGACCCAGGTAGGGAAGAGAAGGGGAGCCCTGGGCCAGGAAGCTGCATGGATTAAGGAGGATGGGACTTGGAAGAATCCTGAGCTGGGACACAGTGCAAAGAGAGAGAATGCCTCTCAGATTCTCTTACTGATGATCGTTCCCTTTCCACCGTCACCCCAAAGAGGAGAGTAGCAAAAGCTGTGATTTGGGTGCAAGTGGAAGCTCAGTGCTCCTGGCAGCCGTGGAGATCCTCAAGGAGCTGAGCACCAAGCCGCCCGCGTTCTTGCCGTGGGCCTTGTCGCCACAGCGACACCTTCATCTTTTTATAAGAGCGAAAGTAGATTTTCCCAAACCTGAAAGTTATGGCATTATTTGTTCTTTTCTCCTTCAAGGTGGAAGGCGGGGGCCCACCTAAGCATCTTCCTTTTATGTGGCCTGGAAGTGGTTAAATATTTACATATATTAAAGCTATTATTTCCAAGACTAATCACACCTTCGAATTTTTCCATTATGTTATCTCCCAAAATGCGCGACGGTAAACCGGGCAGTGGCACAATCTAAAACAGAAAAGGGTGAAGGTTTAAGTTTTTGCGCATTAGGCAGACAAATATCATTTGAACACATTTCCCAATGTCCTTGTTTTCCTTTATGGTATAATTTGCGGTTGGAGCGTTCTCATTTTGTCATTGGCGCTGCACTTGACTTGCTTTAGTGTGAATTCAACATACACATCGGTCTACAGTCCTCGCTGTGGGATTTAAAGTCAGGGATACATCATAAAGTCTGAGCCTCAGACTTGCAGCCACTAAGTTTCACAACAACTGATAATTGATAATTCAGGGGAAGAAAGGCGGATGGTCTCTATAACTGATGGTAGTCACCAGACATTATAATGAAATCAGCTGTAAAACGCCCCTCTGACATATATTTTGATCAGCTGTGCTGGATAAAACCTACAGGCATGTAAGTAGTTGCTTGCAATTTCCTAGTACAATACTGACTCATGGAGCAGTATGCTATAATAGAAGCTAGTCTAGGACTGCATTTACACAATTTTAAAGAGCATTTTAAATTTTAAAAGCTTACCTGCATTTACACAATTTTAAAGAGCATTTGGGGATCTCTGACTTAAGATATATTTACATGTAAGATTTGTTTTCTTGAAATCTGATATAAAATACACAGCAAAATTTCTGTAAAACTTTTTAAAAATTTGATATAGGAATAATAAACAGATTAGTTTTAAGTCACTGAAAAAGTAATGCAGAATTACTTTATAGTTTATTAAAATCCATTTTAAAATGAAAAAAAAAACAGTGAAGGGTTAATTTTAAAATGAAGTAGTATGGAGAATCCCTATGTAATATACAAATGGGCATGTATTTTGTGATAGACCAAAATTTTATTTTTCCAAGTTTCATCCTCTCTGCAAGAGTGGAGTTTCTTCTTTATTTTAATCCACAGTTCAGACAGTTATCATTATCTTAAATTTCACCTTTTCTGAAGATAAATTTTACTGAGCTTCTAATGTTATATTCTAATCTCAGTGTGTGAAATGCTGTATTATAATCCTCAGAAATAAACCTTGAAGTTTTAGAAAACTTATCAGAAGATTTAATAGAGTGTGTAGTTTGTGGGATATAGCCATATGCAGGGAAAAGAAAAAATAGCTATAGGCCAGAAGTCAGAAAATTTGAGTCCTAATCTGAATTCTGGTTTATTTGATCTTGGTTTAGCCTGAATTTACTCAACTATCAAATGAAGATATTAAGTTTTCCACAAATTTGCCATATGCTATTATTAAGATTTTTTTTTTAATGTGAAAGTAACGTGTTGCTGTTGCTAAAGCTAGAAAAATATTAAGTAAGAACATTTGGCAGAAATCTTAATTCATTCTATTAGACCTGGAGTGTAGTTATAAATATAAGTAATTTTTACTTCCTAATTTTAAAAAAAGCCTTCATTTTAAGCATTTTGATATTTTACCAGGGAGCCTGACATTTCAGAACTAATATTGGTTAAAGTTTTTGAAAATAAGGGTTGCTTTTAAACTCTTTTCTAGTTATTACTTATAGGCAATGAAATAAATTATAAAGCCAGGGAATGACTGTCACTTTCCGTCCAAATGTTATAAAATAGTAAATTTATGAACAAATAGAAGGTTCACCTCACACTTGGCCAGTGTGACTTGTAGAGATACATGTTGAAATGCGTAAGTGGAACAACTGGACAAGTAGTGAAAGTCACAGCTGCAGAGACATTGTGGGCAAACCAGGAGAACCGGGGGGCCTCCCAATTTCTCACAAAACACTTGTGCTTTGATTGTAATTTAGCTTTAATTGCATGAATAATGCAGGAGAAATCCTCTCAGAGAGGGTCTTCTCCATAAATTCACTCATAATCAAAGGACAGAGTCTAAGTGAAAGTTCCTCTTCTGCCATCTTCACTCAATCACTTTCCTGGGAGGCAACCACCAAGAAGTGGCCACTGCTGGTTTGATGTGTAGACTTTGACTCTTGTTTCAGTGCGTTCACATAAGCGAATGCAAACAATACATTATAGTTTTGTTTTATGACCTTCTGAAATAGATGAGACCATACCTTGTACCCTTATATAGATGTACACACTCACAGACAGCCAGAATTAAACTAAAGCTTGCTTTGTCATTCAATTTCATAGAGAACTTTCATATTAGGACATACAGATGTAATACCATATTTTTAACTGTTACATAATGCTCCAATAATCCATTTAGTCATTCCCTATCCTCCTTACCGCCTTTTCAGTTTTCACTATTATAAACATTAAACACCTTGTTTAGGATTATTTCTGCACATGTGTAAACATTTTTTCCAGGAATAGCTACACAGACGTAGAATTGCTGGGTTGGAGACGTGATTTTAAAATTTTGATGGATATTTCCAAATTTCCTTCCAACCTGTACCCCCATTCGCTGACATGCTACACTGCATTTCTTATGTTTGGATTTCATAATGTTTGCCAGTCCGATGAGTAAAATAATGTCTTATTTTCATTTGTTTCACTTGTTTTCCTTTGTTTATGAGCCATTTGTATTTCTTAATTGAAGAAACATATCTTTATCAGATGCCTTGTTAATTTTATAAGGTCCTTTATAAATCATTTTTCCATTATATATATGCTTTATATATTGCAAATATGTTACCTGGTCTGATGTCTGCCTTCAGCCTATTTTGTTTTTGTCTTACAGAAGGTTTAAACTTAAATATAGGTCAATAGGTCTGCATTTTCCTTTATGAATTCTTGGTTTTGTGTCTTCCTTACAAAGGCTTTTTATAAAAAAAATTTTCTTACAATTCTTTTAAAAAATTGTTTTTACTTGGCTCTTTAGTCCTCCTGGAATTAACCTGTATATCTTGTGAGGTAGAAATGTAATTTGATTTTTTTCTTCTTCTTCAATTGAATAGCCAGTTATTCCTATGGTGTCTAATAAGGAGTTTTCTCCCCCATTGATTTGAAATTACTTTTCTCGTACACATGGCGAATTCCTTTCCATGTGTAGGTTGGTCTAAGAAGGCTTTAAGAGATGTTGCAAAACACCCAATAGACTGTAATAAATTTAATCTTCAAAATTTTAAAACCATCTTGCGCGCCAAAGACTTCCAATATTATTCTGTTTCTAATTTCAGAGCATGTCAAGTATCAAAATAGTAATATGTATGGCCTGGTTATGGTTCTAATTTAGAAGGCTAATTCAGTACTGTTCTAGGACAAAGTTGCCGTTTATTTTGTCGCCGTACTGCTCGAAGCAGGAGAGCAGTTTCAGGCAGCCATATTCTCCAGAGTGCAGTACAGGCTGCACAGAGTTTTGCAAACACATCACATAACCAAGTGGTAACTGGCCACGAGCAATGTAAGGTTATTTGTCAAAGTGATGAGTCCCTGCCACCCATGATTTGAAAAGTAAAATGCATCGTCTTTTTCTTGCTCAATTCTTTATGGAATGTGAATTACTTTTTTTCATAAAGCAACCAGTCAAGATGAGAACCTTCGATCTGATTGCATATTAGTCAATTTCACTCTGGACAAAAATGCAAATATTTTGTTGCCACTATTTCCTCAAAACATTAGCTACATAAAAGTACAGAACTTCAAATCATAAACAGTCAGTAGAGCTGAGATGGGGGGGGTTAATGTTTTTTTCTATTTCACAGAGCTGGACACAGGACCTGAAGTAACCTTGGGACACTAGTATGTCATCTTTTTGCTTGATTCCAAAATATCTCCAGTAGCCACCAATGATCCTGGAGTCTCTACTCCATTACACACATGAAAATATACTATGTACTGGGGTCCAGAGGGGAATCTGGAGAACATTTTGACCTCAAGTGGTACGTTAAAATATAAGAATTTCTCCCAGGAGACTATTCTATCTTGAAAATCAATTTGCTTGCACATCAAAACATGACCATTTGAATTAATACAGTGAAGACTTTTGATCACAAGCTAGTATGTATGACTTGCTGTTTGGAACCTAATGGACTTCAAGTACTCAACAGTTTTAAGATTTCATTACTATATGTACTTCATGGTGTATCAAGCTTTTGGCTGACCTCCCACCCCATCCATCCTTTCTGCTTTCATTTTTATCCTATTTTCATCTATGTGTAGGATATTTGAAAAAGTTCATCAGAGGAATGCCTGTGAGCAAAAGTGATGTGTTCAACTTCTGCTTAATGTGCTTAAAAAAGAAATCACTTGTCCTCCTCTTTAACTCTTCCCTGTTACCAAGGACTGGAACACGGATGTGGCAGTGACCCACATCCATTGATCAGATAACAACTCAAAGAACAGCAGAGCCACAAGATTTTGAAAGGAACCTGGGGCCTCAAATGGACCACACAGGCAAGAGCTTCTGGGCTTGGGCTCAGCTAACTCTTTCTAGAAAGGGCTGCACAGTAAATATTTTAGGTTTTGTGGGTCATAAGGTCTCTGTTCATTTCTGACACTGCAGTGCAAAAGCAGTCATAGATAATGCTTGACGATGCATGAGACAATGCTGTGTTTCAGTCAAACTATGTAATGGACACTGAAGATCGAATTTTATGTAATTTTCATGTGCCACACAATGTGCTTCCTCTGACTATTTTTTCTGCCATTTAAATATGTACAAATTGTTCTTACCTCGGAAACAGAAACAGCGGGCTAGATTTGTCTGGAAGTTGTATCTGCTGGCCCCCTGGACCTGGGCTACTCAGCTTTGGACTCTTATGAGAGAAAAGAGACTTCCCCTTCTTGAAGTCACTGAATTTTTGGGTTTCCTGGCCAAGTGAACTTTGCCTGTACCCTCCATAATGCACATGTACAAAGTTACCACAAATGGGCTTAAGCAAAGTGCTTTTTAGATGACCAGAGACTTCCACAAACAAAGAGAACTGGAAAGGGGATGTAAAGAAAGCGTGCTTTCTCCCCTCTCTTCCTGACAATGCATTACATGTGTTTAGAGAATTAGCCTAATTATTTTTACAATGGTTTTGATGCTGTTCTTTTTTTATTTTAACCCCTCTTAAAAAAAAGGGTATTGACATGCCTTTGGGCACGGTATTGGTGTTTGGGTTTTGATGCTTATGTTTTTTTATGTCACGGAAAACGGTGTTTAATGTATAAGGATTACTGTTTTCTGGCTTACTTCCTCCTGCCTCTCCCCAAAACCCCACAAAGTTCATACTATTTTTTTCATTGTTTTCTTTTTTAAAATAATCAACAGTAAATATTTATGGGACACCTGCATGCAAACTGCAGTGCCAAGATCTGCATCGAATGTGATTTAAAAGACATGATCCTTGCCTAGCTTACAAACTTGTTAAGAAAGCCCCAGAAAACAAACATACCTCATCTAAAATGTTCAAAGGTGTCTGATATAAAGATTGCTTGAATCCAGTAAATCTGTAAATCATCTGTAGAAATGCATGAGGGAGCTTGAAGACGAAAGAAGGGCCATTTTATGTGTCTGCTAAAAATTTTGTGACCATATTACCAACATCCTTCCCGAAAACATGCAAAAAGATCATTATTTCAGAAATTTGAGCCTGATTGAAAAACAGCATTTTCACCTCTTACATCAGACTTTTTCAGGTTTTATGCCAAAAACTTCTGCGTTTCAAGAGAGATTTTTAGGGCTTCCATTGAAAAAAAACTATATGGGAAGAGTAAACACACGGGTTAGCTCATGATCTTTCCTTCCTTCTTCCCTCGTCCAGGACTTCCTGCAACCTGCCTCTGGCCCTCCACCTTTACATGCCTTTGGAAAACTGTTGAAGGGAGAGGGGGATTGGAGGAGAGAAGTTTTGTGAATAAACTTGTCTTATGTGGCAGTGAGGTAATTCTTGAGGCTTAGAGAGAGAAGCCCCCACCACTCCTTAGCTTGAGGAGACTAATTCTTGCCCAAGTATCTGGGCCCCAAAGCCCCCCTTCCCCAAGAAACTGTTTTTGGGACGCAGTCAGGTCTACATCTAGAACCATGCAGCGATCCTAAGTAACTGATTAGCCATCGTTTGTTTTGATATTCATTGATCTTTGCTAAGTGTACTTTGATGCTGTCGGCTACCACAAATCCTGTTAAGAAAGGAGTGTGGACTACACAAGAAAGGGAAAAGGAATAAAAAGGTGTGTATGCCGGTGAATTGTGCAATTTAAATAGCCCGAAGTCTAGGATAAGAGAAGCCTTGCAATATCCAAATGTCACAGTTTTTTCCTTGGATGTGCGGTAGCAGTCAGCTCAAAACGGACTGTCCTAATGCAGCTCTTCTGGACTCTTGTAACTGGGAACATAATTATGGATTTTTAAAAAAAATTACATAATGTGCACACAACACTTACTACACACCCATGTACTATTCTAGGCACTTATGTAATTCTCACAGGCACCCTTTGTAGTAGGCACCCATTGGTGCCCATTTGGTAGAAAAGGACAGGTGGGGATAGAATTGCCCTAAGTCAGAGAGTCCGGATTTGAATGCAGTCAGACATGGGTCAGAGCCTGTTTGCTCAATCACCTAACTATAACTAGCTGCCTCTCTGCTGGTACGTGGGGAGGGTAGGGAGAAAGCACTTTCAGTACTTGACTGCGTAATTGTAGGCACAAGTAAACACGTGGTTGCACACTTTTGGCTCCAGCAGGAAATTGGATGTCAATGTGTTTGCTTTTCTTTCTGTAGGGGACTTTCTTCCTAGGTGGGGAGCAGGTGGGATCTCAATGTCACCTAGGCTGTGACGACTTCGCATGGCTCCGACATCATGGTAAAAGGCTGTACTTCCTATTCATCTTCATGTGTGGGTTCACACTCAAAAGCCGTAAGTGCTGACTCTTCTGTGGGTTCTCTAAATCTGGAGAACATCCTTCCTACCAGGCAGGAAAGTGATTCAGCAATGAAAAAAAAATTGCTTTGGAATAGCCCCAGCAATTTGGAAATGTTGCTTTGTTACGGGAGTAGACACAGCACGATTATAAGTGGTGTATCTCTAATGAGGTCAAAACCAGTAGCTTTGACTGCAAAGCCTACAGAGATGATAGTGGCTCCTACGACGTCATGAGCTTCTTGTTGTTTTGTCTCTGTTTTTTTTTGTTTTGTCTTGTTTTCATTTGTGACAGTTTTTAGGCCTGCCTCTAACGTTTGTGTAGTCCAAGGCAAGAGTACAAATGAACGCCTACACACTATATGTCTAAATATTTAGAAGCTACAAATCAAGCTAAACCACTGTTAAATAAAATATATCACATCCCTCTGCCTTGACAACTATACTATCATAAGGAAAAATTGGAAACTATGTAAAGTTATGATTTTTGTTGGGGAAATATCAAAGTAAGTTGGTTTAATTGTTACTGCACTTGACTGAATGTTTTGTTGTTGGACTGGCAATGTTGGATGAGTAATAAAATGAAAGAGACATGATTTGTAATTTATTGTGTATTTATTTAATCAAATTTATTTTTCTGGTCTTCATTTCAATCAAAATCACTGTGTTATTGTAATCAATATTCTCTCAAAATTTGTGCCCTGAAAGAATTCAAATAAAATGTAATTTTATGAAAAGTGTCCAAAATGTATCAAATATATGAAATATAGGAATATATTTTCATCAAGAATGTACATTAAAACAAATACAATTTTAAGTTTATTTTAATATATATAATTATGAAGCGCTATTTTTATTCTAAACTACCTTGTATATGACATCCAAATAGAAAAGAAAGCTTCATAATTAATATAGGATTTTAAATAAAGCTGAAATTTTATTTAATATTTTGAAAAATTAAGAACATTTTATATAAATAAATTATTTGTTAATGTTAGTGTTTAAGGCATAGCTGGCTGTCAATGTAAAGCATGGTATCCGATTTTGTGAATGATTTGTGTAGATCTACACACTTACCAATCTTTGAGTGATAGGAATTGTTTAATATTGCAAAATGTCCTTTCACTGCCAGGTTGCAATCATTGAAGAGACTGGCTAAACATTGAATACCCATGGAAGCATGATTGGAGAAGCAAGAAAATTATGGCCAGCCTTCCTGGAAAACAAGTACCGCATGAGGTAAGTCTAGATTGCATTCGTGGGATTTGTTGCGGTGATCAATTTGTCTTTTCTCCCTGCTCTTGGAAGCAATGCTCACCTCCAGTATTCTTAGCAGGATAACCCAAACCTTTACAATTTTTGGATGGGATCACTTTTTCTTTGAGGACACACAATAAAGGGGGTGTAGAAGCATTTCTATGGGCCCCGAATGGTGTTGGTCACAATGGCAGATTTTTGGGTTTAAAGTTGCGCTTTTCAGTTTTTACATAATTGTTTAGTTACATACTTATTTACTGATCTTTTTCTACTTTATTAAACTTGAGCCCTCTGATGAATCCAAAAGAAATCACACTTACCAAAACCTTTCCATCAGTGTATCCTCCAATGATCCTACAATGATTAACCCATAGCACAACACCTGAAATGACATTTTTAGGATTGTAAATGGATGCCAGGGAAACACATTTTTTAATGGGCAATTATTACAGAGCTATCCTTTCAGACATAATGTCATCCCCGAGGATCAGAGGATTATACACTTGAGCGAAGTCAGCTTTGCAAAATATTCCCCTTAAGATGAACGAGGAGACAGCTGATTATGGGCACTGCATCTGGCTACCACTTACTTGCCTTATTCATAGGCAATCATGAGCTCCACAAAATGCTTTTTATTTCCTTCAACACCGTGTTTTTCAACATGTAGACTATGAACTGCCTTCAGGAAGGGTACTGGTTAAAAATGCGCATTCCAGATCCCAACTATACATGATGAAAATCAGGTTTTCTGGGCTTAGGCCCCATGGTGATGCTGACAACGGTGTTTCTCAAACCATGCTTTGAGAAAAAAAAATTGATCTAAGACAACGGCACTTTAGCTTTTTGAATTATATACACTGATTAGTAAAAATATTGTGGGCTGGTATCTCTAATATATAATCATTTATTTGTAAATTGTGTATGTGCACTATTGTGCTATTATATCATGTAAACTGTAAAACACAAATTTTTTTAAAAGGAAAAGTAAACAGTATTTTAAAATAACTGTTTTATCTCTCAGTGTTACAAAAATATTTTTTGTTTCTAGCAAAATATAGTTGTTAGTGAAAAATATATATTAATGTGATCACCAGGCTATTTTTAGTGAAAGGAATATAATTTGAATTGCTTCATACTTTAAAAAATCTTGGCTTGGGGCGCTTGGGTGGCTCAGTTGTTGAGCATTTACCTTCCGCTCAGGTCATGATCCCAGGGTCCTGGGATTGAGCCCCGCATCGGGCTCCCTGCTCAATAGGAGCCTGCTTCTTCCTTTCCCACTTCTTTTGCTTGTGTTCCCTCTCTCACTGTGTCTCTCTCTGTCAAATAAATAAATAAAATCTTAAAAAAAATTAAAAAATAAAAAATCTTGGTTTGATAATAATTTAAAGATTGGGACTCAAGCTTGGGTTAATCGGAGCCTTGTTTTTCATGTCATCTCTAAAAAAGATACTTCAAGACAAGACAGGTTCACACAGGACAGGTTGATTTCTGGCTATATTTACCATTTGTTCTCAGCCCATCCACAAATTACAGAAGGAGTTTGCTTAAAATTATGCTTACAGGTCTTCCCTGATATCAACCAGTTCTTGTAAATTAATCACAATGTGTTACATTTTAATTTTAAAAAACTTTTATTAATTCACTGAAACTCTGAGAGATTTTAAAATAGATATGAAAATTCTGTTTCCAACTTTTTGAAGTATGATAGGAGTTTCAGTAGGCAATACAAGTCGCTTTTAGGAACAAAAATCACACACTGATGGGTACATTTCTAAATCATGAGTGTCTTTTGGAAAGCAGTTACTTTCTCAATTATTGTTAAATGTCATCTTTACCTGAAGGGGGCAGATGAAGAGTGTTTTATGTTTTTTTGTTTTTAAATAACAGTAAGGTAGATTCCCACTGAAAGTCACATCCTCAAGAAGATAAACAAGTGACCGTGGCTTAAAGCTAAAGTTTCGGAAGTGTAAAGGAAATCGTGAAAATCATGAGCCTGCTAAGAAGTGGGCGGAGGCTAGATATTGGGAGGCCTGTATTTTATGCCCACTGCTTTCATTTGTATTCCCTAAAAATGGAGCAGTCATAAATGCTAATTGCCCACGTGGCCAGTTTCCTGTGGGAGGGGCAGGGAGGCCTCTGGGATGCACCTCAGCCTTGAGTAACTAGGGGCGTAGTGGAACCCTTCACTGAGAGAAAGAATAGTAACAAGAGCTGATAATTACGGAAATTTGGGTGCCAGGCACTGTGCAGGGTGAACCACTTTATTTCTTACTCACACAATGTTATGGGCACAGTCCTAGTATCAGGCTTTTATGGACAAGAAATCTCCATTCAAGGTCATATAGCTACTAAATAATGGAGCCAAGAATCTGGCAAGTTTAGGGACTTTGTTTGCAGACCTGAGGAGTTGAAATGCAGGTCTGGCCCTGGACCTACGATTATGACTCAACTCTGGCTTCCCAATAAGATGGAAGAGATACTAGAGGGGGTCTGGGGGCTGCATGCCACACACCCAGGAAGCAGACCTCCCTCCCGCTGCAGGTGCCATCTGCAATCTTAAGTCTACAAACAGAGCAGAGGCTACAATATCTGAAATCATCTGCTGATCCCATGGAACACTGATTTCCTGACCTCTACAGCCTTCTTGACAGGAATTCTCTCTCTGGTTGTTTTGGATATCATCAACTTCAGAATGTGTTTCTTTAATTTCTGTGATGTATAGAGATGTAGTAGTAGTGGCTATAGGGCACTTTCTAATATTATAAATATTAGTTTGTGTTTTCTTGGAGCATTTCTTCTGAATGAGTCGACATATATGCATCCATTCTATTCCAGGGCTTGTGCTAGATTCTTGAGTTTCAGTGGTTTCAAAAACCAGCCCCTTACTCTCAGTCTAGGGAGAAAGAGGTGAGTGGGTAGGTAATTGAAATTGTTTATAGGGCTAAAACGGCTGTGCTCAGACCTGAGAAGACAGAAGTTAGCAGGTGGGGGGGTAGGGACCGTTGATGAGGCTCCATTCATGGGTGTATCATAGTACTTGAAAATAGATACCATGTGTTTCCTCTTTCATTTCTCATGTCTGTCCTTCTCTGTTCCCTTCTTCACAAATTTCCTTTCATTGCCTTTCTGTTTTTTCTTTTTTTTTTTAAAGATTTTATTTATTTATTTATTAGAGAGAGAGAGCATGAGAGGAGAGAGGTCAGCAGGAGAAGTAGACGACCTGCCGAGCAGGGAGCCTGATGTGGGACTCAATCCCAGGACTCCAGGATCATGACCTGAGCCAAAGGCAGTCGCTCAACCAACTGAGCCACCCAGGCACCCTGCCTTTCTGTTTTTTTCTTAATTCTTTCCTTCCTTTAAAACAAAATCACTGTCTTATATTTAGAAGACATATTATTAGCAATAAACAAAAGGAGGATCAGCAAGTCTTCTCTAATAATCCTTACCAGGGATTAAAAGTTCTCTGTTTGAAGTCATCAAAAATTGTTGCAGTAATCACTGCTAGGTACTAGAACGGTCTAAAACTCTAAGGGCATTGAATCATGACAATCCCACTCTCACTGTGTAATTCTTACAGTTTTTTTTTATAAAGAAATGTCTTATTGTTCCAAATACTGTATAAGCACCTTGAGAAAGCTAGAAAATTAGATAAGCAAAAATTAAGAGAAGAAAAGCTCTATATTCCTACTGGTGGAGATTATCTTTAATATCCTTTTGATTTGCTTTCAGATACTTTATACTTATGGATGTATTTTTGTTAAAATGAGATAATACTTTGCAAGTTGTTTTTTGTATCCTGGGTTTCTAATGGTCTTTCCCTTTATGAGTCAAAATTTTAATCTTATGTAATAGTCTATCCCCAGTCAGATTTCTCAGTTATCCTCATAATACCCTTTAGAGCTAGTGAGTCCTACCTATTGAATCTAGTTTTTATGGTTCTCAGATTTCTTTTACTCTAGCATCAGCCTTAGTTTTTTTCCCGTTATACACTGACTTGTTGAATACGCTAGACCAACGATCTTAGCAGAATGATTCATCTTAATCTTGTCTGGCTGCCTTCTGGTGCTGTCACCGAACTCCCTCCATTCACGCTATTTTCTTATGCTGAAAGTTAGGTCTAAACTTTGGCTGGACTCTTGGCAAACATTTTGGCTAGGAAAATGCCATAGGTGACGGTTTGTAGTTCGTTGTGTCACATCAGGAGATTTGATGGCTCCGCCATTCACGGGGCTAAATTTGCACACCGGATTCGGGTGATGAAAATCCGTACACTTATGTTTTTCTCCTGCGACTAGAAAGAAATCTTTGTGGTATTACTTTGGCGCTCTGCGAAAGTCAGATTCCCCATAAATCATGCACTTAATGCTTTTAACACTACTTGACAGTCCTTGCCTGGGTCAATAATTTCATTAGGGATCAACCATGATTAAAATCTAATTCAGTCCTTCCTTTTCTCTTAGTCGATGACATTCTTCTATGAGATAAAGCTTTTCCTCATCAAGTGGGGTTGTTTTGGTTACTCTGTAATAGAGTCTAACTGGAGTGGCGGAATAAATATTTAATATTCCCTCTTAGATACATGTTTTCAAAGGAAAAAGCTTACTTAGTAACTGCCTCAAATGATGGCATCTGATTGCGGGGGGGCCAGGGGAAGAGGGCTTTTTCTTTTTTAAGTATCATTCTCAATTCATGGATTTTCATTGATTCAATCAATGTTTCTATGCCCTTGAAACATTTTTTTGGTCTAAAAATTTTAAGTTGAGTAATTCAGCATCAGTTGCTTTACACTGCCGTGCTATTTAAAAGAAACAGATACAGCCAATTCTACCATTTTATGAATATTTTGAAAAAATGAGATTGACAAGATGGTGAAAATCCTTTCATTACACATGACGAGCCACCTGGCTCAGAGTACGCCCTCCGCCCATTGCAGTGTGTGAATTTCAGTCTGTCAGCCTTGCAAGATGAAAATGAATTCACTCTTGGAAAAATGGATTTACCAAGGCCAAAAGGGAAGCACCATTTCAATAACTGTTCACTTGTACCATAGTCAAGATAAGATGTCTCTATTTGGGGGATCTTTCCTTCTTTCTTTCTTTCTTTTCTTTTCTTCTTCTTTTTTTTTTTTTTTTTTTGCAATACTGATATTGATCATCAGATTTTTTTTCTTATCCTTTAAAAAAAATAAATTGATAAACAGCTAACTACCGGCTTAATGGCACAGTTCATTCCATAGCCCGTACCTTGAAAAGAGGCATGTATTTATTTGCTTGTTTTTCTGTCTTCTAAAGTGAAGTTAAATCTAGAAGAACATGAAAATTATGTGTACGGATAAGCACAGGTGGGTGTGCACGCAAGCACACATGCACACACACACACACACACACACACAGAGAGAAAGATGTATTATTAAATTTCAGAGTTACCCATAGTCTTGACTTCAGCACTGGAAGTCTCTCCAGTCCCAGGAAAACGGGAGGGTTGGTCACCGCAGTTGCTGTGTAGAGATCACATGGGATTCAGCAAAAGGTGAACCAAATGAATCTTCCTGTTCTTGACTGAGACATTTAATAAGGCTTTAAATTCAGGCATAAACTGATATGTCAAATGGGCAGGAAAAGAATTTATTACGTACATTAGAATATGAATTCAAAGAAGTATCAGAAATGTACTCCAAGTCTTTAAAACTGCCAGTATGAAAGGGATCAAGAATCTTGCTACTTATTTCTTCTTCAGAAGGAGTAATATAACTGCAAGTATTTCTGAGTACTTCAGCCAAAGCTTAGAAAATGGAATGGTGGAAGGTACAAGGGGCTTGAGCTGATTTTCACTATGGAATTTTATTTATGCAGAGACTATTCAATGGATGTTAAGTTGAAAAAGACCTTGAGGAGTCATAGAATCTATCTTTCCCCATCTAGTCAAGGCCACAATTAGATCAGGATGGGATTCTACCCAATATATTTTTAAATACCCTTAAAGAAAGAGATATTCCATTATTAATTTTGTGCCTTACCTGAAACTCTCATCCTTTATATGGAACTATTTTTTTTTTTTTCTGGTTGATGCTGGAGATTGCGAACAGCCAGAAACCATTCTTTGACAGAGGTTAGATTATTTTTCAATTTCCTTTAGGTATTCTAATTCTAGAAGCTTTTAACTTTTCTTCAGAGTTTGTACTTTTAAACCTTAGGTCACATCCGTACTCTCCTCCGAATCCCTAAAGCATACATTTGGGTGTGTTAATCATCATAAAAAAAGACACGAGTTTTTATATTCTTTCACTTATAGTACCATGAAACTGAAATATTTGTAGTGAGAATAGTATAATATAATAGCCTTTGTATCAGGCTCTTAATAAATTGATGTTTCAAGAAATAAAACCACCAGTTTTACTTATCACAGTTTAATAGACTCTGTAGGATCTCCAAATAGCTTTACAGATATGGCATCTTATCATTAAGGATTTATGACTAAAATCTCATTCTTCATCCTCAAGACTTGAGATGAGCCTATTATCTTTCCTACTAAAAAGAAGTGCTTTGAGATCACAAAAGGGAAAGAATCTGATCCTATGAGACATATATGCTAATTTTAGTTCTTTTTCTGGCTTCCTGATATTTGACCTTGGTTATTGTGTTTGGTGGGTAGTTTAGGAATACAGAAGTATTTCACTTAGGTTGTTGGGTTTTTCTGAGATTGAAAAAGCTAACAAAGTTAAAGGATATTTGCTACTGAATGTCAGTACAGAAGAATTAAAAAGCAGTATTTCAATCTTGAACATGCATACAAAGTCACTTGTGTGATCTTATTAAAAATCAGCTTACGATGCAGTGTGGCCCAAGATTCTGCATTCCTAACTAGCTCCTAGGTAGTGCCAATGGTCCAAGGACCATACTCTTGCTTGCTTGCTTTAATTGAAGTATAGTTGATACACAATGTTACCTTAGTTTCAGGTGTACAGCATAGTGATTCTGCAACTCGATATGTTACCCTTCCTCACCACAAGAGTAACTATCATCTGTCACCATACAGCACTATTACAATACCACTGACTATATTCTCTATGCTGTAACTCTCATACCTGTGATTTATTCATTCTGTAACTGGAGGCCTATACCTCCCTCTCCCCTTCATCCATTTTGCCCATCCCTCGCTGCCCTCCCCTCTGGCAACTAGTTTGTTTTCCATACTTATGGGTCTACTTTTGCCCTTTTGTTTGTTTGCTTTTGTGTTTTTTTTTTTTTAAGGACCATACATTGAAAAGCAAGGTTGTAAAGAGTTTAGCTAGAGCTTACTTCCTAATTTTTTTTCTTAACCTAGAAAGACAAATAGTACCCAATGAGATACTCCCTTTATAGGGAGCGTTGGGGAGATGGATAGAGATGGGAAAACTATTTTAATGGTATTACTGGTATAGAGAAGTATTTGTAAAAACTAAGAAAGCTATTTCTGTAGCATAGTGACTAAACTGTGATATAAATATGAATACTATATATAATGGAGCCTTATCCTGTAACTGGTGAATATTTTAGTTATGAACTTTTAATTCTCACTCTATAACTAGATTTAGACTTGTTTTACTTCCTTTTGATGTAATTAATTTTTCTCTATTTCATATCATGAATAAATGAAATTACTTTCTACAAGAAAGTTCATATACAGAAATGTGGTATTGCAAATACCAGAAACCAAGTACATTTTTACATTTTGTAATTAAAATTAACATTTAGATCAGGGTGCCTGGGTGGCTCAGTCGGTTGAGCACCCGACTCTTGATTTTGGCTCAGGTCATGATCTTTGGGCTGTGGCTGAGCCCCTTGTTGGTCTCCACCTTGAGCATGGAGTCTGCTTGGATTCTCTCTCTCCCTCCAGCCAGCCCCCCTCCCCCAATTCCCACCCTATGTGCCTGAGCTCACTCCCTTTCTCAAAAAAAAAAAAAAAGGGGGGGGGGGGGGCGGGAGGTTGACATTTAGATCATTTGCGCCAACCCCTGATAGCCTCATTTCATGTAGTGCTGATTTCAATTCATGGCCATTTAGTATTTCAGTAAAAATCATTTGTTGAGCAGCTCCTTATTTACTTACTGTGCTTTTTGAATTCTTGCTTGATCTGTTAGGATTGTTTGTGATTAACAGAAAAATAACACAAAGTGATTTAAACTAGATAATAGTTTACTTCTTTCTTATATATTCAAGCGTCTGCCTGACATTCCCAGATGTCAAGGATCTAGTCACCTTCTGTCTTGTTACTTCTCTAAGGCACGTCTTTCTGTCCTGAGATTACTACCTCATCCAAGATGGCTGCTGGAGTTTTCAGCACTGTGACCACATTCCAGTCAGCAGAAAGGGAGAAAAGGAGACAGAAATGCATGCTTCTTCCGCCCCCAAACTACTTTTTGTAGGCCTTACATCACATTTAATCACATGACCACACTTAGCTGCAAGCGGGCTGAGAAGTGCAGTCTTCATTCCAAGTGGCCATGGTGCCCATCTATAAAATTTAGGATATTATTACTGTGGAAGAAGGATTGGCAAACTATGACCTGCCAGCCAAATCTGGCCACTGCCTATTTTTGTAAATAAAGTTTTATTAGGCCATAACCACACCCGTTCATTTACATAATGTCTGTTGTTACTTTTACACTACAACGGCAGAGCTGAGTAGTTGTGAAAGAGAGCATATGGGCCACAAAACCAGAAATATTTTCTGTCTGGTCACTTGCAGAAAATGTTTGCTGATCCCTGCTATGAAAAAAAAAAAAAAGAAGGATAACCTGCAGCTTCTGTTACCTTTTTTAGGACCCTTATTCAATTTTTAGCTCATTTATTAAGATTTTATTTGAGAGACAGACAGCAGGAGCGGAGGGGGAGAGGCAGAGGAGGAGGTAAGAGAGGTGAGGGGCAAGGGGAGAGGCAAGGGGGTGAAGCAGAGGGGGAGAGGCAGAGGGAAATGCAGGGGGTGTGGGGGGGTGAAAGGGAGGGAGAGGTAGAGGAAGAGAGACAGAGATGGAGAGGCAGAGGGAGAAGCAGACTCCCCGCAGAGCTAGGAACCCTACATGGGCCTTGAACCCAGGACTTAGAGATCACGACGTGAGTTAAAGGCAGATGCTTGACCATCTGAGCCACCCAGGTGCCCCAATTTTTAGCTCATTTATAAAAACCTATAGTGCCTACAAAATGCTAAGAAAATAGGGTTTGAATGAGAAATGTACATATCCTAGTACAAGATATTGGGGAGACCATTTGAGTAAGTTACTAAAAATGACCCCACGTGGTACTTTTTCTTTATTTCATCAAGACAAGATTTATAACTGTTCCACATTTGGGTCTTGTATCAGTCAGGACCTAATTGATGTAAACAGAATCGACTCTAGCTGGTTTAATCAGGAAGGAATTAAATGACAGAAAATCATTAAGAGCTTAAGAGTGGGCAGGAGAGGGGCTCAATAAGTAAATTCTGGGTTGAATTTTAAGAAAACAGCTCTCTAAGTTCACTGCAAAGCAGGACCACCAAAAGAGCTTCCATCTCGTCCCTGATCAGGAAGCTACTAGCTCCAGACCACCACCAGCCCTGTGTTGTAGTCAGGAATCGCCGTAATTAAAAAGCCACCATGCTTCTAGCTCCAGAACTGTGATTCACTCAACAGCATCTGTGTCGTCCACTGTGTCTCTGGACACAGCGGACCCATGGAACTTGTGTGTGGACGCTTGGAACATCTGCTGAGAAAGGCATGATAAACTTCAGCTGTCTCTGGGAGGAGGTCTACAGGAAGACATGGCACCACTGCCAAGGCAAGGCCTCCACCTTACTTCCAAATGCCCAATCCCACGCAGAGCGCATGTGATTTGTCAAATCTAGATCGCATTCAGAGTCCAAACTGCAAGGTACGTCTGGAGAACGTAGGTCTTAAGTGTCTAGTCTCAGTAGCCTGAGAAGGCCAACTAGGAAAAGGATGGAATGAATGGCGGGCACCAAAGCTTTATGCCCTGTTCTGGAACTACTGTTCTAGAATGAAAGCTCAGCCTCTGTAGGGGATGATGTCCTTGTTTGTTGATTCTGACAAGTCAGTATATCAGTCTATCCACAGTCTTCCTGAACTTGGTCAAACCATAAAAGTTTTCTGTTCTCAGAAGCATACCAGAATGAGGCAATCTTAGATTTGAAATAAGCATTTTTATTTTTTGGATCAGTGTCTGCATGTATTTTTTTTAGCCAGAAAATGTGTTCTTCCGGTAAAATATCCCTTGGAAACATTATGCATGAGTAAATAGATAAACTGCTTCTCTCATCAAAGCAGTGGTAGGGCCAGAAAGAGTTTGTGCTCCTTGTCTATTTCAGGCGCTTGCCTCTGTCTTCCAGATTCCCTCAAAGTTAGGTTGCGACCATGTAACGGCATTCCTGCCGAGGATATGTGTCACTTAGCTGGCCCTAAAAGCCCCGTGGACCCTCATTTCTTTCTTCCCATTGCAGCAGCAGTGGAGTCCAAAGATTGATACAGTAGCATCATGCCATGATGATGGCTGGACCCCAGACTTACCAGATGGAAGAGAAGGCCTGCAGTGGTGTTTGTGGGGAGTGAAATAAACTTTGCGGCATGCTGCCACTGAGATCATAGGCCGTCACAGCATAGCCTGTCTCTCTTGACCGAGATGGGCCTGAAGTCCTGCTGCCGCCACCTCTTATTCCTTCAATGCCAGCCTCTATGCCTCTCCTTTTCTCTCCACTTTCTACCCACCTCCCCAGGCAACTCCACATAGCGATTTCTGGGGGCACAGTTTATAAACCGTTACTCTGGGCTTTTCACGTACCCTCTCCTCTGGTTTTGGAGTGGAAACAACTGTGTAAAAAATGAGTATATTGCTTTACAGGTAAATGGGAGTGGGGAAGGCAGGTGTTGATCTCTCATTGCCCTTCACTGAGAACAGCCCCGAGTTTATGTTTTACACGTAGAACTTGCACTACTCAGAAAGAGTGTAAAAACCAGCATTTTCAGGTTTTGGAATTATTATATATGGAATCCAGCCTTTCTGGAAACGGCATTGTTTGTCCAAGTGATACAATTTGGTATCATTTGAATCTGACTTTTCAATAGAAATGATGTTAAAATAGGCACAAATGGGCCTGATTGAAAGCCCGATTTCTGATAGGGCACCTAGGAGGCTCAGTCATTAGGCGTCTGTGTTCGGCTCAGGTCATGATCTCAGGGTCCTGGGATGGAGCCCCACGTCTGGCTCTCTGCTCAGTGGGGAGCCTGCTTCTCCCTCTCCTACTTTCCCTGCTCATGTTCCCTTTCTCTCTCTCTGTCCAATAAATAAAATAAAGCCTAATTTCTGAAATAAAAATTACTACAGACACTGTATTTAACCAGTCTGGAAATAGAATATTTGATTAGCAATAGAAATAAAATTATATTATTTAAATAAATGGGAGCTGTATTAACCAATCACAGAACATTTCATTTAATAAAGAGCATTATGATAGTACACTGTAACTAATTAATCAGCTCATGAAAAGCAATCTCAACAAACAGTTCACAAAATTCAGAGGATCTTCTCTGAAAGATTGACAGGTTTTGAGGGGAAGAGACCTATGGCATGCTTCATCCAGGAATTTAATGACTTTCTTTTTTCCCCACCAGACGTTTCCCTGTAATAATCTTAGGCATCAGAGACCAAGCAGTTGGCCTTACAGATACATTGAGGGTCAGACTGTTTCTGTCAGCTTCTCTCTGGGAACTTTGGTGTCCATGCATGTCTAGAAAGTCAGGAAGAAAAATGCGAGTGGACTGAATATGGATCCTTCTGCTTTTACAGAGCGAACTTCTAGTCCCTGCAGTCCTCAGCTCAGATGCTTCCTCTCTGGGAGATCTTCCCTGACCACTGTATCTGAAATAGCAATTACCTTCCTCTCCCATTACTTTCCGGGCCTTGCTTTACCTTATTTTCCTCCTACCACTTATCACTATTTGAATTATGTTGCTTATTGTCCTTTGTCTTCACTAGCATATAAGCTCTGTGAAGGGAGGGGGTGCCTGGGTGGCTCAGTCGACTGAGTTTCCAGTCTTTTTTTTGTTTTTTTTTGCAAAGAGTCACCATTTATTATAGCAGATGTGAAGAGTCAACTACAGAGTTGGTTATTCCTTCAAAGAGTTGGATCAACTATCCAATAAGGCTAATTTCAACATTGATTCATGGTTTTCTAATATGATTTCTTTTTCTTTTTTATTAACATATAATGTATTATTCGTCCTAGGGGTACAGGTCTGTGAATCATCAGGCTAATGCATTTCACAGCACTCACCACAGCACATACCCTCCCTAATGTCCATCACCCAGCTCCCCCAACCCGCCCCCCCACCTCCCAGCAACCCTCGGTTTGTTTCCTGAGATTAAGAGTCTCTTATGGTTTATCTCCTTCCCAATCCAGTCTTGTTTTATTTTCCTCCCCCATCCCCATGACTCCCCCACCCTGCCTCTGAAATTCTTCGTATCAGAGAGATCATATGATAATTGTCTTTCTCTGATTGACTTATTTCGCTCAGCATAATACCCTCTAGTTCCATCCACATTGTTGCAAATGGCGAGATTTCATTTCACTTGATGGCTGCATAGTATTCCATTGCATGAACTTCCACTCTTGGTTTCAGCTCAGGTCATGATCTCAGGGTCATGAGATGGAGCCCTGCAATGGGCTCCACACTCAGCACAGAATTTGCTTGAGATTCTCTCCCTCTCCCTCCCCATCAGCCCTTCCTCTTGCTTGAGCACTCTCTCTTTCTTTCAATACATTAAAAAAAAAAAAAAAAGCCCCCCAATGGAGAGCTTCTGTTTAATACCACTGTAACTCCAACAAATACATTGCCTGGTACATTACATAGTAAGCATTCAATATTTTTTCGGTTCCTCTGCCAGACACAAGAGGGCAATTTTCTCTGATATTTGCTGTGAGAACATGGTAGGGCTCTTGGAGGTAAAGCTCATAAAAGTGCCTCCCACCTTCCCAAGGCCAGATCCTACTCTGGAGATTTAATTCTCAAACTTGTTGACCCAGAGCCTCCAGGAATTTGTCAATTACAACTTAGGTTTCCTACCCTATTGCTAGGTTCCCAGGAAGTTTTTCTCAGTGGGATTCACCTGTCTCTATAATTTTGGGGACAGAGGTTTGCCCTGTGACCTCAGTTCTTGAATGGATCCCAGAATTGTTGTTGATTTCAGCTCATTCACCTTTTTTAGGGGGTGGATAGGAGAGATGATTCCCAAGCTCCTTATGAGCTTGACTTGGAACTGGAAACTATTCAATGTTTTTAATAAATAAGTGAATAAACGCTGTAAGAATTTATAGCTATCAGCAGGCTCGCTATAATTGTTTACTCTAGTTTTGTAAAACTGAACTTTATTGTAATCAATTACAACATAATTGTACAGGAATTCATACCAGTGAATGGCACTCTTCTGATGATTGAACTTTTTTACGACATGGGATTGTTTGCATACAGAGAGTGGTATATAAAAGTTACAGTACAAAAAAAAGTTACAGTACATTAACCAATAATTCCTTAAACTGAAAGCAACGTATTCTAAATGTATTGATTATGGTATAGGCCAAGCTGCAATAACAGATTCTATAAATCATTGGTTCAACCATAATAGAAGTATATTTCTCTCTCACACAGATTGGAAGGAGGTGGTGGCCTGGGTTGGGTGGGCAAAAGATCAGGTACAGACCCAGACTGAGTTTAAAGAGAATATGTAATCTGGATGCTGGCTGTTTAGGAAGGATTACGTATGATCCAAATATAAAGTGTGTATATGTGTGTATATATGGGGTTCAGATGAATCAATTTAAGCATAGCATTTCATTTGAAGAAATATATCTCCAGCAGCCCAACATAAATAAAAAGACATTTTAATATTTTATGTGCATTTCTCAAGAACTGTTAAGGAGATCTGTGCCATAGCCCACAACAATACTTTCAAAAATATCATCTCTCCTCCACGCTTCTTTCATACTCCATATTTGTTCCAGAGTCTCCTTACAATCCCCCATTTCCCCTGACACCCACCTTTTATGGCTTTTTCTGTCTTCTTCCTCCTGCCTCCACCTCAAGCTCTTTCTTATTTAATTCAATTCAATTCAATTTAGAATTGTACTTCTTTTTATGGTTTCATTTCTGCTTTGCTCATTACCTGGATTCTCCACAAGAAAGAACTCAGGGCTGACCCAGAAAGCAAATATCCTTTCCCTTTTCTTCACGCAGCTCTGGCCCAATTGCTCTCCCCGGCTTCTAATTCTGCATTACAAAAACACCAAGACCGAGACTGGCAAAGAAAGACCTGCTTAAGGTGGTGGGGGAGCAGTAGAATCTGCAGGGACAGGAATGGGGAGGCAATGAATGCTTACACGTTAAAACGTCTTGTTTCCATCACACATATATCATTAAGGGCTCAAGTGAGGATAATGTGGACTGCTATAACTCTGAAACACATGGAAAATATCTCAGGTTAAAAATATTCACAAAGCTGGATTTATGCAGATGTTCCACCTGAAGGCAGAGCTGAACAAATTAATGCTCACAGCGGACTATGAAAGTCTAATCTATAAAGTGAAAAGGGAAGGGAAGGAAACTGAAAATTACTGAGCACTTACTCAGTATTGTGTTAAGCTCTTTAAACAATGTCGAGTCATTTAAAACCCACCGTAACCCTTCAGATCAGTGTTCTCAGCTTGGGGCTCCGCAGACCATATTCTCAGTAGTATGTGAGTGCTGAGATTGAAAAATGCTTGTGTTTTTCTACCAAAAATAACATGAAAATGTTTAACACGATATCCTGACATTAGCTTTTTTGATTGTTTTGTAAGTGCTTGACATTAAGCTTTTTGATTGCTGGGGGATCCATTTCAAATATGTCCATCTCGAATAAACATATTGCCAGCTGTATGACACAGCTACTAGCTAAACAACTAAGGTAAGGAGTGAGGTTGCCCCGACCTGCGAAGGTCCCTTTTCAGAAAGCCCTGATTCACCTAGATAACTGACTGCTTGAGTCACCCTGCTCTTTCATTCCTACTCCCTAGTCACGCCCTTGTGTTCTAAATTCACCAATAAAGAGTGAACCCAAGACACTAGGTACCTACACTCGAACACCAATAAAGTCAAATCCCCAGGTCCACATTCCCTCCCTCTCTACCTATGACCTCACTATGTGTGGCCTCTGGATATGCTGTGTACTCTCCAGGGAACCCCAAAGTCCCCTTATGTTTGTTACTGAGGTGCATCTTTCAATTGTAAAAACACAATGGCTGGTACAGCCGCAAACATTGGCTCTGGCCAGAGAAAACGTCTCGGGGAACTTGCGATAAGTAGTATGGGCCCAGGTAATTGGCCTTGGGCATTTCTAGCCCAACTCATTATTAACGATTGGCTGAAGCTGGCAGAAACATAAGAGCATGTTCTAGATCATCAGAAAGATCATCTTTTTTTTTTTTTAAGATTTTTATTTATTTATTTGACAGAGAGAGATCACAAGTAGGCAGAGAGGCAGGCAGAGAGAGAGGAAGGGAAGCAGGCTCCCTGCTGAGCAGAGAGCCCGACGCGGGGCTCGATCCCAGGACCCCGGGATCACGACCCGAGCCTAAGGCAGAGGCTTAACCCACTGAGCCACCCAGGCGCCCCAGAAGGATCATCTTTTAACCAAATAATTATAACCAGAGATTCACACCGTATCTCATTGCTACCCTAATTGAGGTAGTCTAATGAGAAAGGCACAAAGTCAGACTTGATTCGTAAATGACATGTGTCTACCAAGTAGAGGCCAAAAGACCTCATACTGTATGACATGAGTGATGACTTTGCAAAACTTCAAATTCAGAATGGGTCTAAGAGATTTGAGTCATCATCTGGCATATGGATGTAAAGTCATATTCTAAAGAACATGCATCAGAGCAGTATTAACATTTGAGCTGTGATTTGGTATAAACAAGAAAATGTTATCACAGCTAATGCTGCTCCCTTGAGTTTTGTTGTTTTTATGAGTATTTGAACAAATTTACAAATATGTGTTGATTTATATCAGTGTGGTAAATTGAATTATTCTTCCCAGTTTTTCACTCTTTTACTATTCTACCATCATATAGCCAAGATTGTGTCCTGTGACTCTGAAGCACTTCTTGCTAGAAAAGGCAGAATGTCATAGGAGGCTGGAAAAAAGGCAGCCTGTTTATGTGGCAGCAAAACATTTGGTGAGACGGTTGCTTTCAATAGCACAAAGGCAAAAAAAAAAAAAAAAAAAAAAAAAAAAATGTACCCAGCAAACCTGTGGCATTGAACAGGCTGCAGTTTGCAGCATAAGAAAATATACAATAGGAAAGTGATGAGCTCAGGAACACTGGCCAGTTTATAGACAAAATTGAGAGAGTGTAGAGAACCTAGAAATTCCAGAAGCTGTAGGGTTGATAAATAAAATTGTTTCTCATTTCCTTTCAGTGAAAGATAATATTGAAAAATACCTTGTGTTTGAAAGACCTACTAAAATAGCCTCATGGAAATGACAGAATCCAGGTACAACCTTGTTAAGACAAACCTTAAGGCCATGTCTGGCAGTAGATACTTTCACCTGCACAAAATGACTTTGGGAAAAATGGTTATGAACCCAAAGTACTTGTAATTAAGTCTAGAGAGAGAAGCCTCACAAAAATTACAGTGTGGATTTTGGCACATGGATTGGCTGTCATTAACTGTATCAAAAATCCAACAGGTTTTTGAGAGCCGTGTTTGCAAACATACCACTGTGCTGGATTAAGAGGCTGACTTTGAGATGGATAAAAGAGCTCTGGGCTGCCAACTTTCTACAGGTAGCGAGTAGGTGAGAGAGCTGCTTATATTCTGTGATATGATTTTAGATGTGGCCCAGAAGGGTGGAAAAGAAAGGTCATGCTTGAGGCAGAGCATGGCCATGGAGAACAATGGACAGGGGCATTTTTCCCAGGGAGCAGAGCCAGGGCCTAATAAAGGACTTTCCCTACCCTAGTGGAGAAAGTGGCTAATACCTTCCTGCTTCAGAGTGTCAAAGGACCAGCTGACCCCTATATGCCTCCCAATCTTCCTCTTTTCAAATAGGACCAAACTTGGGACCATCCACTAATAAGGCTGATACCAACATTAAATTGTGCTGCCTGAAAAAAAGAGCATCCTTCAGAATTAGATGAGGGATGAGAGGCCACTGGGGAATAAGAATGCAGATTACGAAACATTCTACAAAAGTAGAATCTTCTAGTGTTCGGAAGAGATTTTCTTGTTGAAGTTTTCCTCACTAGACCGTAAATTGAGTAGCTTCAGACCTTAATCACATCATGGAGGGGTGAAACCATTCCCACCCCCCAGAGATTTATGTTTTTACATGGCTCATTGTTAACAAGCCTTTTTATACGTGGAAGAAACGTGAAAACTCCTTGGGGGTTTGCACAAACTGTCCATAAGATGGGCCATTCGGAAGCCCATGGTCAGTCACACCATGATGAAAGCCCTTGATTCCTTAAGTCACTGTCTCCTTTGGGTGAGCAGAGACCAAAAGGCCACAGACCCAGAGCAGCTCCAGTGCCTCCCTATCTGTCTAGACTGCTACATGGGTGCTGTCACACAGGCAAGCAGATCACAAGAATGTGTTGTTTATGAGGATTACTTACTCAAGGAGTGTTGTGGGGATACTAAAGCGGTAAAAAGAAGAAAAGGAAAAACTAATAAGGAAAGGAGGTTAAATCCTCTACCTTCAGCCATCAATAGTCAATTTTCTCACTTTAGAAAACTTCATTTCTGAAAGCCCTCAAAACATGCCCACTTCTGAATTCACTGGCCATCTCTTGGGAAAAGAACTCACCTCCTTCACATGACATGCTGGGACACAGTTGCTCCGGGAGCCGTTTGGAATCAGAGAAGAATGGTTATTCCATAAATGCAGGGTCTCTTTCAGGAAATAACGCAGAGTGGTTCAGGTTCAACAGGGGACACTTCTTAGAAAGGTCGCTCTTAAAAACTCATGGTACTGGGAAGGTCACTCTGGTTTGGAGGTTCTCAGCAGGTGCTGAGAATCCTGTGTCCAGGATTCTTTGCCATTGATGGCCTTGGGGACAAAGAGAGCAGCTCTTTAGCAAGATCAAACTCTGGTCTGTAACAGTGTGAGGAAAATACTACTTCAGACAATTAAATTTGCATCAAAAAAAATTCACAGATTTTTCATCAAATGTAGACTTGCACGGTTATCTTTATTGCCTCTTTCCATGATCATAGGTTAGACCAGTTTATTTCCACCTTTTCCTTTTCTACACTCCCTCCAGCTCCTTTTTTTGGGGGGGTGCTAATCCAATTCTTTGTGTTGTAGGGTGGACATGGAAAAGGAAGGTGGTTACAATTTTGGAAGGAGTGGGGGTATGGATCTTATTCTCAATGCAGTTTTTGCAGTAGTTTTTCTTAAAAAAACCACATTGAGCTAAGATGTTCAAGACAAATTGATATGAGCAAGATGGCTGTAAACACTGATTTTGCCAATTTTTAAAAATATTTGAATTTATCAATTAAATGAAAATCAAAATACTCTCAAAGGCCTGAAGTGACATGTCTAATTTTTTAAATTGAATTAGACTTTTTGTTCTCTCTAATCCTAAAGTTAAATGTGAATTGATTATAGTGACTGTTAGATACCTGACAAGATGTGACAAATTACTAATAAATAAATCTGAAATTAGATATAGTTATGTCTTATATAGACTACTGTACATATCCTTAATCTTTAGTAATTCTTTTTATTTTAAAATTCTTTTTAAATCAGGAAAATGAATCTATTTTAATAAATTTATTTTTCAAAAAATAAAACTTTCTAAATAAAACATAGGCAGTAATTTGACATTGGCCATAGATACAATTTTCTAGATGAAACAAAAGCAAAAATAAACTAATGGGACTACATCAAAATAAAAACTTTGGCACAGTGAAGGAAACCATCAACAAAACAAGGCAACATACTGAATAGGAGAAGATACTCGCAAATGATATGTCCAATAAAGGGTTAACATCCAAAAATACGAAGAAGTTATACAATTTATCACCAGAAAACCCACAAATAATCTCATTAAAATGGGCAAAATACTTGAATAGACACTTTTCCAAGGAAGACATACAAATTGCCAAAAGACACATGACAAGAAACTCTAAATCACTAATCATCAGGGAAATGCAAATCAAAACTACAAAGAGATTTCACCTTAATACCCGTCAGAATGGCTAAAATCAAAAAGACAAACAGTAAGTGTTGACAAAGATATGGAGACAAAGGAACCCTCTTACACTGTTGGTGGGAATGCAAATTGGGCAGCCACTGTGGAAAACAGTGTGGAGGTTCCTCAAAAAATTAGGAAGGGAAGTACCATATGATCTAGTAATTCCACTACTGGGTTTTTCCCAAAGAAAACGAAAGCATTCATCTGAAAAGGTATATGTATCCCCATGTTTACTGAAGCATTATCTATGATAGCCAAGATATGGATACAACCTACATGTCTATCCATAGATGAATGGATAAAGAAGATGTGTGTGTGTGTGTGTGTGTGTGTGTGTGTGTGTGTATGGAATATTACTCAACCACAAAAAAGAAAGAATCTTGCCATTTGCAACAACATGGAAGGACCTAGAGGGTATTACACTAAGTGAAATAAGTCAGAGAAAGACAAATACCATATGACTTTGCTCATATGTAGAATTTAAGAAATAAATGAATAAAGAAAGAAAACAGAAAAAAAAATCAAAACAGACTCTTAAATATAAAGAACAAATTGGTGTTGCCAGAGTGGAAGTGGGTGAGGGAAAGGAGATTGAGAATATAGACATATTGTGATGGGCACTGAGAAATGTATAAAACTGGTGAATCAATATATTGTACACCTGAAACTAATATGATATTATATGTTAATTATACCTCAATAAAATTTTTAAAATAAAACTTTTTTATTGAAATATTTCAAATTATTTAGTGGTACATAAAAAATATCCAGTCTCTCTGATAACAGTTTAAAACTTTGATGTATGTTCTCCCAGACATTACACACACCTCCAAATATAAATGGACTTTTTTAAAGACTTGATTTATTTGAGAGATATATATGTGTGTGTGTGTGTGTATATATATATATATATAGAGAGAGAGAGAGAGAGAGAGAGCGCGCACATGCATGTTCATGAATAGGGGGAGAGGCAGAACGAGAAGGAGAAGCAGACTCTCCACAGACCTCGGATTCAGGGTTTGATCCCAGGACTCTGGGATCAAAACCTGAGCCAAAGACAAATGCACCCCCATAACTGACTGAGTCACCCAGGCGCCCCCATAAATGTACTTTTAACAAGTTTTCTCCCCCTACTTTTCATTGACATTGTTTCCAAAACAGTTTATGAAATTCAATTAATTATTCTAAAAATTATATAGTATTATATATACTAGAATTTATTTAACCGTTCCTCTATCAACTGGGCTCTTGCAGAAACCAGTATCAAAAAAGTTGTGGACATATTTCAAAACCATCACAATTACCATCAGAGAAGAGTGAATAAAGGTGGAAGTTCTTTAAGGAGGGAAGAAATGAGGGTGACAGATGGGGAGACAAATTATTTTTTCTACCTTCCATTCTTGGTTTGCTATGTTCTTAAAAATGATGTACACTTGAATTTCATCAAATATCATTTCAATTATAGAAACAAATGTAACTTTTTTCTCCTTCAATGAGTTGGATTACATTCCTAGGTTTTTCTAATTCTCACACACATTGTTATTAGTAGGATACATCTTTACTGTTATTCTAGATTATTATTTTTTTTATACATTGCTTATTTGATTTTGTACCTGTGTTCAGAGGTGAGATGGATTTCTTCCTTATTCTTCTATTGTCTTGCCTAGCTCTGGTATTAAAGATGCTCACCTCATAAAATGATTTGGGTAGCCTTTCCTCTTTTCTGTTTTCCAAAAAGTAAGCTATGTCTAGCTGTCTCTCTTGCTCTCCTTTTTGCTCTCCTTGCTCAGCCCTTTTTGGCCCATGATGTCTCTTCATTTGAAAATTTGTGTTTCTTAAGTGTGTGGTGTTTTCTACCCCTGCTTCCCCCCCCCAATAGTCATATTTAGCCTCTGGCTCTACAAGGAGCCCACAGTTACAGTCCCTCTGATTTATTTAGGGAATGGTTTTTCAGGCTTTATTCTGCTGAAAATGCCACAGTTTCTGTGGAGCACTAGCCTAGTACATCCTCAAAGTTTTAAGTAGGCATTCGTCTACCAATGCATGATGCTCTTTGGCCCCATGGGTTTACTGACTCTACCCTAGGTGGCTGAGAGGGTTCTTGCTGGAAAGATAGTGATGTGATTCTCTGGCAGTCTTCTCTTGGACTTAAGGGGCACTCGCTTGGCGCTGGTTTCTTCATAAATCCGACCTCATTTCTTTTGTACTATAAAACCTCATCACAGTATCTGCTTTACTGGTGAAACCAGTCCTTGGTTTCCAGCACTTAATGGATTTATTTTATTTTTATTTTTTTATTATTATGTTCAATTAGCCAACATATATTACATCATTAGTTTTTGATATAGTGTTCAAGGATTCATTAGTTGCATATAACACCCAGTGCTCATCACAGTGTGTGGGATTTATTTCTTTTACTCTTCATCTCCTTGGAAATTTCAATGAGACTTTGGGAGGAAGAGTTATAAAACTTCCTTCAGTCTGTTCAGCTACCATTTTAGTCTGTTGCTACTATGCATTGTGCGCATAGAACTTGACCCCTGCACAAGCACGTCCACAACTGCGGAATTTAGAAACCATTATCTTTTAAGATATACATTATAAAAATATCAGATGCATACTATAGAAACCCTGGAAAATGCAAAAACATGAAAAGAAGGAAGAAAGAGCCATTGCCCAAACACCTCAAAACAATTAGCTTTATCAGACCTGGGTATTTTCTTGTAATTCTATTAAGTATTTGTAATCATGTATATATTTATGTATCTTTTTGTTTTGTTTTGTTTTTTGAGAGAGAGAGAGGAAGACAGAGCATGGGGTGGGGGGCAGTGCAGGAGCAGAGGGAAAGGGACAAGCAGGCTCCCCAATGAGTGCAGAGCCCAACCTGAGGCTAGCTCCCACGACCCTGACATCATGATCTGAGCCGAAATCAAGAGTCAGAGGCTTAACAGACTGACCCACCCAGGTGACCCTGTGTATCTTTTTTATTTAGCATTATACCAGAATTCTTTTTTTTGTGTTATTGCTTGCTTTGTAATAATGGTAGTGTCATTTTTTAAGTCATAATTTTCATGATTCTAAAATCTAATTTTTTTAGTCTGATATGACCTTCGATGTTGTTTATAGCATACCATTTTTCTGTTTTTATGGGGTTTTCTACTAGTCCTTGGATTGGGCCTCCTTTATTTGGGGAGGGGGGCTTGTGCTTTCCATAAGCAACGATTGCTCACCTTTTATCTTTGCACGATCTTTTCCACTATGTTCTTTGCTGCAGTTTAATTATTTATCCTCGCTATGTTATCTTATTACTGTAGGCAGCTCTACCAAGGTGTTCTCTCTCATCTGAATGTGAGTAAATCGTCTTGATTTCCTTCTCATTTATCTGAAACCTCAGAATTCAAGGGCAGGGTGCTGAGGTTCCAAATGCTTTTGGAAGCCTGGTTCTGATCTTTAGTGAATGAGTCCCGATCTTTCTTCTATAATTTCAAGCCCTGTGATGGGATTCATTACAACCAGGCGTGGCATTTCTTACTCCCTTAGGTAATTTCTTTTTTTTTTTTCTTGTTTTTCTTTTTTTTTTTTTTAATTTCTTTTCAGCGTAACAGTATTCATTGTTTTTGCACCACACCCAGTGCTCCATGCAATCCGTGCCCTCTCTAATACCCACCACCTGGTTCCCCCAACCTCCCACCCCCCCGCCCCTTCAAAACCCTCAGATTGTTTTTCAGAGTCCATAGTCTCTCATGGTTCACTTCCCCTTCCAATTTCCCCCAACTCCCTTCTCCTCTCCATCTCCCCTTGTCCTCCATGCTATTTGTTATGCTCCACAAATAAGTGAAACCATATGATAATTGACTCTCTCTGCTTGACTTATTTCACTCAGCATCATCTCTTCCAGTCCCGTCCATGTTGCTACAAAGTTGGGTATTCATCCTCTCTGATGGAGGCATAATACTCCATAGTGCATATGGACCACATCTTCCTTATCCATTCGTCCGTTGAAGGGCATCTTGGTTCTTTAAGCTTCACATTGTTCCCTCAACTCAAGCTGTAACACTTCAGCAAAGAGTCGCTTCTTTCACTTCCCTCAGTTCTCCCCAGCAGCAATTTACATTCTTCTCTGGCTTCTTTTTTTAAATAATAGGTTTTTTTTTTTTTAAGATAAAATTTACATACATGAAATTCTTTGTTTGAAAGCACACAATTCGGTGTTTTTGGTGTATTCCCAGTGCTGTGGAACCATCAGCACTATCTAATTTTAGCACATTTTCATTACCCCCCAAAAGAAACCCCCTACCCATTAGCAGTCCTTCTTCATTGTTGTCTTCCTCCCCAGTCCCCTAAGTTTCCTGGGAAGTGCCAGTCTACTTTCTATGGATTTGCCTATTCCGGACATTGACTATACATGGCATCATACTGTATGGGACCTCTTGTCACTTAGCACGGTATTTTCAAGGTTCATCCATGTAGTATATGAGAGAGAGAGAGAGAGAGAGTTGAGAAGGAGCAGAAGGAGAGGGGGAGACAGAGGCTTGAGTAGGGGCTACCATCAATGTGGAGCCCACATGGAGTTTGATCTCACGACCCCAAGATCCTTACCTGAGCCAAAATCAAGAGTTGGACACTTAACTGACTGAGCCACCCGCCCGGGTGCTCCTATCCATATACTTTTTAAAAATCATGGTAAGAATACTTACTATGAGAGCTACAGCCTTAACAAAATTCTAAGTGTACAATATGGCTTTGTTGTCTATAGACATGAGTCTGTAGAGCAGATCTCTAGAACTTATTCATCTTCCACAATTGAAAATTTATACACAGTGATTAGCAACTTCCCATTTCCCCCTCCCCCAGCCCCTGGCACCCACCATTCTATTCCTCGTTTCTATGAATTCCATTATGTTAGATTCTTCATAGAAATGGGGTCATGCAACATTTGTCCTTCTGTGACTGGCTTATTGAACTTAGCATAATGTCCTTAAGTTTCATCCATTTTATCACGTATTACAGGATTCTCCTCTTTGTTAAGGCGGAATAATACTCCATTGTACTTATATGCCACATTTTCTTTATTCAAGTTGTTTCTTTATTCTGTTGTATGGGTCAGCCACATTTTGCATGATCAGTTAATAAACACTTGGATTATTCCTACTTTTTGGCTATTACGTCTCAGGGGTTTTAAGAGGGGGAACATCCCACAGATTTTGATGCAGGCAGTCTTGGTTTGGGGTATGGGAGGGAAGGGTTGTGGGACTTTCCTTAGACCTCCGTGCCCCATGCTCTCACTCAAACAATGGATTTACCTTCTTTCTCCTTTGATTTCTTTCTTTCTTTCCCTCCCTCACTCCCTTCCTTCTTCTTCCTTCCTTCCTCCCTTCCATTCCTCCCTTTTCCTCCCTTTTTTTTTTTAGAGAGACAGTGCTAGAGAGAGAGAGAGAGAGAGAGAGAGAGAGAGAACACAAAGTGGGGGTAGGGGCTGAGGGAGAGGGAGAGAGAGAATCTTAAGCAGGCTCCATGCCCAGCACAGAGCCTGATGTGGGGCTCGATCTCACAACCCTGAGATCATGACCTGAGCTGAAATCAAGAATCAGAGCTTAACCAACTGAGCCACCTAGGTGCCACTCTCCTTTGCTTTCTGTTCCAGCAAGTCTTTGTTTATCACTGGGCTATTTGTCTGTGCCTCACAAGGGACTGCTCTGCAGACCCCTCTATGTTTCTAATCAAAAAGAACAGGAATGGTGAGCCACCATTTTTGTTATGGGAGAGACACAGGCTTGGGCAAAAGTATTCTCCCTTCTACAAGAATCTGCTGCTTTTCTTCTTCCATACTGCTTCCCTCTGTCCCAAATAAGCCTCTCCCCAAACTGCGTAGGAGCCACAAGAATATTTAGGATTTCATGTACTCACCTTCTTCCTCCCTCTCACTTCCCACTGTTCTAGAATGGAAACTTAGGAGCTCATCCAAATGACATAATTTACTGGTCTCTTTCTTGCCCCGACTGCCACTTTTCAAGCATTATTATATGAAGTTGGCCTTCTCTCTGAGCATTGCTTTTTTCCTTCTATTTGTAGCCTATTTTTGTTCATTTTATTAGTTTTAAGGGGAGGGACATTTTGTGATTTGGCTTTGTTTTCTCAGAAACTCTTCAGGTGATTCTCCAAAAACTGTTACAAACTGTTTCCTTAATTGCTATTTAATAGTCCATGGAGCGAATGGAACATGATTTGTTCCAAAATTCCCTTCTATTTGGACATTACGTTTGTTTCCCTTTTTGGCTATTATAAATAATGCTCAGAAGAGAAATTTTTGCATAAATCTTTTTGTTTTGAGATCATTTTCTTAAGTGAAACCGCCAGATATGCAATTATCTGACCAAAAAATACGTTGTTTTTTAAGGCCCTTGAAACATCTATGCCAAATTTTGTCCCCAGAAGATTATTCTCACTTTCACTCCCGGCAGCATGGGAGTGTGCCTCTCTGATTAGATTTTTGCTCTTATTTAAGCAAAACAAACAACAAAACACATAACTAACTTCTTCTTGTTAGAATTTATAGCACTATGAGTTAGAAACAGCATAAAATTAATTGCAATGGCCTTGAAAGGCATAAAGGTGTGACAAAGCTATTGTTACTTTATTTTGTATATCTGTGTACTTTTTGATGATTACTGTTTACATTTCACTGAAAAGAGTAGAAAGATGCATGTTGGATCAATGTGATCTAGCAAGTTTGGGTATACTTCAGTAGATTTTTCAGAATCTTTTCAGCTGGGTCTCTTTTTGTTCTCAACAGTTTTACCGAGGTAGACATATATACTGAAACATATAGCATACTGCATTTTTTAAAGTGCACAATTTGCTAAATTTGACATATGTATATGCCCATAAAATCATCAGCACAATGAAGATAAAGAATATTTCCATTACTTCTAAGCTTCTTCTTGGCCTTTGTATTCTTTCCAGATCCTTCCGGCACTCCCACCCCCATCTGGTTTTTTTTGTCACTGAAGATTATTTTGAATTCTGTAGAGTTATGAAATTAAATCATAAATCACATACTCTTTTTTTGTTTGGCTCTTTCAGTCAGTGTGACTATTTTGAAAGTCATCTATATTGTTGTGTTTCCAGTTTGAGGCCATTACCAAAGGGTTGCTATGAACATTCATGAACAAGACCTTGCATAGACACAGGCTTTCTCTTCTTTAGGGTAAATACCTAGAAGTGAAAAGTCATATGCTTAACTTCTAAAAAAATGGCCAAACTGTTATCCCAAGTGTCTGTACCATGTCCCGTCCTACCAGCAGGGTATGAGAGCTCCATTTCCTCCACACCATCACCAGCACTTGGTATGGTCAGTTTTTTTGAGTTCAGACATTGTGATTCTAATGGATATGTAGTGGCATCCCACTGTGGTTTTAACTTGCATTTCCAACAGTGCTACTTTGGTGTTCTAAGAATGCACAGTGATATGGTGGAATTGTTGTGTCCCTTTATGTAGTTTTGTGATGCTGGATAAATTATTTAATCTCTCTGTGCATTGGTTAACTCATCAAAAAAAAAAAAGATGAAAACTATACTATACACTTCAATAAAGTTGTTATTAAAATTCATGGACATCGTGAATGTAAAATGCTTTGTAAACTATATAAGTAATAGTTATTATCATGATGATGGTTAAATTGCTGTATGATTTTGGGCAAATCGCTTCAACTTATTTGAGGATTACTTTCCAGTTCTGTAAATTGAGGCTAAATAAGTTGCCCTCTAAATTTCCTTCAAGTACAAAAATGTTCTTGTCTAGAATATGTACTGATGTTCCAATACCATGTATATGTATATAAAACACATTTATAGAAAAATACTCCTTAGTGTGGGAAAATGATAGCTAAACATTACAAAACCATACATACTTTATAATTTCTTATTATCTTAGCTATGCCAAATTTTAAAATTTTAGTACAGATTTCTATTTTTTAGTGTCTTATGTGGAGGTGGTTACTACTAAGTCCCTCCTTTGTTTCTGTGATTGCTCTGATCCAAAGAGAATGAGGTTTAAGCATTTATATGTAAGTTCATCTTCTGTATTCTAAATCTTCAAAATAATATGATCATTTCACCAAATATCATGCAGTCAGTTAAGGCTTTTTGTAAAGTTTAAAAAACTCTCTCTGCTTATTCAGATCAAGTGCCAGGCCAAATTTGGGGATCATAAAAGGTCTAGGAACCACTTCTGTTTGGATTTGTATATAAATGAAATCATTTAAAGGAATACCTAATTAGAATTGAGAAAATCAAGGGAACTGTGGTTTGGGGGTGTTGGAAGATTCCAGTCTCCCTGTTTTAATAATGTTTTGCCAAACATCTGTTTTATTGCTTAAAATCAGGTAAACAAATAATAAGAAATTTGATAGGAAAGCATCTCAAAATTGATTTTCAAGTTATTAATAGATTTAAGGATATGGCTTGTTGTACCTAATTAATGTATTTCTTAGCAGTTGACTCAAACATAGTTATTCCCTGATAATTTTAGTGACTTCATTGATATATTTTGATGCAGTTTAACTGCTTGGTTTGAAATATACTCAGAGTGACATGTTTTTTTATTCAAGTTTTCTTAAATACATTATAATTTGTCCATATTCCATAGAGTCTAATAGCCATCTCTTAGTTTGGAGAGAAACAGCAGCAAGCAGGAGCCAATTCCTTCCTTCATATTCTCTGGTATTTAGCAGATTGCAAGCTGACAAGGTTACACGACTGGTCTCCCATTTCTGCTTAAAAATTCTGTTTTTCCAATATTTTATTGCATCATTTCACCATCTTTCTTTAGTTCCAGTACTCAGTTGCAGGGCTTGATCTCATTGGATCTGTATTTCCAACAGTTGTAGAATTACAGTGATGGCCCCAGTTCTGTCTCCCTGCCTGTCTTCACACCCTTGGCCATCTCACTGCAAGTGAGTGGAGTGAATGCCCCCATGCTTCAATGCCGGGCTCAGCCAGCTGACTCGCTTTGGCTAATGGGATGTCAGCTGGCCTGACACAAGCCAAGTCTTGAAAAGGGTGTCTGTGGCTTGTTCTTTGACACCTTGGACATCACCATGAGAATATCTTTGAGTTAGCCTGCTGGAGGATATGAGAAATGTGGGCAGAGCCAGAGTCACCCTGGTCATGTCCAGTCATCTGGATCAGGCAATGGACAGCTGATCCCCAGTTTTCTGAACTGGGCCAGCGAAGATCAGCAGAACTGCTAAGCCAGTCCTCAAGTCACCCACAGATACGTGAGCAGTGAACACAGCATTCTCTGTCAGTGACAGTCTGTGACTGCTGTGCAAGTTATTGCCACAACAGATAAGGACACACTAACTAAGTCCTGTTTCTGAGCAACTTCCCTTCACGTACACAACTTTTTTTTTTTAAACTAAACAGACTATAAAGTTAGAATGGTCTAGAACAAAAAGATACGGACAAAATTAGCCAAATTTTGCAAGTATGCCAGGAATCTCCTGTGCTGTTGATAGTGAATAAGAAAAAGTTTGATACTTACATTGTTTGACAAGATGGATTGAATAATACCACCGGAACTTTTTTTAGGGTAAAAAGGTTAAAAGCCAGAGACAGGGGGTAATGCTTTTCTGACTTGAATCAATTCAGGTAGGCGTCTTAAAGAAACATGGAGTTTCATCGTTAGTTTGCAGTGCAGTTCGGTGATACAGTTATAAAGCAGGGGTTCTCAGCCCTGGCTGCATCAGAAGCATGGGGAGGAGAGAGTTCCAAACATGCCCATGCTCAGGCCAATCCCAGACCAACTGCATTGCCATTTCTGGGAACGAGGACCAAGTTTATATGTTGTTTAACAGCTCTCTGGGTTTTCGAATGTGTAGCCCAGGCTGGCAGAATTAGCCTAAGAGGAATGATTACATTATATGGGAGATAATGCTAAACATCTCAGTCTGACCTCAAAAAGTGGGCTCCTTAAAAAAAGGTAGTGCTCGGCCAATTCTATGGTGACGAGGTGCAGAGCAAAATGGGTGTAAAACATGAAACATATGGACACTGACTGGAAGGCCTCTGCTTCCAGCATAGGAGGGAGCTCACAACTTGTGAACATTGTTGGCACGTGGGGTCTTAAAAAAAGTTTTTATTTAAATTCCAGTTAGTTAACATACAGTGTAATACTAGAGTCAGGTATAGAATATAGTGATTCCACAATTCCACACATCACCTGGTGCTCATCTCAAGTGCCCTCCTTAATGCCCATTACCTGTTTCACTCATCCCCCCCCCATCCATCCCCCATCCATCAGTGTGTTCTCTATAGTGAAGAGTGTGTTTCTTGCTTGACCTCTCTCTCTCTCTCTCTCTTATTTTTTCCACAAACGAGTGAAATCATAGGGCATATGTCTTTCTCTGACTGACTTATTTCACTTAGCATAATACTCTCTAGCTCCACCAACATCACTAGAAAGGGCAAGGTTTCATTCTTTTTTAAGGCTGAGTAATATTCCATTGGGGGGGTGTTCAGTTTTATAACTTCTTTATATGTTTTGCATACTAAACCTTTGTCAGATAGGTCATTTGCAAATATTTTATCCCATTCTCTAGGCTGCCTTTTAGTTTGGTTGATTATTTCCTTCAGTGTGCAGAAGATTTTTATTTTGATGATGTCCCAATAGTTTATTTTTGCTTTTGTTTCTCTTGCCTCAGGAGACATAACTAGAAATAAGTTGTTATGGCCAATGTCAAAGATGTTACCTCCTGTGTTCTCCGCTAGGATTTTTGATGATTTCCTATCTCATGCTTAGGTCTTTAATCCATTTTGAATTTATTTTTGTGTGTGGCGTAAGAAGGTGGTCCAGTTCATTCTTCTGCATATTGCTGTCCAGTTTTCCCAACACTGTTTGTTGAAGAGACTTTTTCCCATTGGATATTTTTTTCCTGCTTTGTCAAGGATTAACTGACCATAGAGTTGTGGGTTCATTTCTGGGTTTTCTATTTTGTTCCATTGACCGATGTGTCTGTTTTTGTGCCAGTCACATACTGGCTTGATCACTATGGCTTTGTAATATAACTTGAAGCCTGGAATTGTCATGTCACCAGCTTTGCTTTTCTTTTTCAAGGTTTTGTTTTGTTTTGTTTTTTGGCTATTCAAGGGTCCTTTAGGGTTCCATACACATTTTAGGACTGTTTATTCTAGCTCCATGAAAAATGCTGTTGGTATTTGATAGAGATTACTTTAAATGTATAGATTGCTTTGGCTAGGATATTTGTTCTTCCAACCCATGAATGTGGAATGTCTTTCCATTTCTTTGCATCATCTTGAATTTCTTTCATCAGTGTTTTATAGGTTTCAGGGTAAAGGTCTTTCTTTCTCCTCTGTGGTTAGGTTGATTCCTAGGTATCTTACGGTTTTTGGTGCAACTATGAATGGGATCGATTCCTTAATTTCTTTTTCTGCTGTCAGCATGTGTTTTGATTGAACAATTTCTGCCTGTCTTATTTAGTAGAGCACACAGTTCAACAATCTCTTAACTTTCCAAAGCCTTTCATTAAAAATTGATCCTTGAGCCCCGTAGTCTGCTTCCCCTAAGAAGGTACTAACCTGAGCTGGAAAAGGAAAGTATAGTGCCTCTAGAAATTAAGAACTGCAACAAAGATTTTAGGCTTGGAAAATGGCAATTCTGATTTCTACCCCCATAGCAGGTTGAGCTCCTGTTTGAATAATTTTAATGGTAGCATTGCTTGCTAGAATAAGAATTCTAGCTCTAAATTCAGATAGGCCTGGATTCAATATCTGGTTTTATCACTTACTAATTTTAGTTTCATCATTTTAAAAATGGAGATGGTAATGGTCACTTGCTCAAGAAGTTGTTGGGTGCATTAAATAACATGATGCAGAAAAGTGTCCCTTACAGTTCTTGGCACATGGAGGTACTCAATAAACATTGCCTATAATAATGATAATGGTTGTTTTAATTACTATTATAAGGTAGTTGATTCTATTTTATACTGTTGGGCAGCTCTGTATGATATTTAAGCCATTATATATTTTCTCAGAACTTCCAATGACTACAGTCATATTCTGAAATATTGGGGGTTAGGACTTCAACCTATGAATTTGGGGCAGGAGCACCATTAAGCCTATAACAAAAAGCTTCAGAATCTTCTCCCAGAGTTGAATCCAGAGCACAGTGACCAAGGCCAGAACACGGCACGAGCTGGTTCACTATGACAGTGTGTGTTGGAGGGTCTTTCCATTAGTACCCAGGGCTGCCCTGACTTGACTTCTGTCCTTCATGAGACCCTGTCCTTTGCTTTCTCTTCTTTTCTATGAGCAACTCCCATTTCATTGTGATACATTCCTTTTTCTTCCCTTGAAGCCAGCCAGAGTCAATTTCTATTGTTTACAATACAAAAAACCAAAAACCAAAAGCCAGAAAAACCTCTAACTGACACATATCTCTATGTCTATTCCCCAAGTGTGGACTCTAGACAATTTGTGCTGAAAGCTAGCATCATCCTTTTGGAAGTCTTTGCTACCAGAACCAACAAATTCCGAATTTGAGTTGGACTGAAAGAAAATTCCCTAATTGTTTATGTGTGCCTGCAGATAGTTTGCTATACAAGTGAATTAAATTACTTATATGCTTAATAGTAATCTGTTTAAAGAATATGTGCTGTGACAACCTCTTTGACCTCAGCCACAGCAACTTCTTCCTAGAAACATCCCCAAAGTCAAGTGAAGCAAGGGAAAAAAATGAACTATTGAGACTTCATCAAGATCAAAAGCTTTTGCACAACAAAGGAAATAGTCAACACAACCAAAAGACAACTGACAGAATGAGAGAAGATATTTACCAATGACATATCAGATAAAGGGCTAATATTCAAAATCTGTAAAGAACTTATCAAAGTCAACACCCAAAGAACAAATAACCCAATCAGGGAACGGGCAGAAGACATGAACAGACATTCCTTCAAAGAAGACATCAGATGTCCAACAGACACATGACAAAGTGCTCAACATCACTTGGCATCAGGGAAATACAAATCAAAACCACAGTGAGATACCACCTCACACCATTTAGTCAGAATGGCTAAAATTAACAAGTCAGGAAATGACAGGTCTTGGCAAGGATGCGGAGAAAGGGGAACCTTCCTACACAGTTGGTGGGAATGCAAGCTGGTGTAGCCACTCTGGAAAACAGTATGGAGGTTCCTCAAAAAGTTGAAATAGAGCTAACCTAGGGCCCAGTAATTGCACTACTGGGTATTTACCCCAAAGATAGTAATCCGTGATCTGAAGGGGCCCATGTACCCCAATGTTTATAGCAACAATGTCCACAATAGTCAAACTATGGAAAGAACCTAGATGTCCATAACAGATGAATGGATAAAGAAGTTTTGGCACATATATACAATGGAATATTATGCAGCCATCAAAAAACACAAAATCTTGCCACTTGCAACAATGTGGGTGGAACTAGAAGGTATTATGCTAAGCAAAATAATAATCAGAGAAAGACAATTATCATATGATCTCACTGATATGAGAAATTTGAGAAACAAGACAGGATCATAGGGGAAGGGAGGGAAAAATGAAATAAGGTGAAACCAGAGAAGGAGACAAACCATAAGAGACTCTTAATCTCAGGAAACAAACTGAGGGTTGCTGGAGTGGAAGGGGTTGGGAGGGATGGGATGGCTGTGTGTTGGACATTGGGGAGGGTATGCTATGGTGAGCTCTGTGAATTGTGTTAAGACTGATAAATCACAGACTTGTACCCCTGAAACAAATAATACATTATACATTAATTTTAAAAATTAAAATAAAAGGAAAAAGGGAATATGTGCCATGAAAGGATTAGGAGAAAGTATTCATTTTTTTGAAGAAATTCCATTTATCATTGAAAACCCTTAATTTTTTTTTTAGTTTAGTTAACAATTGTGAAAGCTCCCATCATGAAGACAAGGAAAAAAGTTGGGTTATGGAAAAGTTGAGTTAATCTGATGGAGCTCAATTTCTGTATGTAAGAGAAGTGGTGAAAAGATTTCAACTGAAAGTCAAATCCATAATGCTTGACTCACCGGGTAGTGACTCTTGACAGAGACTGCAATTTATACTCAATGTCCATCCCCTCTCCCCTTTATATAGCATTGGATTATTTTAGCTGTACATGTGGCCACCCGGAATAAAGGCAACATTTTCTGGCCTATCTTGCCGTCAAGTGTGGCCATAGACTACAAGCAATTAGACGTGATAAATTTAGAGTGATATGGGCAGCTTTTAACGTTTGTACCCTGCCCTTCCCTTTTATTCCTTGCCATTGCTAATGATGGATCTAGTGAGCTCTCTTAGATGGTGTAGACAGGGGCAACACTCCAGAATAGCACTATGCCAAAAGAGAAGGAACATAGCCAATTGCTAATTTTATGAGACAGACCCTTGGTATCCTTGTGTGATGGAGAAAAATAAGTTTCTCTCTTGTTCTAAACCCTATATTTGATTTAACCTACAGCAGTACTTATGTCCTATCTGACATAGTGGCCATGAAAATGTTTTCTATTCTTGATTAAGTATGGGGGTAATAGTGGAAAATTGAAATATAACCAGATTAGAACTGCTGTTAATGAGTTGTATTCAGTGTGCTCAGTGAACAATGAATGTGTATGATACTCAGTTTTGTCACACATTGAAAGTGAGAGGAAGGCTCTCAACTTCAGTAAAAAATGTTATATATTTCAAGTTCTCTTTAAAAATGCCAATAAAGAACATTTCCATGATTTCAAGAGGTTTGCCAAAGTAGCTTGTATTGCAGTCGAGTGAGTTTTGTTAATGGCTGGATCCTATTGCTTCAGAGCCAAAAACAACTTAATTTTTTAATGTTCAAGAGAAGAAAAGAGAATTTCTTAAGAAAATCAAACTCTGGTGCAAACAGCTCTATCATGGTATATATAACTCTTTTCAAACATCAAATACTCAATTTTTTTCCATCTTCAGAGGAAAAAAAATAATGACATCATATTGGGCGCATTATAAAACCACATACATATGCTGTAACAGAAGTGGGAATGCTTTCCAGAGTCAAATGGAACCAAAGAATGGAAACCATTTGCCTCTAACTTCCAACTCGAAGCATACAACTGTCCAGCTCTTGAGTGTGGTATGTTCCTTGATTTAGTCTTTGACAGAATGCTGAAAGTTGTCCTCAATTGGAGGTTTCTCCATATTTTCAATCCAAATATCCAGGGCCATTTGTCAGAGCCATAAAATATTTTCTGCCAGTTCTGATGACCTATAAATCGTGGTTAGAATTTTCTTATCTGGTATAATAAAGAATGAAAAATAAAACCATTTGAACTTGGAACCTAATCTAATACTTTAGCTATCCATTTTTGAGGTTGATGAAGATTTTTGGTGAAAAGATGGCAAATGTTAAAATCTTTCCAACACTTTCATATTTTCTCTTTAATAGTCTCATGAATGCTTTTAAAAAAAATTACCTAAAATGGATGGCCCTTATGTCCATCCAGTGTCTAATAAGAGGAACTTGTGTTCCAAAAGTTAAAGAAAAACGACTTCTTTTCTCAAGAGTCTACATTTCCAGATTCCTTAGGGTTAAGATTCTTAACTGGGGTCCATGAGTGAATTTATGAGTCTATGAGTTCACTCGCTGAAATGAAGTTCAAAATTTTGGAGGATTCAGATCCGTAGTTTTCATCAGGTGCACACAAGCATCCCAACCCCAACATAGATTAAGAGCCTATAAGGTATTGGATAATAGATGCTAAATAAGAGTTTAATACAACCTGGCTCTATACTATTAAAAGATTAAAACAGCTTAATTCTTTTGGAATGACAAAAGCAGAATATCTGTTGCAACAGCCCACGGTTTTCAAAACCTTGTTATTTTTTGCCTCAGTCGTACAAATTTGCGCTTGCTCTCTGTGATACTGAAGCCAGATCCTTGCAGTGGCTGCTTAATGGAGAGTAAAACTCAAGACTGGAATAAGAGCTTGATGTTTACTGCATCAGTTTCGAAGTCCAGCTGTAAATATACTATAGTTGAGAATATAATGAGAGCAATATAATCTTTTCAAGTTTGAAAAAACAGTCATGCAAAGCCAAAGGCTTTGAACTGTTTGCTTGTTTAAGAAGAAATCTATTTCAAGATTTGATTACCACTAACTCAGACAACTTTTTCATCACTAAGTCCTTTCAATTCCATATCATGTGTTTCAAATTTTGTCTGCATAACTTATTTTTGTTCTACTTCTCTGTCAAAAACAATGTGGAAATCCCAGGTTATATAATTGAGGACTTGGAGAGGCAATATACATCTAGCCAACCAAAATAAAATGAAAGCTATTATCATGAAACATGCTTAAGGAAGTCTATCCTTTGTTCCGGTAAGAGTGCCAACACTAGTGATCTTAGACTGAAGTCGAAGGAAACTAAAATGGGTTTTCCTTAATGCAGCCATGTGCAAAATCACTCTTTACCATACAGATGATCCGTAAAAAGATTTGTGCATTTTTAGATTCCCATGAGAACAAGTCAATTTTAAGTAAAATAGTAATGTATTATTTTTATGATATACCTGGAAGCTGAAATCATTCATCTTCCTTATTTGGGTTTATTATCATACTCATTTGAGAAGTCAAGTGAAACTGTCTTTGCACACTCTCTCTGTGTAGAATGCACACACAGAAGTGCTGATTTCTTTCTTCCTCCTTCCTGGTATCAGCTTGATCATGTAATTCATTTGAGTTACTGTTAGAAGGGAAAATGTTGCATGGCTTTGAACTAATGTCTCTCCTGTCTATAGTGTTTTAAATTCATGTTCAGGGGTTCTAGGAGGAGGAGGTTACCAATGTGCAGAGTTGTGAAGGGTCCACAAGGAGATAAGGCAATTTCAGTTTCTTTGTGGAGGGGACAAGAGAGGAGTAGGACACTCTTTTGATAGCCACTGGATAGAATTAGGAAAACATTCCTCTGTGGGGTGGCAGTGCAGAAAGGCTGACCATTACTGGATTGGCCATTGTATAAAATTGCCACAAAAATGCTTAATAAAGAGAAAATGAACAGCATATGGACTCCGGTTGAGGCTTCATGAAAGCACTCAGGGAAGAAAAGAACAAAGGGGAGTCTTTCCAATGTATATGGAAGAAGTAAGATGTTTTTCTAAATTTTTCTATCACTGTCAGCATTTTGGATGGAAATATGCTGTAGGAAAAAGATTAGCTCCAGTTTGCTCAGAAAGAATTTCCCCTGAAAATAATCCTGTGTGTTTTTAATATGTTGGGTTACATTGCCAATCAGTTCTATGTGGTAATTTTCAATATGATTTCTTTTTAAACCATGAACTATTTAGAAGTGGGTTTTAAAATTTCTGGATTTATCGATGTCTTGGCTCTCTTTAGCTATTGATTGCATTTGTAATTTGAGTGCATTGTTTTTTGTTGAGTTGTGCTTTGTGGTCAAGGGTTGATCCATTTTTGAAAATGTTCAATGTGTGCTTGAAATTTATACGTATATACCATATTTATTTGCAGGACTGTATACATATGCGATGTATATACACATGTTTGTATCAGTTATGCCAAGCTTAATAATTCTATTGTCAGATTTTTCTGGATTTCTACTTAATTTTTATCTACTCAATCTGTCTCTGGGAAAGGTGTTTAACCCTTTTCCACTATGATCTATATGACTTTCCACTATGATCCATTCACCTCATTGCCTGCCTTGCCTTGTTTTTCTGCTTGTTTTTTGCTGCATATATTTTGAGGTTATGTTTTCAGGTGGATACAGAATCAGAATAATTGTGTCTTCCTGGTAAATTTATCACTCTGTAGCTCTTGATCCTTAATAATGCTGTTTTGTGTTTAAATCTCTTCAGTCTGTATGAGCTTTTCTTTGGTTCATATTTATCTGGTGTCGTGATCATCACTGGTTGCTCAACCAGCATCTCTTTACCCCTCTTCTGGTAGAAGCGGGGCCTCTGTCTTGTTCAGGTATACCTCTTTCTCACACAGCTGAGTGTCTCGGGTGAAGGTCTGATTGGCTTAAGGGTGAGTCCATTGTGTTTTCCAGTTGATTGATTATTGGGCATAAGATCCAATGCTGGCCAAAATGAAGCGTGTGGGTAGGCAGGGAGCCTTTGGGAAAGTGTCTTTCTTCTGAACAAGAGCCATGGTCTCTTATTTCTACCTGGATGTTGCTGTTTCTGGTATGACACCCAGAATTGCTGCGATCATCTAGTTTACAAGCCTATAAACCAACACGGGGATGTCAGACCTGAGAGGCAGAAAGCACCCAGGTCTTTCATGCAATCATTTGCCTAATGTCTTTTTGTATATCCTTTTAATTTTTTAGAAGATTTTATTTATTGGGGCACCTGGGTGGCTCAGTGGGTTAAAGCCTCTGTTTTTGGCTCAGGTCATGATCTCAGGGTCCTGGGATCGAGCCCCTCATTGGGCTCTCTGCTCAGCAGGGAGTCTGCTTTCCTCTCTCTGCCTACTTGTGATCTCTGTCTGTCAAATAAATAAAATTAAAAAAAAAAAAGATTTTATTTATTTATTTATTTGACACAGAGAGAGAGAGAGAGAGAGCAAGTGCACAAGCAAGGGGAATGGGAGAGGGAGAAGCAGGCTTCCTGCTGAGCAGGGACCCCAGTGCAGGGCTCGACTTCAGGACTCTAGGATCATGACCTGAGCCAAAGGCAGATGCTTAACTGACTGAGCCTCCCAGGTACCCTTATCCTTTTAATTTTTATGTGTAACTTTCCTTGTAGTGCCTTATATAACCTCAGTAAAGTTGAGTTGCTTCAGACCTGAACACAGGTTTTTTCTTAACCTCTGAAGAGGTACATTCGTCCATATACATTCATTTAATAATATACTTGTACATGTTGTGATGAGCACTGGGTGTTATACACAACTAATGAGTGGTTGAACACTACATCAAAAACTAATGATGTATGATATGTTGACTAACAGCATAATAATATATATATATATTTGCTCATCTGTCATCTTATTTTGTTGTTTTCAATTTCTTTGCAATTTCTTTTGCTTTCTAATCTTTTGTCATATGTATTAGGTTTTATTTACTTTTTTCTTGATAATTTTTGAAAATTACAATTAGTTTTTCATTCTGCAAGCAGGGGTCTTTAAAAATAAGGAAAATTCTTGATGTTCAATGCCAGTTTTGTAAAAGAAAAAATTGATACATTTAAATGGTAGCAAGAGTGAAATAAATCATTACGTATACACATAATAAGGTGTTTATGAGTAATTGAAGTGGTAATATTGATATCCACCTGAAAAAAATTTTAAGACATAGTGATAAAAACAGTTTATAAAACTCTATGTACAGTCGACCTTCTGTGACTTCCTATAGTTTGTTCCCATTCCCTTTATATTTTAGCAGAAATTCTGCTATATTCCTGGTATGTAAATGCCACTTTTCCTAGTTTCTGCAACTAGTTCAGGCTTTCTTCTATTTTTATATTCCTTTGGTTCTATCATTTGCCTGAGTGGTAGTGTAAGAATTAACGTTTCTACATTTACTGTAAGTTTTTTTTTCTTTAGTGTTGTGTTTCATTCCTTCCTTCCTTCAATAAATATTAGTGACTACTTACTAAATGTCAGGTTTTTGAGTCTAATTGTAAGGTTAAATATTTAAGCTTAACTGTAAGATTATATAATCTATATACTAAAAACAAAAGAGGCCGGAAGACAGGGGGTCCTGGATGGCTCAGTCGTTAAGCAACTGCCTTCACCTGGGGTCATGATCCCAGGGTCCTGGGATCAAGCCCCACATAAGGCTCCCTGCTCCACACGAAGCCTGCTTCTCCCACTCCCCCTGCCTGTGTTCCTGCTCTCACAATCTCTCTCTCTGCCAAATAAATAAATAAAATCTTAAAAAAAAAAAAGAGGCTGGAAGATAGAAGGGTTAGAAAATAAAAGCCCTATAGGGTAGCTTTGACCATGAATGACTAGGAGAATCTCTCATTCATATATTTGCTATGTTTCAACGAATAAGTTGGGTAGAAGAAGAGAATTCAAGGAAAATAAAAGAGTAGTAAATCTGAAGTTTTTTTTTTTTTTCAAGATTTCTTAGAGAGAGAGAGAGAGAGAAGCAATAGTGAGTGGGGGGAGGGGCAGAGGGAGAGAATCCAGAGCAGACTCCCTGCTGAGCCCAGAAGTCCAACGCAGGGCTCAGTCTCATGACCCATGAGATCATGACCTTAGTTGCAATCACCAGCCCAATGCTTGACTGACTGAGCCACCCAAGTGCCCCAGTCTGAAGTTATTTTTAAGGTGTGAATCTTACTCTATAACTTACCAGGAAAATCCTGCCATGTCAATACCTCAGAAAACCAATAGCCCTATTTATTATCTATGCCTCAGTTTCCTCTGTAAAATGGGCTAAAAAAATAATACCGACCCTTCTAGGTCTAGACTAAGGACGGAGTAAACACTTGAGTAAACACAGGTAAAATGGGGTAATAATGACAGTACTATTGTATATTATAATGATATTTATATTACTAAATGATATTAATAAATTATATTATATAATGATATTACATTAATATGCCAGGCACTGTTGTACTTACTTTTCGTATGTCAGCTCCTTAATCCTCATGTTATCCTACAACATCAGTGTGATCATTATTTGCTGATGAGCTTTAGAGGCTTACTCTAAACATTTTCCTTTTTTTTTTTTTTAAAGATTTTATTTATTTATTTGACAGACAAGAGATCACAAGTAGACAGAGAGGTAGGCAGAGAGAGAGGGGGAAGCAGGCTCCCTGCTGAGCAGAGAGCCCGACGTGGGGCTTGATCCCAGGACTCCGGGATCATGACCCGAGCTGAAGGCAGAGGCTTTAACCCACTGAGCCACCCAGGAGCCCCTAAACATTTTCCTTAAGAAATAAATTTTTTTCTCCCAGCAATCTCAAAGATATCAAGTCTAGTAATTATAGGAAAAAACTGAAGTTATGTTTTTTATAGAACCAAAGTTACTGTTAATATAAGAAAAAAATGTACCACACGTTTATCCTCACCAATTACATTTCACTGAAATGAAAATAGAATTTAGTGAGATGATAACTGCCTACAGGACAACTATTTGCATTGAAATGTTTTCAGTTTTATTTTTAACTGAGCTGGAAGCACAAGAACATTTGACCCTCTCAAAGACCCATGGTGAGGGGGGGTATTCACACACCTCCACATTTAGTGGTACAATAACTGAGAAGAGTAGAAGACTGCGTAATACCTATTACACTTTCTAATATACAGAACTGTTGCTCTTCTTTAAGGCAGAAGTGGGAAAGATCCAGGCTGAGGTTTACCCACTGTGTTCTCTAACCTGCCATGGTTGTTACATTATAGCCTTGTTTCTTACTATTTGTCTACTTAGTCACCCAAACCAGAACATACCAGTAAAGGACAATCTATTCCGGCTACCCTCCTGTCACCTGCACTACCCGAGGTGGGGATCTTACTGGCTCCTTCCACTGCACACTTCCCTACTACGTGGGGTAGATGCAATGGAGCCCCCATGTTGTAGTTTCCATAGGACCCAAGGAAATCAGCATAAAACCATCTCCTTACATAGCTCCTCAGGGACGCATGCAGCTGGGTCTAAGGCAATCTCTGGTGTCATTACCTGAGCCAGTTCCATCAGCGGGAAGCCCAGACAATCTACTCAGTGGCTTGAGGAAGTGAAACTCTTCTGAATGGAGTGGTATGAGGATATGACCTTCAGAACCGCTGAAGCTGTTTTGTAGCCATGAGGGAACCCTGCTGACAATAAAGCCAACATATAGGAAAGGGATAGCCAACATAATTTCAGACAATAAAATTCAAACCCAGATGAAAGTTTACGTGAAGATCATTCTACCTTTGGACTTTTGGTTACATGGCCCAATAAATTCCCTTTATTTTAAATGCCATTTTGAGTTAGGGTTTCTGCTCCACAACTGAATGCACCTTAGTCAGTGCTGACTGTGGTGTCAGGCAACAGGCTTGCAGAGAAATACATGAAATCCAGAACTGGTTATTTAGCCACATGGTAACATAGTCAATAATAACTTGGTTTTTATTATTGCAGCTGATTAACTGCTTCCTGATCTCTTTTGTGTCTACCCTACATTGTATTATCTTTCTCACTTTTGATGTGGTCCCCTACCCATTTGTGCTCCTTCTTTTTGTTCATCCTTGGTGATCTGGATGGACATCTTTCCTTGGTTCTCTAAATTGCCTTTCAGAACTTTGCACAGTTCTGCTTTGCCAATTTGGCAAGCTGTTCCCTGTCCTGCCCTTCCCATATAGTTTGTTCACCTGCCAAAAGTGTTTGTTTAAAGACCATCCAGCTCTTCTGGACTCCTTTCTTCCCATCAGGTCTTTTTTTTTTTTTTTCCTCTCATCAGTGCCCTATACTTGTTGAAATTTGCTTTCCCAGAACTGATTATTTTTCCCTCATCAGCTTCTTTCCTTTTCCTTAGGAAAGAAAATTTTTTTTTATTACTTTCACAGAAGTTTCAATTCTCTTAGGTCTTTATTAACCCTGCCATTATTGAAAATTGAATTAAAAAGGATTTGCCTGTGATTCATTTTTTAACAAGTATTTATCTCCAGGGTATTTTAAATCTATTTTGCAATTTGTGGTTGACCCATTTTCTACAGCAAATATCAGGGAAGTTAGAAACCTGTCTGATCACCACACTGGGATATTAGGATTCCTGTACTCATATAATTCTTGTGACGGGTAAAATAGAGCAGTTGTAAATATATGTTTATATTGTTTGCTTATCTTAAAGTCACTCTAGCAACACATTTTGAAAAATAAAAATTAATTACCATAATCCCAAGAGCCAAAGCAATGACTTTTATTTTTTACACATCTTCCCCCTACCCCCCACCCATACACACACACTCACACACTGACATTATTTCTCTGTGTTCCTGGGGAGGGGGTGGAAACCCAGCTGTTTAAGCGGTGGCTGCAAAATTCTTCTGAGGAGAGAGAAATGTCTTTTTACTAAAAACAATTTAAGGATCACATTGATTGTAGAAAGATAGTCCTTAGGATTTGTACTGGATGGGTTCAGACTGAGGCACAGAGAATTAAATGGCTCTATATAAGAGAAACAAGAAATTGTAAATTATCTGCTAAAATAGCTATAATTAATCCCTACCCCATCCCTTGCCTACCATATGCTTACCTCTTTGCAACGTGACTTTGTTGCTCACTCTGTCAAGTGAAGACTTGCTTTGCAGCAGAGGAGATGGTGTACTAGTTGTTCTAGGGTTCAAGAAGCCTGGTGTACATGTGCTTGTGCTCTTAGAACCCAGCCCAACCTCCATGTGCACAAACACTAGCTAATTTACTGGAGGATGAGAGACTGCATGGAAGATTTAAATCAGCCCATTTGTCCCACTGAGGCCCTACACATGAGAGAGCCCAACTACTAAAAAGCAGAGCTAACCTCCTTCTGACAGTAGAGGCATGAGGGTACCCAGCTGGGTCCAGCCCAAATTGCTGACCAGCAGAATCACTAGCTAAATAAATGATGGTTCAGAATGGTTTGTTAAACAGCAAAAGCTAATCGATATAGAAATATCTAAATCTCTGAGGATAGCATCATGCGAGGAGGTGCTGGGAATGGGGAGAAGCTATGGGAAAGGAAAATCAGTGGGGAGGAAAAAAGAGCCCAACAGGGCAGGCAATGTCAGTGAGAGGTTGACTGTGAGAATGTCTGGGAAGCAGAGCTGAAATTGGTATTACAGAGTAAGCTTTCTTTAGTCCTGCCTTAACCCCAGAATCTTCCGCAAATGACTCCTACTCATGTTTGCCTTGGATGAGTAGTATTTTTCAGAATCAAAGAAAACGGGTTGTATTTCATATCTGTGATCACAAGCGTATGAAGGGAGGAAAGAAAGGGGAGTCGTTGTCAGAAGTGAGACTTGGGTGAGCGGAACATCCAGAGGGACCAAGCAATGACGAGAATCATGCAGTAATTTGGAAAGATATGTCGCACCCAAGAATTCTTGGAAATATTGAATGGGTTGAGGTTTTGTTTTTGTTTTTGTTTTTGCTCTATGTCAGATCAAATCAATTTTATTTAATTAGTGCATAAGATCATCCCCACAAACCAGAGAACCTTCAGCCACCAAGAGCCATCAGGTTATACATAGTTTGTGTCTACCACACATAATAATATTGCATCGTTTGTTTCAAAAGTGTAAGGTGGCTGCCAAAAAATTGTATGGCACACTAATTCAGTCTGGCATGGGTAGAAAGTCATTTTTATTGGTTCATTGCTAATTTTTCTTTTAATACATCTGGAATCAAAAGAGAAATCTGCTCATCAACCCCTGTAAAAAGCTAGGTGACAACAAAACAAGTGTGAAGTTAAAACTGAATTCCTGGATATATTTGAGGTAAAGGGAACAATGCAGGCAAGATGCAGAGGCAGGACAGTCCCGCATATTTGGGGGAAGAAAAGCAGTTTAGTTTGGCTGACTACAGTGGCCAGTTGTTTGAAATACCATATGATGTGTTTTTCCTCCCTATTATTTCCAGAGTCGGGTTTTTTTTTTTTTATTTGTTTGTTCGGTCAGTTGGTTGTTTTGAAAACCCTGCAGCCTTCCCTCCATTAAATGAAGAAGCTGAAGATAATTTTTTACAGGGAAAGGGATACTGAACAGTATCCAGAACAAAGTCTTTGCTTAGCTTTGGGTTTCAAACTAGATTTTCAAAATAAAGTCTGTAGATAAATAATAGTCTCAAAAAATTTAGACTTTCAAATACTCTGCAGTGCTAGAAAGTCAAAAGACTGGTGGCTTTTGTGCAGTGACTGAGACGAGGTCTGAAAGGGACTTCTGAGGTGCTGTTGATGCCCGTTCATTAATCTGTGTGGTCTTGATCTTATATGCATGTGTTTGCTATGAGAACATTCATTGAGCTATGCAGTTTTGTTTGTATAAATAAATAACTGAATGAATAATCAAGAGAAAAAAAATGGACTTTCAAGCAGTAGAAGCATGTTTTCTCAAACTTCTTGGAGCAGAGTTTTTATCTAAAGAACCAATGTTTGGAGAGGTGACCTCAGAAAAAGATGAAGAATATCATTAGAAAAAGTGCCCACCCTACCGAGGAGAATGGAGCCCCTCTACTTTGGGAGGAGATGCCTGAAAATGCAAGGAAGAGACGGAGGAGAGGTTGTCTGTGAACTTTTGGCCCACTTGGGATTTTGAAGGAAACAAGAAATATTAGAGATAGCCTGGATGGGGGCATGTCTTGGAGAATTTCCAGTGTCAGCAAAGCACATTAGGAAGATGCCCCAGCACACCTGTCTGTTGGGGGGCGGGGGGGTGTCAGGGCAGCCTCGCAAGAATCCCCTCCCAGCTCTGTGTGCTGGTAAAGTCTCCAGCACATCCCAGGCCTCTGGGAGGGCCTAGCAGTGGGGTAACAGGGCTGCCACAAGAGGCCAGGCGTCCTCAAGAGAAGCTCTGAGATGGTGGCCTCTTGGCCAGGATCCATGGAGGACTCCAGGCATCAGCACAGTTGTCAGCACAACACCCCAAATCCCAGTCACATGTCAGCAGCCACCAAAACAAGATGCTCAGTGGCTGTGATGGCCCCAGCTCCCTGCAGTGTGCATGGAGGCAGTCTGGTGATGAGACAAATAGAGCAACATAAATTACCTCGAGGCTCCTGACCTGCTGCCTCCCAGGAGTCCCCTGCCTACAAGGTACCAATGAGGGAGGGAGGTGAGAAAGGCAGGGAGCACTCAAGAAGGGGACAAAGCCTGAAAAATGGAGCAGCTATTCTAAATCAGGAGAGGCTGGACCCTTTCAAGTGGCAAAGTCAAGTTTTTCAACCATCAGTAGAAAAATATGTAAAAATCAAAGGAGGTTACATAAATTTTTGCACATCTGAATCAACATATGTGAATTTTTTTTGGACCAGAGTACATATAGAATATATTTGAAAGAGAATAGTGGGAGAGAAGACTGGGGAGATAAGTTGAAATTAGATTCTTTAAGGGAAGGGAAATCAAAGACATTTATGTCAGTTTCCCTAATATCTGAGCAGAAGGGCCAGGACTACATTGGATAATCTAAGAATATTTATTTAGAAGGTTATTATTAAGAAAGTTTTTTCCTGGAGGACATTATGCTAAGTGAAGTAAGCCAGTCACAGAAGGACAAAGTGACGTTTTTCCATGACTATTCTAAAACAGTCAAACTCACAGAAGCAGAAAAACCAAGAGTAGTTGCCAGGCGATGGGGCTGGGAGGAAATGGGGAGATGGTCAGTGGGTATAAAATTTCAGTTATACTACATGAATAAAATCTAGAAACTGCTATACAACATATCACTTATAGTTAACAATAGTGTAACGCACAATTCAAATTTGTTAAGAGAGTAGGTCTCATGTTAAGAGTTCTTATCGTACACACACACCCCAACATGACACAAGGAAACTTTGGAAGGTGTTGGTTATGTTTTATTACCTTGACCGTGGTGCTGGTATCATGAGTGTTTGCATATGTCCAAACTCATCAAATTGCACACATTTGCATATTAATTAAAACTCAAGTTGTTTTTTAAAAAAAAGAATAAAGTGAGGGCTTCCCAGTGTTCATAAGGGATTCCTCATTTCTTCTTTGGAACATCAGTCCTCTGCCTAAAGGGCATAAAGAGAAATATTCTTTCTCAGGAAATTATTCACAGTATTATCCAAAAATGAAAATCTCACACAGCTACAGTCCAGGGCAAGCCCGTTTGAGCTCCGTTGGGCTCACAAGCAGAATCTGCCCAGCTCTGAGAAGATGGACCGCAAATCTTGGCAGGACCACATCTGTCTTGCACATTTGTCTGACGCATTCATTGGCAGAGAAGAAAAGAGTCTCCTTTACACCTTCAAGTTTATTGTTTTAGCTCATAATTAGTTCAGATTAAGAGAACAACCCAAATAAATTGACCTCAGAGATTACAGTGCATTGGCTTCTCTTCTGTTTTAAATCAGCGTTCACTGCTTCAACAAGATGGTATAACTAAGATGATCCCTTTATGTTTTGCACCGTGCAAATGAAGTTTGTAAACAGCTTTAAAAAAGCTTTAAAAAGCTTTAAAAAGCGACACATTTCCTTCAAGGGAAAACCTGGGTCTAGTTGTGAAATCCTCCTGATGTGTGCGCGACAGGCCAGCAAGACAAGGTTTGGCTACAGTGGCCCTGCAGCAGAGGGGCATAAAGCGGGAGTGAAGTGGGAGCAGATGCAGATAGCGGTATTTGCAAGCAGTCAGGAAACCGGTTTCACCGTCTTTACAGGCCTATTTGTTTCTAAATTTGGATTGCGTCCACAATGCAAATTGCACAAATTCTCATGGCGGCGCCCACTGAAGAAAGAGTTCTGAGAGCTCCAGCATTAAGTTTTCAGAGGCCTTCAGCCTCTTTTTCTCTCTACAAGTGCGGTATTGTATACGGTGGTTGCAGAAAAGACACATTTGCCTTTTAGCACAACCTAAACATCACACAGTGGAACTTATGAGAGTTACGTTCATATTTTTAAGGCCATTTTGATACTATTAGTGGCACAGTTGCAAGGCCTTACTATTTTTCCAAAAGTATGACTATACCTTCTTAAATGCCTAATTTGCACTCACTGAATCACACACTGGGAGAACTTGGCTCATTCAGAATTTAAAATATACTAAACCTACTGAAGCAGCTTGAGGGGATTCTTTGTCTATGAGTCAGTGACCGTGAAGCTGTTGGAATGTTTAGGGAACAGAGGTCCTTCTAGAGAGACGGCATTAGTGTACATCAAGTCCACAGACACTGCTGGTAAGGGTGCCGCAAGCCACCATTTCTCACTGTAGATTTGAAGAGTTAGGTCTTCAAAATCACTGTATCCAGTTCAGCAATTCCACTCTTGTGTCTATACCCAAAAGGACTCAAAGCAAGGACTTGAACAGATATTTGTATACCTATGTTCAGAGCAGTAGCCAAATGATGGGAACCACCCAAATGCCCATCAGTGGGTGAGTATTCCGTTGTATACACCTACAATGGAATAGTAATCATCCATGAAATAGAAGGAAATTCTGACACCTGCCACAACATGGATTAAACTTAAAGACAGGCTGAGTGTGATAAACCAAACACAGCACACCAAATACTGCATGGTTCCACTTCTGTGACGTTCGTAGAGCTGTCAGATTCATAGAGACAGGGAGTAGAATGGCGATTCCCAGGGGCTGGGGGAGGGAGGAGGAGGACAAGTTGCTGTTTAATGGGGCTAGCATTTCACTTTGGGTTTCTGGAGATGGATGGTGGTGATGGTCACACAACAATGTGAATGAACTTAATGCCAGGGGACTGTACGTTGAACATGGCTACACTGGTACATTTTATGTCATGTATATTTTATCACAATAAAAAAACACTTAAAAATAACTGTACCTGTGGCATCTGTGTGGTTCAGTGGGTTTAGCATCTGCCTTTGGTCAGGTCCTGATGCCAGGGTCCTGGAATTGAGTCCCACGTCGGGCTCCCCGCTCAGCGGAGAGTCTTCTCCCTCTCCCTCTGCCCCTCTATTCCCCCCCGCAAGCTCTCTCTCAAAGAAAATCTTCGAAAAAGGTAACTGTACCCCAAGTATAATGCTGACTATAGCCTTCTAGATGAATTGCACTGAAATTCATACAAACTAGAATTTTAAAAGTCATCATGCCAGTAGGAAGAGCATGACTCTGAGAAATCTGTCAAGAGGGAAAGAAGCATTCAGACAAGACAGCCAATGATCTGACATAAACCAAAGAAATAATGAAAACTCATATAAATGAACACCAGTATTGATGAAAGAAACCCTTTAGCCTAACCAAGTGAATAGGCTAAGACTTATCCAACATGGTACCCCCTTGACTATACGGGACTAGTGAGCCCTTGAATTGTAGCTGGTCTGAATTGAACTGTGCTGCAAGGGTAAAATACACATCAACTTCAAAGATTTAGTGAAAAAGAAAATGTGATGTATCTCAATTTTTATACTGATTAAATGTTTAAAGGGGAATATTTTGGATGCATTGGGTTAAACAGATTAAAATTAACTTCACCTGTTTTAACATTTTTAAATAAGGCTACTGGAAACTTTATTTTATTCATGTATTTATGTTTTCATTACTTTTTAAAAAGTTTACTTATTTATTTAAGTAAATAAAGTCTACACCTTATGTGGGACACAAACTCACCACCCCAATATCAAGAGTCACATGCTCTTCCTACTGAGCCAGCCAGGCATCTGTCTTTGTTACTTTCTAATTGAGCTATAATTGACATACATTCATTAGTCTCGGGGGTACAACATAATGATCCAGTATTTGTATATATTGTGAAATGACCACCTCAATAAGTCTAGTTAACATCTGTCACCATACATGGTTACAGAAGGGTTTTTCTTGTGAAAACTTTTACAATCTTCTCTCTTGGCAGCTTTCAAATATACAATACGGTATTTTTTTTTTCATAAATACTTCTTTTTTTATTTTTTTATTTTTTAAATTTTATTTATTTTTTTTAAATTTTTTCAGTGTTCCAGAAATATAGTACTTTTAACTATAGTCACTATGTTGTACATCACATCCTCATGATTCATTTTATAACTAAAAGTTTGTGCTTTTTGAATCCTTTCACCCATTTCACCCACACCCATTCTCTGCTTCTGGAAATCGCCAGTCTGTTTTCTATCTATGAGCTTGGGCTTTTGTTTTGTTTTTTAGAGTCCCCATAGAAGTGAGAGCATATGGTATTTGTCTTTCTCCATCTGTCTTGCTTTACTTAGCATAATGCCCTCAAGGTCCATCCATATTGCTACAAATGGCAAGATTTCACTGTTTTTTTTATGGCTGAATAGTATTCCATTACACACACACACACACACACACACACACACACACACACACCATTTTCTTTATCCATTCATCCATCAATGGACAACTTAGCTTGGTTCCATATCTTGGCTATTATAAATAATGCTGAAATGAACATGGGGGTGTGTTTATATTTTTGAATTAGTGTTTTTGCTTTCTTCAGATAAATACTCAGAAGTGGGATTACTGAATGATGTGATAGTTCTAATTTTTTGAGAAAACCCCATATACTTTCCTAGTTTTTATTTCCACCAAAGAGCATGGGAGGGTTCCCTTCACATTCTCACCAATATGTGTTATCTTTTTGAAACTAGCTATTCTGATAGGTGTGAGCTGATATCTCATTGTGGTTTTGACTTGCATTTGCTTGATGGTTAGTGATGTTGAGCAGAAAAATTTAAAATACAGGGTGGCTTGTCTTTTATTTCTGTGGGACAGAACTGCTGTAGAAGTGTACCAGGGCTCTTCCTAGTATAACAGAATAGAGGTAGAGTTCATTTCATGATCGTGGATTCATTCTCTAATGTATAAGGTACTGTTTTTTGTAACTTTAAGATTTTGTAGTTCTGCCAATGTTTTCTTAACATTTTTTCTCATACTTGTTCCTTCCTATTCCTTTTTTTCTTAAATTTAAATTCAGTTAATTAACGTATAATGTATTATTAGTTTCAGAGGTAGAGGTCAGTAATTCATCAATCTTGTATAATACCCAACACTAATTCCATCATGTGCCCTCCTTTATGTCCATCACCCATGTACACCATTCCCCTACCCGCCTTCCCCTCCAGCAACCCTCAGTTTACTTCCTATGATTAAGAGTCTCTTATGGTTTGTCTCCCTTTCTGATTTTGTCTTGTTTTATCTTTTCCTGTCTATTCCTATTCCCCAGTCTTGGCCCTCTGCAGCTTTAAACTGGATCTTGTCTAACAAATGTTTATTGGTTTCATTTCCTGTCCTATAATCTATTCACTATACCCCTACCAGATTAACTTTTAGGAAATCCTTGTGTAGCTATTTTTTTCTATGCTGAAAACCCGGTGACTACAGTCTGGGGAGTTTGCAGATTCTGGATTTCCCAAAGATTCTGCATCAGTCGGTTGGGGTGGGACCCAGACTTTGCATTGTAACAGGTACCCCAGATTGTTGTAAGCAGGGGGTCTGAGGAACTGTGGCCTGTAGGATTAAGCTCAGATTCCTCAAAGCAAGTTTCAAGACTCTTTTTACCTTCATAATCTGGCTAGTCCTATCTGTTTGAGAGAGAATGGAAAGAATCTATACCTAGAAAACCACTGAAAGAAAATAGGCTTCTGTTCTGAGTAGCTTTGATACTTGCCTAATTAAGGCAAGTGATTTGGCCCTAAAGACGTCTCCAGCACTGCTATTCTATGACCCTACACTTACCGTTATGATAATCTACATCTCCAGCATAATTTTTCCAGGTTTCTATATGAATTTGAGGAAGTCAGCCTCTTCAGTACTGCATTTTGTAGTACTGCTATCATAATATGAATCTACACAGACCAAGTTATTTTGAAATGTGCCCTTTTGCACAAATTATTTTCTTTGGTTTTCTAGCGATGTGTTCCAGGCATCTTTAGGGGGTGCGATTGTCAGGATTTAATCAAATACGTTCCCAATCTAATAGATAAAGATTATGATGTTGCAGATTTGTGAACCGTGTCTGGTTCACAGAATCATTTTGGTTTTTCTGTGTGTTTGCTGTTACAGACTGTCTCATAAAAATTCACTTGTTGAAGCCCTTAACCTCTAATCTCATAATATGGACATAGCCTTTTAAGGAGGTAATTGAGGTTGAATGAGGTTAGGGGGCAAGGCCCAATCCTACTGGACTAGGGTCCTTGTAAGAAGAGGAAGAGACACCAGAGACTGGTCTCTCTTTGCATGCACACAGAGGAAAGGCCATATGAGGACATAGCAAAAAGGCATCTGTCTGCAAGCCAGAAAGAAAGGCCTCATCAGAAACCAACCTGCTGGCAGCCTGATCTTACACTTCTAGCCCCTAGAACTGTGAGAAAATAAATGTCTGGTGTTTAAGCCACTGTGGTATTCTGTTATGGCAGCCTTAGCAGACTGATACCATAGCCAATATTTAAAGTTTGGGAGGGTGCCTGTAAAAATCTGAATTTCTCTTGAGAAGTTGTAAGATTTAGCAACAACTGGCTAGAGATGAGCAGTAATTCGTCTGAGAGAACTTTGTAGTTCTCTAGTTTCCACCAGTCCCTTTGTCTCCTCGATGTGTAGGCTGAAGGTCAGTTGCCAGTTATGCTTCTCTTATTTTTTATTGTTTTAATTGTACTTCCAGTGTGGTTAGCATACAGTGTTATGTTAGTTTCAGGTGTACAATATAGTGATTCAACACTTCTACACATCACCTGGTGCCCATCATGACAGGTACCCTCCTTAATCCCCATCACCTATGTCCTCATCCCCCTACCCACTTCATGTCAATATTCAAAAACAACATATCTAGCTCTCTCTACTCATTTATGTTACTTGTCTAGCTCTTGTGAACGTGTTGGTTTATAATTCCTAACGTAACATATCTACTGAGGAAGGTCAGTTTTCTTTCCAGTGGTGAAAAGGGATTTGTGTTTAACTATGCCCATTCTTTATCTGAGCTCCATTTTTTGATCTATAGTCACTCTCTGTGAGCAAGCCAACCAGCTATAGATTAAGCCTGTATGAACCATATGACATACACTAATATACCTTTCAATCGTTAAAAATAAATTGGGGCATAAATCTAAACTAATGACAAATCTTAACTCTGAACATCATGAGCCAATTATGTAATTTGCAAAGGATGTCTTTTTATCAACTAATCAAGGTGGCATGAACTGAAGAAAGAAAATCTCCCTTTGGTCTTGACAGATGCAAATAAAGAATAAATTATTTTTACTTGAAAATTTGAAAATAATGGAGTTATAAGGATTCCATCTGTTACATGATTTCAAGTCAGCCATGACAGTTGTGCATGGAAAACATATTGCATTGCTAACTTTGTATCTTGCATTTATAGAAATTAAAGCATAAAACTTTTTAAGAGGCAGAAAATGTAATAACCATTTGTTAGAGAAATGGGAACGGCAGCCGAAGACAGAGATTTGAATGCAGAGAAAAAAGGAAAACAATTGCTAGAGGGCAAGGAAATTAATCGAACAATTAGAGCATAAAAGAAGAGCACACAAAAGGGGAAATGAGAAGTCTTTCATAGTCTACTGTATTTACTTACTGGTGGGCATAATTTTGTTGGGACTGTATTTCTATTAGAATTATACAGGAAAAATATCTTAGTAAATTATAGTATTGTTTGTCTTAGGTATCAATAATGGAGTAAACAAAACAATGTTTTATGAAGCAATCTATCAATGACCTCTTGAGTTATTTCATTTATCTGCTTCCTACATGCTTGGGAAATAGAATTCATCTGCTTAACTTACAAAAACTAAGTAAGAAAATGTTCAGAATTTACTATGGACCACCACAGTATGTTTCAATTATACCATACTGTTAATTAGCTGTAGTTGAAAGCTATTGCAAATATGCATATGCATATAAGAAAAATATTTTGATAGTGGTTTAGATGTTGAAGCTATAATTCTTATTTCATAAAAAAAAATAAAAACAACCCTGCTCATTTATTTTATCTATGGATTGTGTATCCCATTTGTTAACTGAGGATTTCTTTTTTAAAATTAGTATTAGGAAGAACGCCTGCCTTAGAAGTATCCAAATAATAAAAAAGTAAAATTCATTGGGAGTGTTTTTATTGAAAAAAAGTAATTCATGTTCATTGTGAACAGATTAGAAAACAGATGAGCAGAGAGAAAACAAAAACCATTCTTATTGCACCATTCAGATATAATCATTTGTTTAATCAGAGTTTGGTATAGTGAAATTGTATCTTCTTTCATTGTGACTAGCTACATGTATATAATTTTCTAAAAATGTGCCCCCACTGTGTATATACTGCTTCAGAACCTGCTATCCAATTTAACAATATTTTACGAAAGGCCTTCTATGTCATTAGCTAGTATTCTACAACATAGTTTCATTGTGTGGTTGGACCATAATTGAATTAACCAAAATTTCCCCTAACATTTGTACCATTATAAACAATGATGTGGTAAATAGTCTTGTAGCGTAACTGGGCACCATCCAAAAGGCACACAAAATTATAAAGCTTTTGGTGTGCATTGCCAAATTGCTCTTGCAGAATGATTGTACCCATTTAGATAGACCCTAGTATGATTTGAGAGCCTCTATTTTGCCAATTCTTCTGTATTTTAAATAAGATCACAAGTGGGAAGTACATAATACAGTGCCTGCATGTATTAGCATTATGTACAATTTGGTTCTTTTTCTACTCCAGTCTCCTTAAGAGACAGAATTCTACCTTCTACATTTGGGTACATGAGAAAGTATTCTTTGGGTGGGCATTTAGTGCATTTGAGTCACTGAGATTCTTAAATTAGTGGATTTCCCTTTTGTTTTTGCTGAATTGTCGGTATAAACATAGCCTATTCCATTCCCAAGTCTTCCATGAAATGAGATTAAGCATCTTGAATTATTTGGACTGTGAAATTACCTTTTAAACCTAATCCCATTAGGTCAAAGAAAAAAAAAAGATTTACTCAACTATCTCGGTTGTCTGTTTATCAACAATTGAGATTCTCATTTTCCTAAATGGAAATAATGGAGTGTTTTGGATCATAGTCTCTTAATTCCATGCAAAGGCTTAGAGAGGCATAATGATAATACCAAAGTCTATCAAAGTAACAGGATTTGCAATGCCATCCCCTAAGGAAACCAACATTCTGTTAACTGTCAGAACCTAGGAAAGTATTAAAAAGAAATGAGCATAAGGAATAACACAGAGGACATTGGGTGAAGGAAAGGAGAAATGAGTTAGGGGAAGTCGGAGGGGGAGAGGAACCATAAGAGACTATGGACTCTGAGAAACAAACTGTGGGTTTTGGAGGGAAGGGGGGTGGGGGTTTGTGAGAGCCTGGTGTAGGTATTAAGGAGGGCACATATTGCATGGAGCACTGGGTGTGGTGCATAAACAATAAATCTTGGGACAATGAAAAAATATTAAATTAAAACAAGTTATTTTTAGTGCAAGTCATCTTGATAGTAGCAAAAGAACATTCACTATGAACAGCAAAATAGTCATGGCAAGGATTTCTAAAAGGAAGCCCTGCAAACCAAAGACAGTGGAAGATCAAAGAATATCTACTTAAAATTCCTTCCTCCTTAAACCCCTTTCAAACTGAAAACCCGGCTATCACCCAAGAGTATATTGGATTCCTAGGATGTCCTGGGGAAGAATAAAACCTAAAAAAGAACTGTTGCTGAAAACTTACAAGGAATTAAGTTTGCCAGCTTTAAATAGCAGAAAAATTATAACACACAAAATCTTATGAAAAACTAATGAAAAAAAAAAAAAGAAAGAAAAGACAAGTTCTATCACAGCATGTAGTAGCAAAGAGATGGTGTGTCTGTCCCCATGCTTGTTCTCGGATAGCTCTGGGTGTTTTCACTGTCTTTTCTTTTCTTTTCTTTTCTTTCTTTCTTTTTTTTTTCAGATTCAGTTAGCCAACGTATAGAACATCATTAGTTTCAGATGTAGGGTTCAATAATTCATCAGTTGCGTGTAACACCCAGTGCTAATCATATCACGTGCCCTCCTTAATACTTTGACTGTCTTTGACATTTTTCTAGTGAGATCAGAGTTTTCTGTGTTGTTGTTTCTCTCTCTCACACACACACACACACACACACACACATACACAAAAACACACACAGAGCCAAAAATTAACCCTTAACCTCAGGTTCTCCTTTGTGGTACCTAAAAATACTACCTTTCTGGAGTTTAAGAATTTAAAAAATTCTTAGGAACATATAAGATTATTTTTATGTTAATTTCCTTGATCTGTTTCCAAATGCCTAGTTTCCTTTCAAATGACATGTTGCTTTCCTTTTATGCATTTATTAATCATAAAAAACCATAAACCCCAGCTTCTTTCTGTGAAGCATATTGTAAAGGAACAGTCATTCACTTGCGATTCTTTCTATGCTGCTGTTTTCTACCTGTTACTTCCCGTGGATCCTAGGACCCCATAATTCCAAGAAGATCTTGAAATCTTAAGACAGTGATAAAAGCTTCCTTTAATAAAAATATAACAATAATGTTTGTTCATTTTCTATGGCTGTCATAATCTGTGATTTCTGAGATGTACCTTTAATGTTCGTGAACCATGGCAAAACAATTACTTTAACATTAGAAATATGTTGAAAGTTAAAGGATTTACACTATTATTTAAACTCAGTTCTTTTTGTTTTGTTTTGTTTTTTAAACTCAGTTCTTAATTAGAAGTAATTACATTGTTCCTATTATCTTCTATAACCTCTTCTGGAAAGCAGAGAAGATGAACTGGTGTTTTACAAAACCTTAAAATGCTCAGAAACGTCTAATCTTTTTATCAGAGAATCTATCACTACTATAATTTTCATCCTGTACAGGCTTTTCATTTCATACAAATTATTTACATTTAATTCAATTAAGTTTATGATCCTCTGCAAATTATGACAAACATAGACAGTACTTAGTATTTTTTAATAAAACCGCGTACCCTGCTCTTCAAAGAATTAACCGAAATTGTCAGTTTATGGAGCTGATGCATATAAAGCTATTTTCCTGGCTAGTACTGGATACTTGGGACAGTCAGTTCCCAAACATTTTAGCACACCGAGGTTACATAGGCGATTCTTTTAAGTGGCCTCTAATGTTTCCATAACCTGATAAAATGCTATTAATCTTTTGTGGCCACTTAAAAAAAAAAGTACTTGGTGTGCTAAAAGCAAGTTCAAAAATTCAAAGCAATTTTATGTGAAGTAATAGTATCCTTAGAGCAGCATAAATTAATTCTTCAATAAAAGTGTTGGTCAGTCCTGTGAGGGAAATAAAACATAATTGTTTATGCTTTGTAAGTCTAAAAGTAAAAATCCCACTCATTGCTTATGTTTTTGTGATTTGCATTATCTGGTACAGTAACAGTCACATTATCTTCTCCAATGTTTGATAGGATGACCTCAGGATGATCTCTCTAGGTCCCACTGCTTGACTCTAAATTCTATTTAATCACAGTTCGTGAAATCAGCACATATCCTTAACGCTCTCCCGTGGGTTGCAAGTGATCAAACAGACAAAACCATAATGACAGAGCAGTCAGATAGGTTTAACAGAAGGGGAATTCTTAAGACATGCTCGAATGACGAACTGCACACTGGGAAAGCCGTATCTTTTATTAAAATCATCACAAATACAAAAGTATCCCCCAAATAAGTATATGCATTGTATACATATGTTCCCAAATTCTTGGAAAATTATCACAAATTTATTGGTTTTACATTTCCTTATATGGCATATCCCTAAAATATTAAACAGGACACAAATACCTATGCAATTTGTGGGTGAATAGCACCCTTTGCCTTTTTAGTTCCTGTGTTTTCATCCAGATGTTTATCTGCTTGTAAAGCATTTGCTAGTCAATGCTTCTTGGTCTAGGCTCCCTGGCCATGGGACTGCCTGGTTCTCTGTCACATAAAATTTGGTAGGTGTTAACATCTGTTCACATTTCAAGTGTATCTTGCCTTTTCTGTAGCAAGAGCCAGTCTGCGTATGTTGGATATACAACCGGCAGCGGCTTCCTGGAGGTCCTGGTCTGGCGATCCAACCATATCCAGCAGAAGCTGTGACATGGAAAAGAGGACAAAAAGGGAAACAAGTATAAATTAATTAATTAAATTAACCTCAAGGCATAAAGTTAGGCTTTGAAAACAATTTTCAATATTAAATGTCTTTTAAAAGTTACCAAAAGAGAAAAAGTACAAGAAATTCCTTTTAGGCAAATGCAAATATAAATGGTACTTAACCAGGTGCAGGGAGTCTCTTGAAACACTTACCTTTTTATTTTTTGGAGCTGAGCTAGACCTGTTTCTCCCTCTTTTTTTTTTTTTTTTTTAAGATTTTATTTATTTATTTGACAGAGATCACAAGTAGGCAGAGAGAGAGAGAGAGGCAGGCAGAGAGAGAGGGGGAAGCAGGCTCCCCCCCACTGAGATAAGAGCCCGATGCAGGGCTTGATCCCAGGACCCCGGGATCATGACAGGAGCTGAAGGCAGAGGCTTAACCCACTGGGCCACCTAGGACCCCGGGATCATGACAGGAGCTGAAGGCAGAGGCTTAACCCACTGGGCCACCCAGGTGCCCCAGCACTTTTTTTTTTTTTGGCCATCTAACTGCTCTGGATCCTGCTTTGAAATTTCTCTTGCATTCATTCTTTCTGGCTTTTCTGCCTCCAGGCCAAGCCAACAGCATACCATGCCTAGACTATTAGGGTGTGCCCTTAGATTTAATTTCTCTGTATTCCAACCCACCTGATCATGTCACAACCTAATTACGTCATTTCCCTAAATTCATTGATTTCCAGTGCTAAATAACTACAGCCCAGTCTGTTAACTTGTCCTTTAAAGGATATTTGTGCTCTGGCCTCAGTTTACCTTTCTAGCCATGCATCTTTCTCTTGCTGTATCCTGTACTCCAAGGTCACACACTTCCTCATTTCTTTTGCCTTTGTTGATGTCATCCCTCTTCCTAAAAGTCTCTATCAGCCTCTTCTCTGACTTTCTAAATTTTATCCATCTTTCACAACTTAGTTAAATTTTCCACAAAGCCTCTATTGATTTCCCTCAAATAAGATTGCTATTTCTCCCTCATCAGAACTCTCCCAGCAGTTTACTCAAATGCCTGTTACTATCCTTGTATCTTCCCTTTTATTCTTTTTAAGTTTTGTTCTTTATTTATTTAAGTAATCTCTACATCCAACGAGGTACTCAAACTCATGACTCTGAGATCAAGAGTTGCATACACTCTGCCACCTGAGCCAGCCAGGGCACCCCTATATCTTCCCTTTTAAACAGATATTTGGATTAATGTTTTCTGTCCTTTTGATTGTAAACTCTGGAAATTTATGATACCATACTGTGCCTGATACACAGTGGATGCCAAATGTCATAAAAATGAATTAGAACTTTAAAAATCTATCACTTATGATTCTGATGAGTACTTCTGACAAAGGATTTGAAAATTTAATTTGAGTTGTATATTTTCTACACAGTACCATTTGGGTACAAATGTTGATAGTGAAAGAAAAGAAGGATGACTCGACAAGCAAAGAGATATTGTAAAGAGAAATGTTGTGAAACCTCTTAAATATGGCGGGATTAGGGGTTGGACTTTCATTCTGTAGGTAATAAAAAGAAGTTATTTAAACACTTTAATCAGGAGAGTGGCATGGTCATGTTTGTATTTTAGAAAGATAACTTTCACAGCACCATGCAGAGTATGGATGTAGAGAAAAGAACTGAAGGATCCTGCAGTCCTTTGGGTCAGAGGTGATGAGGACTGTATACAGGAGGACCCAGGCATAGTGAAGCCAGAATGAATATGAAGGACATTTGGGGGTTAAACCATTCAACAAATGGCCCAAGGATACCTGGTTATCCAAATAGAAGAAAATAAAGATGGCAATCTCCCTTCATACATTAACATCATGTCCAGGTCGATTAATGGTTGAAATAAGAAAGGAAAAATATACATTTGGAAGGTTATAGATAAGAAAACCCTGATAAAATTGAGTTACTGAAGGATGTCTGGCTTCTCAGGTCCTTGACCTCCTCATTGTCCATGATCTTCACCACCCGTCAGCACCCTACTTCTAGGGTCAAAGCCTGGTCCTTATTTTTCATCACTCAAAGTCCCATCTCCAAACTCTCTGACTACTGTTTCTTCTGTGATTTAGTCATTGAATAGCTCCTACTTGTTTTTTTTCTTCATGATCTCCAGTCCACTGGCCTGTATATTTTTTTCTCTAAGCATCTCCTGTCTTCTCCTCCTCAAGAACCGGTTTAGATTCCCTAGTCCATCTTTTCACTGGCATTCTCTTACCAGTGTCTTAAACCTCCTCATGACATCCATCTGGCAAAACTGTAACTGTAACTGTGCATAAACCCAGCTCTGTCTTCCTCCCATTCCTCCACCAATAACTGAGCCCTCCTGGAGGCAGGCAGATGAATACAATATAAATCCAACCTCTACTGGATTTTCATCACTGCTCGACAATTTCAATATGTCTCTCTCTAAGTACGTCACTTTCTTACCCTTGTCAAGGCCTATTTCAAGTCTTCTTCATTCTTCTCCAATCTTCAACTCTTCCTTAAAGCTCCCATTCTCAACAGATAATGTGGAAGGGCTCCTTCATAAACTTGATAGAAGTCATCAGATAGGAATTACTCCAGCCAAATCTGCAACACTACCTGCATCTTACCACACTTTTTTCTTCTTCCTTCCAGTCATAATGGATGTCTCTCTCCTACTACCCAAGGTCCACCACACCACTTGTGTTCTCTATCCAGTCTCCTTCTCTTTAGGACATTTTACAACCATGTACCGGTTCCTTCTTTCTTTATCTTTAACCTCTCTCTTCTACTGATTCCTTCCTGTCATCATTTAAACCATGTCTTTGTATCTTAACCTCCCCACCCCCCTGTTCCCACCACCACTGTGATTCCTTTTCCTCTCTTCATAGCAAGATTTCTTTATTTTTAAAAAATTGTTATTAAGAGAGAAAGGGCGGGGAGGGGCAGTGGGAGGAGGAGACAGAATCTTAAGCAGGCTGCATGCCCAGTGTGGAGTCCCATGCAGGCCTCCATCTCACCACCCTGAGAGAGTGACCTGAGCAGAAATCAAAAGTGGATGCTTAAAACAGTTGAGCCACCTAGCCAGACTTCTTTAAAGTGTTTTCTGGACACTCTATCCAGTCATAAGTTCTATTTAGCTCACTCCAGGTTGGCTTTTGACTTCATCTCTCCACTGAAACAGCCCTCTCGAGGTCATCAAAAACTTTCATCTTGCCAAGAACAGTAGACATTTTTTACTCATCTTATTTGACTCCTTAACAATGTTTGATATAACTGATCATTTTCTCCTCTTTGAAATGGTCTATGCCATTGGTTTCTTATATCACACTATCCTTATACCCATTTGTCCTCATCTTCTGACTCTTCAGGGATGGTTCTTTCTCCTCCTCCCCTCCATAAATTGTTAAGCTCCTTAGAACAAATTCCTCTTCTGTCTTCATTCTGTTTTCTCTCCCTAAAGGGTTTCTTTCACTACCTGCCTTCAAATATCATTTATATGGAGCCATCTTCTCAATTTATGTCTTCACCTCAGAACCTTCTTCTGGAGAGCACACCTCATATCCAGTGCTTATTAGACATCTCCACTAAACAGCCTCAGAACTGTCTTGAATTTAATATGTTACAGGTGAAATTTCTTTTTTTTTTTCTATCTAAACCTGGGATTCCGCCCCCCCCAATATTCTCCTGTATCAGTGAAGATATCACCACTTAGTTGCTCAAGCCAGAAATCTCCTCACCTCACACTCACTCCTCACCTCACACTCACTCCCACCTCATCTCCCCTGCATTCCATCCAACAATTACCATATCTTTGCAATTCAACTGTCTACACTTACTCATTGTCACCACCCCTGTAAAGCCTACAGCAGTCTCCCCACTGTCCTTGCACCCTCTCTTGCCTGGTCCCCAATCAATCATTCGTACTGCATCCAGAGTAGTGTCCTAAATTGTGAAGTTCACCAACAAGCGGCGAAATTCTAGAGAAGCAAAGGGAATAAGACATGATCAGTTTTCTGAGATTCAAGAAAGGAAATACTCTTTTCTGAGTAAGGGAATGAGGGCTGTTTGGGGGAGCTCCTGCCTTGGGAGTTTTGCATTGTTAAAGTAATTTTAAAAGGAGGCCATTAGACAAGGTGGCTCTAAAGCTTTGATGGTTGATGTAAGCAAACCAAAATCTAACCCAGAGTCAACACACTTAAATCTAAGAAAACGAAACCTGAGGCCAATGAATTACAAATAGTCAACGAGCCTCTCCCATATAAGGTGACTGCTTATCTTACCTGCCAATCAAATAATTTCCTTGCTTTCCTTCTGTATCTTCTTTATTAAAAACCTTCCCCTAGCTCCTGGAGGTGGAGCACTCCTAACCATTTTCAGTTTGGTACTGCCTGGTTTGAAGCATGCCTCAGTTTACCTTTTAACAGCAATACTGAGTGTTTTGCTCAGTAACTGAAGTGTAAGATGGAGGAAATATGTTGTAGGATTGCCGTTCATTTGAATAGCCGTGTAGTGTGAGCTGGGCTAGAAGGGAAGTACAAACAGAAAGCTATTGATAATCTGGGAGATCATCTGGAAGAATTAGAAAGGGAGATCTCTGTGAAGTGAGAAAACAATGTTAGCGGAATTGAAGCTCAAGAAGAAGTTGAAAAATAGGACATTAAAGTCCGCGAATGGATTATCCGGAGTTTAAGATACAGATTTTATCTACAGATAAAGTTGTCTTGGTTATTGACAAGGTCCAGGATGTGACCATGGGAACATAGGTCGGTATAAGATTCCTAGGCAATTTTATGCACACAAACATATGAACATATGAACATATGAACACATTTATTTAACTTATATTCTCATTCTCTCTCTCTCTGCAGAAAGAGCAAAAGTGGAAAAATAATGAGAAGGAAGAACAGAGTAGCCAGCTCTCCTTGGTTACTGTAACACGTGGCTTAAATGTCTTGGTATTGTAACTCACCCTTAAATCCCTTTTCTAGCTGGCAACTTTTAACTCTTGATCTATAATTCCATATTTTTATCAACTTATTTGCTTATACCTCATTGTACTGTCCTATAAAAGCTGCTAAAGCAGGTATGAAACTTAGACTATTTCTTCTAAATATATACTTAACATGGACTTTCACCCACCACTCTTTTTTCACATGCACACATTTTAGTTGTCTACCTCCCTCCTTATAACCTTCTGTCACTCTTGAGTATTGAGTATGAGCTATAAATGTGGAGATTTTGCTCCTTCGCATCATTACAAAATCAATAAAAAAGAGCAGTCCCACTCTTGACGCCAAGGGAGCCTGATATTAATACTTCTCCATTCTCAGATGGACCTCTTTTTTTCTTTCAATTCTGCTTTCCAAGCTTTAAATTGGTTCTTTAATCAAAATAAAACATTCCAATTTTTTGAGTAAATTACATAATCCCTTGAGGATTTTAAAAGAAATTATTAATAATTCTTTACATAATGTATTTTCTTCTTCCTTTACATAATGTATTTTACATAATATATTTTCTTCTTCCTTCCCCCAAGTATATGATGATTCAAAAGAATTCGTAAGTTCCCTCATTGATTCTATTGTTTTATAAATAGAGCATTAAACTCTTACAACAGCCTGAGTCACTTTAATAGACAATATTTACCACTATATTTTTTATTACAGACATGTCATTATAATGAGTAATGTGCGGTTACCTGTATGCTTTTCTGGGCCCTGGATGAGGGAAAGCCTGAGGCTATATGAAAAGCTTGATTTCCACAAGCAAATGGGATGTATTGGTTTTCTGATGTCTAAGTTCTCTGTATATGTTGTTCAGCAAGTTGGAGGAACATAGATTGCCAGTTCCAACAAGTCCAGCTAATATCTATCCCACAAGGCCAGCCTGCCTTGCTTTGGCACTGGTCCTTGGTCTCTCCTCCAGTAGATTCTGTTGCTGGTATTTTTTAAATCTATCAAGAGGTGAAATAGAATTCTAGCTGCGAACCCAGGCTATCTGAGCAGGGAACTAGACCTTTGCCTTATGCAGTTCAGCTGCTTTCTAGGAAAGGCAAACAGTAGTCAAGGAGCTGGGTTTTGAGGTCATAGCTCCTTGGATTTGTATCCTGACACTTCCACTCACTGAACCTCTAAACCCGATCTTCTTCTAAGTTTAAGAGGATTACCTGCCTCTGAGGCTTCTTGTGAAGATGAGTGAGATTGTAATAGAGACCGTGAAAAAAATGTGTGAACACCTATATTCATTGCTTCTTCCTGTCTTTACATCCTTTGATCTTCCCCTGCTCTCTGCTTCCCATTTTGTCTGACTGTTCCCTGAGCCTTGTTTGGATCCGACCATGCAAGGTGAGAGAGGAAAAACTGCAGAAGCACAGGCAGGGAGAATTCACACCAGAAAGGTGGAGGATTCCTTGTAGGAGAGAAAGAAACAACACGTAGGGAAGGAAAGGAGGAAGGTGGAGAGAGGGAAGAGCTTCACCCTGTTTTGACTAAAGTTTGGAAAAGTTGGAATTGGGGGGGGCTTATTTTAGGAGCAAGTTTAGGGTGAGACAGATGTACTGAGTATAAAAAAAGATAAGAGGATTTTAAAGAAGTTTAACAGTGCACGATTGTGCTGTTTTCAAGAAAGAGTGCAACTAGGATTAAAATTACTTCAACTGCTCTTTGGTTGCTAGGCTTTTGTGTCTGACTGCATTTCCATGTCAGGACTAGACCATGAGGCCGCTTGGCTTTATACGGGTTATGCAGTTGAATCACAAAAACCCATGCTCGGTACAAAGTGAGAGCTCCATAAGTGGTATTCATTATCATGGTGATTATTTCGCCAGTTCTAACGTCTGGTTCTGGCTTCTATTCCCTGGAGCCTAGCCCTGGTTAGTTTGGGAGGAATGAGGAAGCAGGAATTTTGGCCCTAAGGTCAGGCTAGCCCTGTCAGCATTTGCTGCAGTCCCCACCTCATTTCCGGTAGAGCCTTCTGGGCACCAATGGCCCAGGCTTCACCTGGCATCAGCCATTGCCACCACACCTCACATGGTTCCCTGGGAAAGCAGCCCTTTGGCCTGATACCTGCCCAAACCGGACCTGCATTTTGCCCATTATCCCTCAGATCTTGTTTTTGCTCTGTGGTTCCCCCTCCTCTGGCTTTCCAAGTCAGTTGCCTTTATTCCCAAACCCTTGAATCCAGTTATATAATTTCATATTACATAAACTAATGAACTGTGAGTGTGAAATGTACCAGTCATAACGTTGGGCAGGCTGTTGGCATCTCGGTGTTTCACAGCGAGCCTGTAGCATGTTGGCTCTGCCGGGAGTCAGCAAGATAAATGTTGCAAGAGGACAGGATCTCTTTTGCATTCACATGCTTTATGTTAGAACAGAATGTTAAATCAATGCAGGACCCTTTTTATGACTCTACTCTGTAAATGACTTTTTCTAGGACCTGAGAAACTTCTAGTCCTGAACGCAAGAAGAGGACTACCAAACTTTGGGGAATTAATTTAGCCTCAGTTTCTTGCATGAACCATGAGGCTTCATTCTGCATCACATATAGTGGTTAGTAAATGTTTAATCCAAAAGCTCAACTAGTAGAACCCAGCAGTCCAGTATCTTAAAGGCCTAAAGTAGAGGCAAAGGTGAAACTAAAAATAAATAAAAGGAGAAAAGGATGTCTTAGAACAGTACTTGTGGTAGGCAGTGAGAGTTGCTTCCTTTAACGTACCTGGAGTGATTCCCTGCCATCAGGCCTGTGAGTTACCTAACACACTCGTACCATGTGAAATGATTTTATTAGCTACCAAGCCCACTAGGGGCCAGGCACTGTGATTTATTCATCACTAGTTAATTTATCCTGCTCTACCCATTTTCCTTAGCCAGGAACATTCTCAATCAAGGGTATAGTGTTGGAAGTGTAGAATTTTCTGTGCGCTCAGGGTATGAATGGCTTGATATTTGAGAAGCACTCCTGAGACTCCCTTTTGGTGATGTTGCTTTCTGAATTTATTGGTTTTCCTGCATTTTATTTACAGCTGTCAGTGAATGTTACTCATTGCTTTGTTAATACACCCAGAGGCTGTGTTGATAATGCTGCTTTACAAATTGAAAAAGGATGTGCTACTTGGCCAAACCACTATCTGAACAACGTGTACTATATATGTGTCTTGGTTTTGAATCGGACTCAGGATTATATGCTTTTGTTTTTCTTAAGAGCATAGTAAGCAAACCAAGGCACTCAGAGGAGTGTTTTAAAATGAATAGAAATATCCACATAATAGACACTTGGTGCAAAATTCTGCATTTGAGGGGCAGCTAACAGAAAGTAAAGAGCAGCATATGTTTTCCAATCACTAACACACGGGGCAAGGTGAGGGCAGTTTGTAATACTTTGCAATAATTACAGAAAGGGGGTACTTTTCTTGGGAAGGTGAGATGCAAATTGGGTAGAAATGATCTGTAGACATTTTCCAACTATAAAAGCATTTTTCATATTACAAGGGGGAAAAACACCTCAGGTTTACCTTTTTGAAGTGTTTGTTCCTTTCAAAAACTTTCCTCTTTTTAATCTCCCCCGCCCAAACATACCCAAAGACCTTAAGTTTATTGGGAGTTTCATACATACACTGAAGAAAAACTAGCCCCCTTGCTTTCAAAGTTAATTGCATAGAGCACTTTAAAACATCATTCAAACACATTACTTTTTATAATGTTGGCGTGAACGAGGACAAGGGGAGGGGCACAAAGCGTGGATCAGGCTAACACGAATACTTCCTCCAGAGTCAAAGGCTTTGATCTCGAGGCACATGCCCTGACGACGCAGCTGTGACCTATGTTTCACATCCCTGGGAAGGTGAGATAAAGGTAGCATGGGGATTGGTGTCTGCATTCAATTTTTACTTTTATATCTAACAGTTCATGATTTTATATAATATTTCAGTTGTATGAAAAATATGTACCCATTTGAGTGATAACAGATTTTCTTGTGGTTTGACTCAACATTGTTTGGGTGAACACAGACTGGAAATATGAATTTTAATTAGAGCCGGATGAGTTCGGAAATACCTGCATGCACACCAAGCTTAGCAGGTTTTCCAGAAAGATCTTGAGTTCCCAGAGCTCATTTGAACTGTGAACCGTTTTGCTGTTTTCCAGTTCACGAGGCACTGCGGTGTGGTTGTAGCACTAACGTGCAGCCCAGCAACAATTCGCACTGTGTCTGCCCTGCACAGTGGCTTCCCGGCTCTCCAGGTTGGCTGAGGCTCCACCGCGGTTTCTCTCACAGCCCGCCTTTGAGCCTTGGTAATTCATTTCATATGACAGCTCACCAGAGCCATGGGCCTCAAAACATATTTTACATTTGCTGGTTGGGGCAAAACCTTTGATTCTGTTTGGTCAGTGAAGTGAATCAAGGGGCTTGCCTTTTAGTGGTGTCTGCCTACCTCCTGGTGACAGGAGCGTGTGCCCTATTTACACGAGCTGAGGTCCACGTCCGCAAAGCTTGAAAGCGCGGTCTACTTGTTTGATCTGGTGGTGCCTCTGTGCAGATGTACGTTTACACTTGAGTAGGTTGGCCCTCGGGTTTTTCTTCCACGCTGTTTTCCCATGAGCCTTCCAGTAAAGAGCTCTTGTGCCCGGATGTACGCACGCACGCACATGCGCACGCACCTGTGCACGCGCATGCGCAGGTACGAGTGCCAGACCTATAGTACTGGGAAGTAGTAAGAGGATATATAGTAAAGAGAACCCTAACCACCGTCTAAAGAATTCTAGAAATGGACAATGCCTTGATGACTGGCAGCATCAGGAGATTGCGGGACCCTGCGCTCTTCGTCGGAGGAAAAGGAAATGGTAAATCTTCACGCGCCCTCCATGGAAGTTCATGGTGTCCTTTGGAATCGCTTCAAGTTGCTCTTCAATATTTTTTCCCTATTAATTATGAAGAATATTTGTGTATATGGGAGTTTCATGGCTAAGAATGTTAAAGAAATGATAGGCTAGGAATGGATAAAAAGATTTGTGAGGATAGGTTTGTTTAGGATTGCATTTTGCTATTGGGTAGATCAAAGTGACAATTCTCTGGAAGTAAAAAAAAAAGTATGTTCTCATAGATTATGGAGTGTAGTGACTGTGAGTTCATGCTTTGAGTTCACTCTTTGAGTTCATAGTCTGGGTCTGAATCCTGGCTTCTTCTAACCGTGTATGATGTGTGGTGACTCTCTCCCTGATCCTCAGTTTTCTTATCAGTAAAATTAGGATTGCCCATAGTACCTTTCTTAACAGGATAGATGTGGGGATTAAATGAAATAGTAAATGTAAATTGATTGTTCCACATGGTCATGCATGATGATTGTTGTAGTTACCACCGTTGGTATTATTATCTGGTATTGGACGTTGTTGTAGGGTAGGGAGAATAAAACAAAATTATTATTATTTTTTTTCTGTCAGCTCACTTTGTCAGCTTGAGTTCCAATCAGATCGACTCAAATAAGCAATATTGGTCTAGTTATATTGAGAATAATTTAAGAGGGGCTTGTCACATCCTGTGAAGTGAAAAAAAAACATAAGGGAAGAAATTGCCATTAACACAACTCTGTATTCATGGTAATAGATTGATCAGTTCCTCAAATTACAGTTCTCCCTCCTGTTTCAGTCTCTAGTAGAAGGACATTAGCCCCGAAGGGTAAATAAAGGCATGAAGTAGCTATTAATAAAGTTAAGATAAAAGCATTAGATATGGAATATGTTTGCAAGGGGGAAGAAGTTGGATGAATAGGGAAGTGGTCAGAATTCTAAATATTCACAAAAAGGTAAGGCTAAACTATATTATTTACTAATTTATATTATAGAAAACCAGAGTTCACTCACACCTACTTTGCTATTAGACTAATTGAATAAAACTACTCTACCTTCCTCTTGGAAAAGATTATTATAAACCCATTTATGAGTCTGATCAGAATGCAGATGCTTTTTTGGTCAGGTTTTCTGCTTATTCCCGTTGGGCTGGAAAATGTTGAAGTTAGAAAATTCAGTCTAAGCAAAGGAACATGGAGAAGACCATACAGAAGAAATACACTGATAATAGTTTAAATGATTAATATTAATCCCTTCCCCTGCCTGACTTTTCCAAGACCTGATAAGAAAAATATTTGCACCCAGGTTGTGCCTGCTCTCAGAGGAAGACAGTAAGTTGAGAAAAGATGGAGTATATGATAAGGGCCAAGGGGAATGTACATAGGGAAGCCACCTGTGATAATCCCATGTTTATTATTATCTATAATAGTATACATAAAGGAGGCAAAGTTATATCTGTAAGAATCTCAGAGCAAGGGTTGGCTCACAATAACTGCTATTTGTTAGCCATTATTATTCCAATAGAAAACGTACTACAAGCACTGTCCACTTGTCTTGATGCTTATAGCAAGTGGCACGTGACAAAACATGTCCAGCACTGTATTGGCTGGCATGATGTCCTCTCATGAAGAGGTCAGGTTGTTGCTACCCGTGGAGGCTGAGAGTCATGTGGGCGGCACCTCTATAAGGAATGGCAAGAGGCCCACAGGGGAAGGTCAGCAGGGCAGTCTCTCTGAGTCCCTATCAAATTCTGCTTCAGTGATAGGTTCTAAGAGTCCCTTCTGGATAAAGGAGAGACAGGGCTCACAGCAGTTGGGACCCCTGGCAGGTTGTAATATGGACAGGTTACTATAGGTCCCACAGAAACATAGTAGAAGGAATAGACACTATATTTTCTGCCTTGGGTTTCACTATGGCTTTCTTCTGGTTTTTATAGTAGGTCAAAGAACTTTTGTGTGGTAAAATGGTCTAGGAAACAAAGCAGTTGGGAACTTCATCAATATGTGGTCAAGATAAAATCAAGTATGAGTTAGAATAACTCAACATTCTCTTTGAAGATTTAATGATATTGGCATAGTCACACCCCCCCGTAGCTTCTTGAAAAACGGGCAAAAAAGGTAAACTTCTTAAGATTCACATGTCTTTTCTCTTACTGGATTATGAGTTAGTCTAAATACAGAATTCTAGGTTAGAAGTAATTTTTGAAGAATTAGAATAGTTTTGAAGGCATTGCTCCATTTTCTTCTTGCTTCCAGTGTTACTGTTGAGGAGGCCAAAGTGTTCCCGAGTTTTGGTTTCTCTCGCTCACTTTATCTTCTTTTTCTCTCCTTTCTCTTTTGAAGATTATAGAATCTTTTTATGGTTATTATACTTAATGTCCTAAAATTTTACAGTGCTATATCTTGTGATAGGTCTGCTTTTATCCATTGTATACAGGACACCTGATGTGTGGTTTCAGTCTGGTAATTCATGCACTTCAATTCTGGGAAATTCTCTCAAATTATTTCATTTCATTTCCTTCTCTCCATTTTCTCAGTTACTCTTTGTGGAACTAATATTCTGAAGTTAGATCTCTTACACTGGTTCTCTCATTTTTATCTTTCCTGTTTTCATCTCTTTACCTTTTTTTCTCAATCTTCTGATTTTTTGTCTTTTTAATTTTTATTTAAATTCTAGTTAGTTAACATACAGTGCAGTATTGGTTTCTGGAGTAGAATTCAGCAATTCATCACTTACATACAACACCCAGTGCTCATCATAACAAGTACCCTCCTTAATTCCCATCACCCATCTAGCCCATTGCCTACCCACTTCCCTCCATCAATCCTCAGTTTGTTCTCTATGGTTGAGTTTCTTATGGTTTGTTTCCTTCTCTATTTTCCCATATATTCATATATTCATCTGTTTTGTTTCTTAAATTCCACATATGAGTGAAATCATATGGTATTTGTCTTTCTCTGATTGACTTATTTCACTTAGCATAATACATTAGCTCTATCCACATCATTACAGATGGCAAGATTTCATTGTTTTTGATGGCTGAGTAATATTCCATTGTATATATATACCCCATCTCTTCTTTATTCATCAGTTGTTGGACATTTGGGCTCTTCCATAGTTTGGCTATTGTTGAAAATGTTGTTATAAACATTGGGGTGCACACACCCCTTTGAATCTGTATTTTTTATATCCTTTAGATAAATACCTAGTAGTGCAATTGCTGGGTCATAGGGTAGTTCTATTTTTAATTTCTTGAGGAACATCCATACTATTTTCCAGAGTGGCTGCACCAATTCGCATTCCCACCAACAGTGTAAGAGGGTTCCCCTTTCTCCAACCTTGTTGTTCCCTTGTTGTTAATTAAAATGAGACGGTATCTCATCATGGTTTTGATTAGTATTTCCCTGATGATGAGTGATGTTGAGCATCTTTTCACGTGTGTGTTAGCCTTCTGGATGTCTTTGGAAAATGTCTATTTATGTCTTCTGCCCATTTCTTAACTGGATTGTTTTTTGGGTGTTGAGTTTGATAAGTTCTTTATAGATTTTGGATAGTAACCCTTTATCCAATATGTCATTTGCAAATATCTTCTCCCATTCTGTAGGCTGCCTTTTAGTTTTGTTGATTGTTTCCTTTACCATGCAGAAGCTTCTTATCTTGATGAAGTCCCAAGAGTTCATTTTTTCCTTTGTTTCCCTTGTCTCTGGTGACATGTCTAGTAAGAAGTTGCTGCGGCCAGTGGCAGAGAGGTTGCTGCCTGTGTTCTCCTCTAGGATTTTGATGGTTTCTGGTCTCACATTTAGGTCTTCTTTCCATTTTGAATCTATTTTTGTGTGTGGTGTAAGAAAGTGGTTCAGTTTAATTCTTCTGTATGTTGCTCTCGAGTTTCCCAACACCATGTGTTGAAGAAACTGTCTTTTTTCCATTGCATATTCTTTCCTCCTTTATTGAAGATTAGTTGACCATAGAGTTGTGGGTCCATTTCTGGGTTTTCTATTCTGTTCCATTGATCTATGTGTCTGTTTTTGTGCCAGTACCATACTGTCTTGATGACTACAGCTTTGTAATATAGTTTAAAGTTCATAATTGTGATGCATCCAGCTTTGCTTTGCTTTTTCAGGATTGCTTTGGGTATTCAGGGTCTATTGTAGTTCCCTGAAAATTTTAAGATGGCTTGTTCTAGCTCTGTGAAAAATGCTGATGGTACTCTGAAAGGGATTGCATTAGATGTGTAGATTGCTTTGGGTAGTACAGACATTTTGACAATGTTTGTTCTTCCAATCCATGAGCATGGAATGTTTTTCCATTTCTTTGGTCTTCTTCAAATTCTTTCATTCATTTCATCATTCTTTCAAGTGTTCTATAGTTTTCAGAGTACAGACCTTTTACCTCTTTGGTTAGGTTCATTCCTGGTTAACTTACGGTTTTTGGTATAATTGTCAATGGGATCAATTCCTTGATTTCTTTTTCTGCTGCTTCATTACTGGTGTATAGAAATGCAACAGATTGAGGGGGAGGAGTCAAGATGGCGGAGAAGTAGCAGCTGAGACTACTTCAGGTAGCAGGAGATCAGCTAGATAGCTTATCTAAAGATTGCAAACACCTACAAATCCAATGGGAGATCGAAGAGAAGAAGAACAGCAATTCTAGAAACAGAAAATCAACCACTTTCTGAAAGGTAAGACTGGCGGAAAAGTGAATCCAAAGCGACGGGAAGATAGACCGCGGGGGGAGGGGCCAGCCCCTGGCAAGCAGCGGAGCAAGGAAGCACAAAATCAGGACTTTTAAAAGTCTGTTCTGCTGAGGGACATCGCTCCAGAGGCTGAACCGGGGTGAATCCCACGCGGGGTCAGTGTGGCCTCAGGTCCCGCAGGGTCACAGAAGGATCGGGGGTGTCTGAGTGTCGCAGAGCTTACAGGTATTAGAACGGGGAAGCCGGCTACAGAGACAGAGCCGAGGAGTGACTCTCACCTCAGGGTTACCTTGAACCGGTCGAAGGCTTGGTCAGCTCGGAGCGCGGCCGGAGGCCAGGGTGACGGGAGTAATTGGGCGCTGTTCTCTGAGGGCGCACTGAGGAGTGGGGTCCAGAGCTCTCGGCTCCTCCGGGCCGGAGACTGGGCGGCCGCCATCTTCATTCCCATCCTCCGGAACTCTACAGAAAGCGCTCAGGGAACAAAAGCTCCCGAAAGCAAACCCGAGCGGATCACTCAGCCCGGCCCCGGGTAAGGGCGGTGCAACTCCGCCTGGGGCAAAGACACTTGAGAATCACTACAACAGGCCCCTCCCCCAGAAGATCAACAAGAAACCCAGCCAGGACCAAGTTCACCTACCAAGGAGTGCAGTTTCAATACCAAGGAGAGCAGCGGAATTCCAGAGGAGGAGAAAGCAAAGCATGGAACTCATGGCTTTCTCCCCATGATTCTTTAGCCTTGCAGTTAATTTTTTTTTCTTATTCAATTTTTTTTTCTCTTCTTCTGCCAAATTTTTTTTAACTTTTACCCTTTTCTTTTTTAACGTTTTTTAACTAGTTTATCTAATATATATATATATTTTCCTTTTTATATTTTTTCTTTATTGGTTTTCTTTTTTTAATTGTTTCTTTTTTTTTTTTTTTTTTT